>NW_024581112.1:1878595-2293170 GCF_017639235.1 Corvus kubaryi | reverse complement strand
TTCTTTTTCTTCTTTTTCTTCTTTTTCTTCTTTTTCTTCTTTTTCTTTTTTTCCCTATTAAATTGTTATTCTGACTTGGTGCCTCCCACTGGTTTGTTTTCAAGCTAGTACAGCCGCGCACAGATACAAATGCCTCAGCTGTTGGAGGTACCCCAAGGAGGACCGCCTCAAGTCTTCGCCCAAGAACTGCAGGCAGTGCCGGATTGGACCTAGCTACCTCAGTCACAGTAACGTTGTTAGACTCTTCTGTTCATTTACTCCCTACAGGAATTTTTGGGCCCCCAGGACCCCTGAAAAGTGCCTTGCTGTTAGGGAGATCCTCAACCACCCTTTCAGGACTTTTTGTTCTCCCCAGGGTTATTGACTCAGACTTTGTAGGAGAAATCAAAGTCATGGCTTGGACCCCTTTCCCACCTTGCACAGTTCCTAAAGGAACCTGCATTGTGCAGCTGATTCTGATTCTTTTCCCACATGAATTGCACCCCCCTGTAGAAGAACACAAAGAAAGAGTGGGAGGATTTGATTCCACAGGAACCCCACAAATTTTATAGGTACAGGCCCTTTTGGACAGACGCCCTACTTGTAAATGTACCCTGTCTCTACGAGGACACCAAGTGATGCTTACTGGTATTTTAGATACCGGGGCTGATGTGACTGTCATTTCTCAAGCCAAGTGGCCTCCTGCTTGGGCCCTTACAGAAGTACCCCAAGCCCTCACTGGGCTTGGGGGAAGCCGTTGCAGTTATCAAAGTCACCATCTAATTCAAGTGATGGGACCAGAGGGCCACACAGCTTCTATTAAACCATTTGTTTTACCAGTACGCGTGGTGTTATGGGGATATGATTTACCTTCCCAATGGGGTCTTAAAATTCAGAGACCATTGTGGTGTGTGACACCCTGAAATTAACCTGGAAAACTGAGAATCCTATTTGGGTGGATCGATGGTCCGTGACAAAAACCAAATTGCGCACACTTACTGACCTTGTGCAAGATCAGCTTCAAAAGGGGCATATTGTCCCCTGCTCGAGTCCTTGGAACTCACCTGTGTTTGTTATTCAAAAACAAACTGGCAAGTGGTGCTTGCTCCATGACCTTTGCAAAATTAATGCTGTTACAGAGGACATGGGAGCCCTTCAACCCGGTCGCCCATGATCCCTCGAGATTTGCATTTGACAGGCATTGATTTGAAAGATTGCTTTTTTACCATTCCTTTGCATCCTGATGATGTGCCAGTCTGGACAAATTTGGAGGAAAATATCCTCTGATAGGAGGCAGGTTACAACCATCCCTCTCCCACCAGGTTCGGGAGAAAAACCAAAATTTTCCTTGGAGGAAAGTGGAAGAGATAAAAATTATTTATTTAACAAACACACGGGAAAAGGATAATAATGCTAAATAATAAAACCTCTCGCTGTGGAGAGAAACCTGGGAAGATTTCAGAGTCCTTCTGTAGATGTGGTCTCTCTCCTCCTCCTTGGAGCTGGGTTGATGTGGGCCCACCTCCAGGGCCTCGGTGGAAATTTCTCCTGATGTGTTCTGATGTTGAAACAGTCCAGAGGAGAGGAAGGGGAAAAACTGAAGTCCAGGAAAACAAAGTTCAACTCTCCATCTCCTTCTGGAGCAAAGGAGCCGAAAGCTGGCTGAAAAGCAAGAAGGGTGCTTCCCCTCCCCTCTTGCCGCAGCAGGACACAGAGGAGTGTGTATCTGTGCCCTTGAGCAACTGCTTTGAAAAGTTTGCTCGGTTTTTTCCTCTCCCCCTCTCAGGCTCAGTTCAAAGGCACAGAAAGGCACAAAGTTGATTTCTGGGCATAGAGCAGCGATAGGGGATACACATCATAAAGTCACGCTAAGACACTTGGGTAATGGATTTGCGCAAACCCTAGAATTCACCTGGTTTTTTGGTATTCATGGGATTTGTATGCCTCCCCCATCCCTTCTGCATGTATCTGTAGGCTTCAGAAAAACTCTAGAAGCAAACTCAAGGGTTCTCCAAATGCAGCAGCATTTCAGGTTCACTAACAATAAAAGCAAGTTTGCTCTTTGTGCTCCCTCTTACAGCAGCACAGTATTGAGGCAAGTGCTAGAGCCAAGAAGAGCAGAGCGGGAATGGAGCTGCAAAGAACACACAGAGCTATTTTAAGAACGTTTAAGTCCTGGGTTGCCAGTACTGACCAAATGATGAGATATCATAATGGCTGAGTTCATCTTATACCACCTGCCCTGAATTCTCAATTATACCACCTGCCCTGAATTCAATATTTAGTAGTTCAGACCCCCCCTATCCTGAATTCAAAATAGCTCACTGAAGGGGACAGTTGATTGCTCTGCTATACCCTGCTCTAGCCATTTGGGGTGTCCTGTCATCAGACCTCCTGGAGCTTCCTCTCTTTAGCACAAGCCAATTTACTCCATCATTACAAATTGTCATTCAAAATAAAAGTGTGGGTGAAGGGGGAAGCAGGATTCACATATTCTCAGAACTCCAGTAGTGCAGGATTTGTGAATTAGATCCCTTTTTCAGCCTAGAATTGCAATTATAACCCTTCTCTGTATAGTTGTTGCTGGTATTTGCTCCAGCAGTTAGTTTATGAACCCACCAAGCAACTCCCTGCATCTTTTGTGTAGCTGCTGCTAAATGAGTTTGATCTGGCTTTACTTGGAGATCTTGCAGTTGTTCTCTTCCTGACCTTCAGAAGGGAGCTGATTTCTCAGTGTCTTTCTTGACCTAAATTACTCAGGAATTAAAAGGAGAAAGACTAAGGTCCAAGACACCGGCTGAGAGATATTAATATGGAGCCTGGAACCCTACTGCCAAGACCCTCCAGAGGAAATTAATTTTCCAGGACACCTCATCTTTAGCCACACACTGCTTTCACTATCAAAAGGACAGCTCACCTACTACTACAAGGAGTCTGCACAGTGTAGTTATCTAGCCTTTAAATTGTGCATGAAAATTAAATATAGGCTTTAGCCTCACTTATTTCTTATGGAACTGAAATAGGGGGTAGGAGTAGAGGATAGAATTAAGATTTGAAGAGGGTATGGTGAGTTGCATTGGATTGAATTGCAAAGGTTCAAATGGGCTTATCAGCCAGTCAGGCAAGCAACATGAAGAAAGGATTATTCACTGTGCAGCAGTGCTGCTAACAAGGGCTCCATATCATGAAAGGTCAATGGCCTTTTGTCATACCTTTGACATTTGTTTTCTAAAACACTGTCTAATTCATCTCATTTGCTTAGTTGTGTTCAGCAGTCCCTTTGTGCTTTCCAAGACATTGTTCTTTCCCACGGAGAGTCCCAGAGCTGTTCTCTGGGAGCTGACTGCTACACAGATTACTTAATGCCCCCATAAAAGTATTCTCCATTAGGGTGCCCTTGGGCTTGTTGAGATTTATTAGCATGCAGAGGTGGGCAGCATCTTGAACAGTGGAGAGGCAGCAGGCACCAGCTGCCTGAAGTCCTCAGCAAGTCACTTCACATCTCATAGGTGTTAACCAGCTACCCTACATGCTCACTGCTCGCTGCTCGCTGCAGGAAGGGAAGGAAATGTTCCAGCCACTGAAGATCTGGCTTGAACCTGCTTAAAGCATCAACAGAAGATTTTCCCTTTCTTCCTCCGCTCACCTTCCTTTCCTTATGAATTCACCACAATTCTCTCCCCCTACATCTCTTCACATCTCATTTCAACAGTGTTAAAAAACCCTTCTTGCCTTTTGCTTTGGGGTCTTCTTTTTTATAAAAGTGTCCCCTTCCATTCAGGTGTCTTCAATTCTATTAATTGTTTGGCTATATGTCTTTTTTTTGCTGTAATAACTGCTCCTTGCCACATATTTTTCCACTTTCCTTACATCTATGTATTATTTTTGTTTCATAGCCTCTGTCTCTTCAGTCCTTGTTCGATTTAGTGTTCTCATTTTCCTCTGTAGACCCACTCGAAGTAATAAAAGTTGTTTTGATAATAAACTCAGACGAATGTGTTACACTGTAGTGGCACATTAGTCTGACTAGTCATAGCTGCTATACACATTGTCCTTTGAAGGAGTCCAAGGTTTCAAAAAGCTTTGACCCCAAAGGGGACAAAAAGTCAACCATTTAAAATAAATTTCTGAAAAGTAAGTACTATATATCCGCAATTTTTAAGGGAAGAAATATATGGCAACGTGGTTCTGAAACTGGGGATTCAAGAACGTATTCAAGAAATACTTGCTCCAGCTATTCCAAAATGAAACATCAAAACAATTTTAATGAAAATTTTAGATCTCATTTAAGGTGACCTTTTGGAGGAAAACTCGTACAGTGAATGTTCCCACCTCCAACTGTGAGCTTTCTAGATGAGCTACTCAAACAGAAAAAGGTGCATATGGCCATTCATACAGTCATTGGGTAAATATAAAATTGGCTAATATCAAGTTTGACACCACAAGAGAATGGCATGATCAGGGGTACACACATCTCTAAAGATCATTAGTGCTAGCTATGAGATGCAAATGGCACCAATGACTCACCTCTGGCAGAGCCCTGCTGTGTCCCCTGAAGCACCTGTGCTTCCCTGGCCTGCGTGCCCTAGGCTGGGCTCTGACTGGGGCTGTGGCAGTTCAGGCCCCATGGGAAGGTCAAACTGTCCCCACAGGGGCACACAAGGCAGAGGTCAGGGCTGTGTCCCCACAGTGACACAGGAAGAGTTGGCAGTGTTGAATGCTCAGTGGATTATACAGGCTAAATAAGGGACCAGCACTGATGCAAGCCATGGGCAGGCACTGGGGACCTGCCCCCACGCTGTTAGTGATAAGCTATGAGATCAGTTATTAACTACAGGTGCAGAGATTTCGTCTCTGCCTTGCCTCCCAGGGCCCCCAGTGTTCCCCCTCCTACCTTTGTGCCTGCAAGGCAGTGCAGGGAGTCTTCCACAATTTCATGTGTGGCAGCAACTAGGAATTCATTGAGATAGGGCTCTTTTTATCTAGATGGTTTTTTGGCCCTAAATACAAAGGAAAATATCCATAGAAGTATTAGAATTAATACTAAACAAACAACCAACATCAAAACCAAGATGACGCATAAGGTCTCACTATCCTGCTTGATCCCCAAACTTCCCAGGAGTAGCTTATAATAAAAGAAAAGTAATTCCTAGAGGAAATTCAAGTTTCAAGACAAATTTTAAGTTTTGCGAGTCACTGGCATGAAGCAAATGACAAATACACAGCTAGACCACTTTTGTGTTTCTGTTTAGCCTTACTTTGTTGGAGTGTTATACCTTACAGGTGAAATCTTTCCTTGCAGTTTAAGACCAAACCCTCGAATCTTACAGAAGAGAAGTGTCATGAAGTAGATTATTTCACACTGCTGTGCCTAAAACATCACCTTTGCTTCAAGATCTGCCTGAGCTTCAAACCTGAAGAAAGAGATACAAAGTTAAAAAGCCCCCAAACAAATGTGCTTTTTTTATTTTTTACCTACACACATTTTTTAGGATAATGAAACAGTTTTAAAAATTGAACTATATCATTAATTCCTGCTAGTCAATATGCAAAGATACAATAGCTGCACTACTCATTGTAAAAAACAATATAGATCACAAACTCTTCTATCCAATCTGGAGATCAGTTTCTGGTCCTAAATATATTTTGTTGTGAAATATTAAATTATTCTAGCTATGGAAACTCTCACCAATTGTCCATTTGATTTTCTTTACTAGAAAAATCAGTTACTACCACCAAACTATTTCGTACAGAAAAAAGAAGCAGCAAAGTCTTCTTTCAGTTCACTTGCTGAGTAAACAGGAATCTGCAATGAAGTCTTACAGTAAAATAAGAAAATAGCCTAAATAAAGCACAGAGCAACCAAATGATGCTTCTGTCTGGCAGGTTTTTGCCAGATAACTGTGAGAAGCTTAGAAACTTTACACTGTTGCATCTCCACTCTTCCCCACTCTTGTATGAAAAACAGAGGGTATGATGATAGTTGAAACCAGGTGTAAATAAATAATTATATAAGCATAAGGGCTCTTCCATAGTGAGTTACTCAGTACTTTTGAACATATTTCCCTTCACAGTGACATAAAAAGAGCCAGTGCTTTCCTCAGCTCGATGCATTTTCATAGATGAAGGTAGTTAGGCCCTAGTCCCTCACTGATGCATGACTGCTGGGCACGCTAAATGAGAGCAGTCTCCTTTTCCCCTGTGCCCTGATCCAAAGATCTTGCTGTCCTTCTGCAGCTGTCGCCTCTGTACTTTGCTGTTTTCTACTACACATGGGTACCAGGCCAAGGAGGCTTTTGGAGAGGACAATGGAGACTATTGGCACTCACAAAGCTGCGATCAAAACATCCGGGTATTGTCCAAACATTTAGAACCTGGCGTGCCACAAAGAACAATTTCTGCTGCCTGCTATTGGGTAGGGGAGCTCTGCTCAGGTGGCCTGTGCTCCCTCTCCCGGTTTTCCTTAGGCACTACTGCTTGCAAACAAGCATTAGCTGGCGTTTCCTTGTTCAGAAAGTGACCACCCAATGCTCTCTGTGACAATGAAAGAAATAATTTTCTATGAATAATCTCAAGCCTGTATTCAAAGTGGCACATTTAAATATGTAAGTATTTATTAAGCCAGAAGTATCATTCGGCATAAAACCTATGATGCATAAAATCTTACATATTTCTTTTTGCTCATGTTTGTTTATATCTTGGAGCAAGGCAAGGCGGCAGTAGCTTCATCCAAGCCTCACATTCCTCTGACATTAGGAAGAACATGTTCAGAAGAGTTGAATGGTTCACTGGTTTACTTATCCCTTTTTCTCCTAGGAAATGCGATGCCACTATGGTTCCAGATACCTTTTTTAATCCAGTTCAGAGATAATGGACATAAGCAGGTAAAAAGATCCTTGCCCCTCTCTGTAATCATCTGCACTAAACTGAACTCACCAGATTGTTCAGTTTCTGTAAAACAAGGTTTGTAAGAAGAAAATCCCTCTACTAAATCAGCTGATTAATGGAGGAATAAAAACCCAAGCTAAAACAAACTCCAAGCTGATAGCACTCCACTATCCTGAAGATCACTTTTTGGTTTTTTACCAAAGAGAATAACCAGTTCTAAGATTCTCTCTCCTTTGCTAATATTCTGACTTTATTCAATCTGTTCATATCTACTAGATTTTACAGAAACTTAGAAACACAACACCCAGAATCTTTAAATTTGTAACTGGCTGATAGCTGGCAAGGGGTGGCCCAAGACATGAGTTGTACCCTAGATTCCAGTGAATAAGCTGTGTACTTGCAAATATACCGCTCCAGTAGGAAAAGGTGCTGTAATTTCTATGAAGTGGAGGTAGGCAGGGAAGAAAGAGCAAAGACAGAGCTAAAAATAGTTGACTGATAATACAAAGCCTCACTCGGGCTTCGCTTAGAAATTGAATATGATCATATGTGAACATATTTTTCTATTAGTGACCTCTGGAACATCTCAGCGCTAAGTGGTGCTGGTGTACAACAAAAGAGGGAGCCTTGTGCTTCTGTAAAATAGGAAGCAAGGCCGTGCTTCCTCTTCATACATCATCAGGCAGTAACAGGATAGAAAGATTGCAACACCTGAGACACAGACATCTGTGCAGGTCTAATAGTTCCTGTCAGAGCTCCCTTAAGACAAACTCAAATTAACTAATTTGAGATTTCTGAATGATGCAACTTCATGCCCAATCTAACACTGAAAAAGAGGCCCTGATGATGGAGCACTAGTCAGTGATGAGGAAACAAGATTGAATATAGACTTAGTCCTCCCCAGCAGAAGGGGTAAGGTCGGGCTGACTGAGATCCAGAGGAACAAAAAAAGTGCACTTTAATTTTAAGATGATTCCAAATTTCTCAGGTGTACACAGCATGGTCTGCCTAGGAGCTGACAGCAACAGGACCTTCATGATCCACTCCTATGCACAACAAAATGTGACAGTGTCAAGTCCCTAAAGTTTGTGGAGTGTTCAAAGCATGGAGCACATAAAGCTGTCAGGTAAGGTTGTGACAAATCATTCAGCTCTCAGCCAGGAAGCTGAGGGGAGCTGGCACTGGAAAGAGACCATGATGGCCTGTGGGAGCTCAACGTGCTTTTCTAAGCTGATACTGAAAGCAACTGCCATGACAATAAGGATTGGGCAGCCAGCTGATATATTTGGCACACATACCTATGCATATCAAGTGTGCTAACAAGGCCCCTTTCTTTTCTGGGATTGCTGAGTGTCAGGACAGACCACGTACAAACACACCCTCTTCTCTATCAGCACCATTAGCAAGGGGAGTCAATAGTTAAAACATCTTGCTACTGACAATCAAAACCCAGAATAAAGTCTGCATTTAAAAAGCCACGAACAACTGGTCTAAGGTGAAGGAAAAGAAAAAAAGGGCTTTGTATACAAATGGTTCATTTTCTTCTGCATCAGTAGATGGTGCTCTTCATTTTCTCTTACAGGCTACTTCTAAGAACAGTGCTTCTGTGCCCGGGGGTGAAATCTCTAAGTGCTTTTTCCAAACACCCTTCTTCATCTCCTTAAATTGCCAGACCTTCTTCCCTTTAAGGTGGCTGGGCAATAACCATATTAGTGCTCAAGGGGTTCAGTCAGGAACTTCAGAATTATCTGTCATGGTAAATAACCAAAGGAGACAAAGAACATGTAGGATTTCTATGCCTTTCTGGAAGGCTACCACTCAGTAAATACTAATGTGATCCTTCTTTTGTAAGTGCTTCTGAAGGCGTCTCACCATCCTTCTGTCCATGGCTGTCCTGGCAAGAATGTACTGAGCAGCAGAGTGACACCACCTCTGACAAGTGCTTGTGGGTGCACAGTGTTTACAGCCACCATATAAATTTGGCACACTGGAGGTGCATGAAAACCACCTTGCACACTTCTGTAACACCACTTCCTCCTATTAGGCTACTCAGAATCCTAAACACTGCAAACAGTCACATTCAGATAAAATTTCCAAGTGCAGAATGAGGGAGGACACATCCTAGGAAAGCAACACAAATACCATCCCATTTTCTGATGCCCAAAACAGAGACATCCATGAACTATCCAGTAGCAAAACCAGCTGTCTTCATCTCCACAGGCAGGCACAAATGCCCTTTCCTTACTCTGGAAATGGAGCATCTGGGCATTTGTTCCACTGCATTCACTGTAACTCAGGCAGGTGATGGAATATCACACGGTCTGTAAAGAGGCATGACAAAAGAGAATCAATTTCTGGGATAATAGGAAGAAAATAACTCCAAATATACATACACATAAATCAAGGAAGCTGGCACACTTACATAAAAGTGCTACAAATGATGCAGTACTGAGCAGAACTCTGTCCTTTCCAAGTCGCCTTTTAAGTCTACAGACTTCTATAAACAGCATTCTTTTTTTTCATGGCTTCCTTCTGAGTCTGGCTGTAGAAGTTGCTCTAAAGGCAATGTGTTGTATGAAATGATGTAAATTTATTAAGAATATTGCAAAATTCAGCTAGCCCAGAACAACAGTGGTAAGACCACAAACCACAAAAAGTGGCACTGACACCGCTGAGGTAGCAATACACTGCAGTACTTGTCCATGAGTTTCCCCATCAGAGGGAAAACAAACTAATAAACAAAATGGGCCAAAAATTTCATCCCTACCCCAAAAAATCCCCAGACCTCAAGGGGGTATCTGTAACCTTTACTGCTGCCTTAATTCCAAAGCACACCTGGTCAGAGGCCTGAGACTGAGTCTTTAAATCTCTGGCACTGTAGGTAACCCACAGCAAACCACACAGAGAGTATTAAGACTTGCTCAAGAATTAGCTCCTCCACAGCTGCTCCCTTTTTAAACCCAGAAAAGCCCCTCTTTTTTTTTTTTTTTTTGTTTTTTGTTTGTTGTTACTCATTGCCATTGTTTAGAGCCTGCTCTGTGTCCTTGGCAGGAGGCAGAGTATTTCCTTACAGTAGGTGAGGAGTAGAAGAATGTAGTTGGAACATGGATCTCTTTCTACAGTGGCAAGATTCAACACTGCCACAGACTTCTTCCACATAAATGGATATGGTTTATATGTCCATTACCTGTTGCCCCTGCCCTTATGTAAGGGCTCAGTTTTGCTCTTGCAGCAGGGCTCCCAAAGATTTCAGGAAGGATGCTATCCAAAAGCTCCACCACATAGCTCAGCACCATCATCTGAGGCTCAGTGCCTCTGGCTACTTTAATGAAGCATGGCTCACATCACAGGGGCCTTTGTTATCTTTCCTCTACTGAAATGATTAGAGTTCTGTTCTGTCTTTCACCCACATATCTTTCTTTATTTGTTACCTGTTTCTTGTCTTAAATCTTGCCTCTCTTTTCCCTGCAGTATTGCCCAGTTGTCCTTTCCAGTATGACTCATGATCCCATTCAACCTTTGATGTAACAGAGTCATCGTGTAACTCGAGTATCCGTAACCTGAGGAATTTCCTGAGAGCAAAGGAATTCAGCTTCAAAATGTGCGGCTGAAAAGCATGCACCGAGACTTTGGAACTCGCTGTCTCAGTCTGCATTCTCATGATTTCTTTCTGAGCTAGAACAGTTGCCTTGAGAAAGCACTGAATATGGCATGAAGATAAATACAGCTTTGGCACTCAGTGCACTCTGCTTTTTCATTTGTTATTCTAATGAAGCGACACAAACCCCAGTATTTTTCTCCTGACAGAAGCCATGTATCTGAGAGCCCAGAAAATCTCTTTCTGTACCTTAAACACGTCTCTAGAAATACCACCCTGCTGTGGTAAACTGAATTATGTATCTTGACCTGATGTTTACTGAACATATATATTGGTTTGTTTTCGCTCCATGTTCTGCTCTCTCTAGATAAGACATGCTTTGAACAGAGAAGGGAAGAGGAAATGGTAACAAAAGATTATAAGAATTTACTGGCACTGGGAAGGCTCTAGCTCCTGCTGCTGAGGGCATGGGACAGGTTCTATTCTTAAAGGTAGAAAGATAAGTACAGAACAGAGCTGACCTGAAAGAAAGGAGCTTGAAAAGCTCTCCAAATTAAATCAGATGTCTGCTGGAAGGATCTAATGCTCTGGCTGCTCAGCTTATCATCATAAGAAAATCTTTGCACAGGACAGATGGATGTATTTACCACTTTAAAATCCACTAATTAAATCTTAGTTAGGGTTAAGCTAGCAGAAAAGTCCTTATGCTTGCCAGAAATCACAGGCATTGGATATAAAGCAACACAGCTATTGATTCCACTCCAGGATAACAAACATCTCCATCTCTGAGCTACAGCAAGGCAGCTATCAATTAATTGGCAGCATCAGTGTGCTGGTGAGGGAAGGGAAGGATATGGCTGATCTGAGCAAAATAACCCTGAAATGAGATAGGATCTCTATGACCACTAAAGAAATCAATTGGCTCTAAGAAATGCTAGTTTCATAGGTGACACCTCGCTATTTGATCCGCATTTACTAAGTTTAAAAGATTTGCCAGCACTCCCCTCCACCTTCTATTAGGAGACATCAGTGACATGCTGCTAAAGGCTCATGCATGCAGCCAAGCCTCTGTTCTTTTTCCTATTAAGGCTGTCAGATCTCACATCTGAGGTAAGACAACCTTGCCCAATTTTCTCCCATCATATGCTTCACTGTCATCAGAGCTTTCCTTTGTGAATCAGTGCAGGAGAGACACTCCAGCTCTCCTCTACAGCTAGGGAAGCAAGACATGTCAGGAAAGACAGTGCTCAAAATGTAGCCTGCCCATAGCAAACTACCAGCTGTTCAGCCCAGGGTGAGTCCCTCACCCACCTCAGGATGCTCAAAGCAGCAGGTGTCACATCAGAAAAGCAGAGACATAAAAGGATGGTACTGTAAGTACTGCCAGCCACACATTAGCGAAATGCCTGATAACAGTGCTCTGCTCCCTCCTTTGTTTCTCCACACCTGAAATTTAACCATCTAAATTATCTATATGACATCTTTAAAAACGCTGGCATCAAAGTGAGAAGTACAGGTAGTATTTCATAGTTACTTTGTCAGGCTCTCTACAGCCACAGGGAAATATTACCAAGTCGATACGTAAGTCATGTTATAAACCACAAGCCTGTTAGGTAGGGTAGAAACTGCCTCACTCCAGGAATTGCGGAAGTACTAGTACAATGCCCTCCTGAAAACCCCCACACGCCTATCTATAAACGCATTAAATCTTCAGATTTCTCTAGTGCCGAATTAGACACGAATTAATGCTCTCAGCAAGCCATTGGAGACCTGAACTTGCAAATACAGTAATGCTCAAGGGAAATGCAGAGCCAAGACTCTGCATATATACCATAGATCTGTTTGCACAAAGAGAAAAAAGCTACTCCAGTGTGTGAAGGAAACTGTGTGTAATTACCGGCACTCAGCAGAAGCCAAGCTGCATTCCTCATTGGGTATCACCCTCCCATCATGCCTTTAAACAACCTCACAGAGCTGCTGCTGGGTAAGGTGTGCATTCTAATTCAAGGTTGGGTGTATGATCTTACTCTGTATGGTGCACAGTATTTATTGATTTCACTTTATGAAGAGTTTTGATACATTTCAAAGACAGACAGTCCTGTAATTATACCAGGTTTTAAAATGCACTTCAGTACAGATTCTTTTTTGTATAGCTCGTATCTGGATTTCATTGCCTAAAATAAGCAGGCACATTAAAAAACCGAACTCCATTATATGATAGCAGGGAAAAAAATTAGCTTCAAGTCACAGCATTAGCGCATGAATCATGCACCCAATTATACATCTAACCAGTGACATAGAAAACTTAGTGAGGCCTCAGAGCTTTTTTCCTCCAAATTGAAGAAAAAATAAGCTATCAACAATTTCTTTAAAAGAACCTCCTCAGCCTCCAGTTATGGAGAAAGAAACTGGGTTTTGGTGTCAGCATTGCATGTTTGTTCAACAACGTTATCAGTGCAAACTTTTGATGTATACTGCAAGTTAACAATGGTTAAAAGAAAACCAGTTATGTATATATGGAGAAAATTCCAGCTTTTCTTTCCATGCCTCAGTTTTGCTATTGCTACTGAGCTGAGCACCACTCCAGGAAAACTAGTGCAAAGCATATCAGAACCTGTCATCTCGGTGTGATCTAGTGACCCTCTGTGAACTGTCCCATGATGTAAAGTCATGATGTGCAAGGTTTCAAATGCAGAATAAAAGCATTCAGTAGGAGAAAGCCACAAACCAGAATGGTCAGCCTTTACCTCATTTTTTTTCTCCTGAAGTGGGTGAAAAACCCAGGCTGTGACTGTTCAGCTAAAATGGATATTTGCTTTCAAAACGGACAGAAAATAATTTCAAAACGGACTCTTCTCTCAATTTTAGCATGGCGCTCTAACTCCTAAAAAATGTTTCACTTCAAGTAAAGGGTACAGCAATATATGAAACCAATGCTTTATCCAGGATGCTTGAATCACAGCAAAGATGAACAGTTTTAAGCATGCATTTAGTTATGTGCGGAGAAGAAAATAAAGCTCCGTGTACAAAGATCAAATACTAACACTAACACTGTTCTCTTGCTTGTTTCACTTCACTTTCAAGCTTCAGGCATGCTGGTACTTTTTTTGTTCCCTCACTGAAGTGTGGGTACAGCATTTAATCCACCTCCCTATTCCTCTCTATCCCCCTATACTACTTAATAACATACTACCTCTTTATTAGGCAGGTGTGGGTAAGGTTGGAAAATGGCTTGATCTACCTGCCTCCTCTGCTTGAAGGGAATACCATCAAGATCCTGAGCTCCATTGAGAAGAATCTTTCTTTTCAGCAGCTGCAGAGCGCGACCTAAGGGGTATTCTATGAACTACATAGCTATGGCATATTTTCTGCTGAAATGACAGCCAGTTTTAAAGATGGAAATGCCATCTATTTCTGCAGCGCTCACACAGAGGGATAGCATTGCTGGCTGCTTTGAAGTCATTCAACTCCCATCTCAGCCACAACCATCTTTGCTCCCCCTGGCCATGTCTGACATGGAGAATGGAACCTACGCACAGGTGTACATCAGTGGTGATGTAGAAGGATGTGCATTTTATTTTATGCATCAGTTACATCAATATCTGAACAGAAATCTCTAAATAGCAACCAAATCACACAATTTGCTGTCACCTTTAAATATTAAGTAATTTTGTTCTTTATATTATAAAAAGAGAAAATCCACTCATGCAACTATTTCTTCATTCCTGGTGTCTTGGTTTTGGAGACAAAAGTTGAGGAGGAAGCGCTCAGCAATGAGCGCCTCCTCCAAAGGGACAAGGGCCTCCCCTTTTCTTCTGTCAATGAGACAAATGGGTCACAAGAAGTGAAAGTGGGAAATAAAACACAAACAAAACAGGGTAGAACAGGATTAAAAAACCCCTCAAAATACAACAAATTCCCAGAGAGGGAACAGACACAACAGGACCAGCTGGGGCCAGCCCGCAGGCCCACCGAGGCCACCCACAGGCTCCCTGGACCGGTGAGGAGGGAAGCGAGGCAGTGAGGCAAGGGGGAAGGAAGGGAAGAAGAGCAAGAAAAACCAACAGAACCTTTTTCCCACTAGCTGGAACACAAAGGAAACCCCAAAAAGCAGCAGAGCGCTCCCGGTGCAGCCCCTCCCGAGCCCCGCCGAGCCCCAGAGCCCCCGAGCCGTTGGGCTGAGCCGTTCAACCGCCCCGCACTCGGTCCTGTGGCTCCGGCCCCGCCCCCGGGTCCATCTTAAACTGACAGTGTCCTTGGGCACTGAGCGGATGGTTAAGGAATAAATAACATCATAGGCTTCATAACTTCAGCCCAGGACACCTGGACAGTGCTACAAATAAAGCACTGACTAAGCAACCCAGCAAGAATTTATTTGCACCAATAATAGCGCACAGAGCAACTCTTTCATAATCAACTACGGAAGTGGGAGCTGCACATACACAATAAAGAAGACAGAAAATACTCCCGAGGAGCATGCTTCATAAAAGAGAAAAACACCTTTCCTAACTAGTCTATCTCAAAATAAGACTTGTTAAGGACAGAACATGAATAGAAAGAACTTTAGTAGCCAAGATTAGAACCAAAACAAAAACTGAAGTCATGGGATTATTCTGCTAGTTCAAGGTAGCCACAACAGAGCTTGCTTAGAGCTTATCTGTGTTTCAGCAATGCCAGGCTTCTGAAAGTATAGGGTCTTGTTAACCAGGAAGCTTAGTGAAATGTGTCATGACATTTGGGAAAATTCTCTTGGAAAAATTTGCCATAGAATCATGGAATGGTTTGGTTTGGAAGGAACATTAACGATAATCTAGTTCCAAACCAAAGTCCTCCCTTTGCAGCTGCAGCATTTGTGCATGACAGAGTAAGGCCCCCCACGATACCTAAAGGGGTCCATGACTGCATTTTTCAGCTATCACAGACAGAAGTTCTGTCCATGCCCTGCTTCCTTCACTTTAATCCAAGACTCTCATGCCCAAAGAGAACTCCTAGAACAGTACCTACTTTGGCCTCTGAGAAATGCCAAAATGTACATGCCAATGTAGGACAGTCACTTCATAGGCTTTCAACATCTTGTGGGACAGGACAGCCATTTCCCATGCACCTGTGTTCTTACCTTCTGTAAATGCTAACAAGTCTCTGACAGTTTAAACTACAAGAGAAGCAGCACACATTTTGCTGTGCCCAAATGTGCTGCTCAACAGGAAGTAGTAAGAAAACAATGTTTTAACAGCCGTGAATGTGGCAAGATGAGCACCTTTTATCTGCTTACCAGAAACTTCTTTAAATAGAGATGCGACCACAACACTGTTAAGCTGAAAGGTTCAGTAGTTAAGTGATTCAGTTCAATTTCACTACTCCAATGCATCACTGACCACTTTTCAAGGCTTAGCTTAGCTTCACAGTCATTATTTCAAATCTTACTCTTAACCTACACACAAACTAATTAGATCTAAGCGGCCATTAAGCTGCACTGCAGAGATACTTTGTCTTACTGGTAAATATTTGCATTCACAGATTAAGTTGAGGCAGGCTCATACATTTTTTCATTTCCTTGTCACTGTTTCTGACTCGGCAGACATGTGCATGACCTGCACTTGACTCCCAGTTCAGTGGCTTCAGTGGCTCTCCTACTGCCCTCTGGCAACTGTGTCATGTGAGGGAAACAGTGTCCCTCTGGATATAGTGCAGGAAGGATTTTAGAGGAGAAAACCAGGTGCTTCAAGTGCTTTCCCCTGCAATGTCCTGGCAAAGGGAGGTGGGAGCATTCACATACACACCAGTCTGACTTGTAACAAGAACCCTCAACAAGACAGCCTAGACTTGGTCTCCATCAGGTTTTAAAGAGCTCAGAACTTTTCTTGTGCCCACAAGGACAGGCCAACATGAACCATGCTGTGATAATACAGGCTTGAAAAAGTGGTGGAAGACACAGAGTTCAAATGCAGAGACAGCATCCTGAGTTACAACAATTCATTTCCTGAAATACCAGTCACTCAGTAGAGCGCAGTTGTTTTGCTCAAAGCAAGGGCTACTTTCATTCAGAATTGTGGCTGGGAACACTTCACTCAAGGTAGAACAAGTTTAACTCATTGTAACAAGGAGAACAAGCTTCTGACATTCTTTTAGCCACGATGAGAAAGTCCACTATGAAGGCTAAGCTGGTTAAGGACACACTGCAGAGCAGGAGTCAGCTTCATCACTTCAGCAATGAGGACAAGTGTGGAGTCAGTTTATGAGTTCAGGCCACAGCAAGGGGCTTAGACTGTTCAGGGAGATTCTCCACAAGGCTTCAGGCCACATGTACCTGAGTTTGGGTTTCCTACGCTAGCTCCAACAGAGCCACATGGACATGCTTGTGGTAGTCCCAAGAAACTTTTAAAAGAATAAGCTTAGTATTTTAGGGTCACTATCTTGCTCACAAATTCTTCTTGTGCTTCGGTCAAAGTTGATAGAGTTGTAAGCTTGCTACTAAGCACAGAGAGGGACCTGCTGGCTTCACTAGGGTGTCTCACATGAGGAATAGTTGCAGGGTCAGGTCTTTGGCTGCCCAGGGGAAAGTATTTACCCGCAGTCTTGTATAAGTGTGTCAAGAGGGAACTAAAAAAATCCTAAAACCAGGTAAATGGATTATAGCACTTTAATAGGAAATTCATTCTTCTTGTGGCTATTGAAAGAAAAATCACTAGAGATTACATCTCTCTCAGCATATATTGTCTATGTGAACAGAAAATAAAATCTAGAGAACTCAATGGAAAAGCCACACTTTATTTCTGCAGGTTCTGATGAAGTGGCATCTGGTCTGTTTTCTCTCTGCTAAGTACACAGGGACTGCTCTGCTATCTTAAATCATCCAACACAGAAAACCCCACCCAAAGCCTCACAAGTGTGCAGTGCTAGCTTTCAATGGAAAATTTTCAGTGCAGAATTATCAAGATAAGAAATTTTCTCTTTATAGTCCTTGATAATAAGGTTTTGTAGCATTCAGAAAAAAACCCACCCAGTGGTTTCCCCACAGGAAACCCATGATACTGCTTTTAATAGGAGCCATAATTTCAGGGACAGTTAATGAGACAGCATTCTGCTTAACAGTGGTTTAAGTGAAGCGGTGATTAAAGACAGACTTTGTCTACAATGCACAAATGACCCTGATTAGTTTTCTAATTTTATCATTAAGTACGAAATTCACTGTAAGAGATAGAAGAGCTGTCTGCAGCATTTGAAGCTCACTTGAAAGGCCTCACGCTTTCTGGCAGCTATTTTAAACCAACCTCTCTCCTGTAGCACTGTTGCTCATTTGTGTTCACTGCACAAAGAGCACCAGGTCTGCACCCGACATCGAAGTAAAGAGTCACGTGCTTGGCTTAAAAGAACAGTTCTACTTCTCCAATATGTTTGTGAGACTAGAACCAGCACAGACTCCACTTCAGCATAAACCAAATTAAAAACATTTCTGCTGTAGTTACTTTGCCCAGAAAATTCTGAAATCTCATGATTAAAAATAGATTTCCATTTCAGGCAGAAATAGAATTTACATCTTGCAGGAATACCTATTCTTTTCAAGACTTCTACTACAAACAGTGTCTTTCACATTCTTTGGAAGGGGATTTCCACTACAACACTTAGCAGAGAAAATGATATGATTTTTCAAAGAAAGGTTGTAATTTGAGTAGTAATAGAGAAAGTAGGCATTTGACGCCTGATGGTGTTGTGAGCTGTGCAACTTATTTCACCTTCAGGAAGCCAGAAGAGACACGCATTCTGCGGTCTTAGAAAAGCACTACTTGCTGGCACCTTGCATACATTACAAAATGTACTTACGTACTGTTTGTTTGACTCCATTTCAGCACAGACTTATTCCTTCATATTCATCTGTGCACACCAATATTTAATCATGCTATGTTTACTGTCTCCAAGCAAGAGCTATTCCCAGCCAGTTAAGCAGGCAGTAGTTCCCAGTAGTTAAGCAGGCAGAAATACCTTCCCAGAGTATGCACCCAGGAATATATAGCTTGGGGACTTGCAAAAGAGGAGGAAATGCTTTCATATGCAATAGATGGGGATGAAGTAGCATTACCTTATGTCCTGTATTTCTAAATATAGTCATGATTTGTCCTTGTCTCTGTTATCCTGAATAACAGCACTTTAAGCAGACTACTGGCTCCCTAAGTTTTTTAACATAGCAGTGATACAAAAGAAAGGAAAAAAAGAAGCCTCATATTCACAATGGATTTTACTGCCTGAAGCAAATATTTTCTTGCTGTCTAACAGAGCTTTCTGTATCTTGCAGGTTGCCCAAAATAGCATACCAAGTTCATGTTCATTCCAATAGACTTTGCTTTTGCAGCCACTCAAAGCTGATACAGTACAGCAATGATTTGCTCTTGGAGAGCAGATTTATTAACACACCAGCAGGACTACAAACCCAGAAATTCCCCACTGCATTCTCAGGATTCACCTTTCCATTATGCTCTTAATTATCTCTGAAGGAGTTTATTTCTTGTAAGCTTCTTGTTCAGGCTGATAAGCATTTTATTCTGAATTCTCTGCAGATCTCAGATTTACTCCTTGTGCTCTTAGCTGAGAAACGAAGCAACTGCCTTCATTTTTGCAATGCACATCTTCCACCATCTCCAGTTTCTCTCTCAATTCAGTATCCTTCTATAAGAATTCCCACCATTTTGAGTATCTTCACATTAATTCCTCCTACTCTATTCACTTCATTATGATAAAGCTTTGAGTAGTTAAGTCTATATCACCCTTAGACTTGAATGGAAGGATATATTATATTAACCAAGACTAATCCGTTATTTCATGTTCAACTAAAATGCTAATCCAATAAATTATTTCCTAAGCATTGATCTAAGGCAGTTAATATAAAAATAATATTTCAGAGTTATAGCACCCTAAGTAAATATAGATTGCAGAGGACATTTTATCACATTAGAGTCTTTCTTGAAGAGCAGTTTTACATTGCTCCTTAGACTACACTGAGGGCTATTTCAATTCATGTATTCCAAAAAGACAAACATGTTCATGTAATTCACTTTTTTTTTCATAAGAAATGCTTCCTATTTCTACATTACACACAGTAGGAAATAAAACCGTTTGCTCTGAAGAAAAACCCCCAAACCCATACTATACCTAAAACATCAGAAGTTAACAGAAGGTTTCTTTGACAGTACTCAGTGTGCAAGCTTCCTCTGGAAGAACCTACTCCGATTCTGAGAATAAAATGGCTTCTCTGCCTAAACACAGACATGTTTCATTAAATTTTAAAGACAAATACACACAGCAAGCCACATGCTGATTTATCCTTTCTTTCCACAACTGTACAGGACTGTGGCCCCAGATTCATAAACTCTAAGGAATGGAGGAATCACATTATGTTATTCTGATCTGACCTTCAAGAGCTGGTGGTGTTATAATTCCTTCATCATGCCTCTGAATCCTGTTGTTGCTAAACTGTAGGCTCTCAGCAATGGATTTTCAGACTTGGCTTAGAAACTTCAAGAGAGGAAGAGTTATGTAGCACTCCTAGGTAAAATAGTTCTGTAATTTCGTTTAAGAGGTATCAAAATACTTCTGTTGAATTCAACATAACATTAAACCAAAGAAGATTTAGAGTATGAGTCTCATATGAATATTACAAAAGTAAGTTTGTATCACATAAATGAAACTAATAGTCCTGTACATGTTCTTCTGTGGCAAGACAGGTGGATAATGAGTACAAGGGTACACATAAATACTTTAATTCTCTCTTGGAGGCAAACACTGAAGAGGAACGTGAGTTTGCTTCTTAAAGCTGAACCACATTTCCTGTTTGTAAGAAAGGAGATGAAAAAAAAAGACTGGAGGGATTTGAGATTGACGACAACTAGAGACAGGTTCATGCTGCCGGGTCCGAAACAAAAGAGTATCCAATATCTGCCAACATAACTTGATTTCCTGTTGGATAAAGGGGAGGGGAGTATTCCTAGAAACAACAAAACCAGGTAAGCCTTATTTTTTAAACTTGCGAACATAGGAGCAGTAGAACCACGCTATGGTACATTAGCAGTCTTCCAAGAAGGTGGCTCACGGTGCTAAACCTTCATTAATTAAGTTTTGATAATGAAGACTAAGCATTGGCATTAGTTTTATGCTGAAAATACTGTGCTGTGGGCCTTCTTATTTTCCAGTGTGCTGTTTCCCTTCTGAAGTATGAAGTTGTTACCTTACAAAGCAATTAGTTGTGCACTAATTAATTGCAGTTTAAGGAATCTTTTTTTCAGAGAATTAATCCTGTAATAAAAGCTCACAGAGGTGGAAGCATTTTTAATGCTAATTTAACATTCATCAATCTCTTAATGAGTTTCTTTTTCTAAGGGCCATTAGTACAAAATATTATTTATATCAAGATTTAATTGGAAGAGGGGAGGAAAGACAGTTTTATCTCATCTTTGACAAATTTGTAGACAAAAACAAGAGGAAAGAAAGGAAAGAAATCATTTTGTGCTCCAGATCATCCCCATAAATCTGGTAGCAATTAATCTGCCTCTGTGGCTAATGCGTTGATACCACAGGTGGCATGTCCAGCTAGATGGTATCTATATTCCTTGCCTCATGTTCCTTTTCAGTACAAAAACCTGTTAGATGTATGCTATCTTCCTGTTATCCTTTGTAATGGATTGTCTAAACAAAATACATTAGAGCAAGGAGGAACAAAACGTAGCACCCCTGCTACCTATTCTTATGTTGTTAGGAGGACAAATATCCAACATGAATTGTTAAATCTGGCTCCTGTCCCTGCAGGTAAGTACGTGATTATGTCCACTCCTTTGAGTTGCAATAAATTGAATTGCACAAGTTCATCAGGAAAGATTAGAATGTTTTGGAGGCTTTTGGTTTTTTTGGTTGTGGGTTTTTTTTGCCTCTTTTGCCTCACAGCCCTCCAGTGACAGTATAATGCACCCCATAAGGAGAAAACCTAAGAACAAATAACCAAAACTCTGTATTTATTCCCACGTCTTGTCTCTGCTGGTGGATAAAGTTGTCAATAGATTTTTAAAGAGAAAAAGTACAATTAACTACGCATTTAGAAGGTATGTTGTTTGTCTGTGTTTTGTGGTGTGAATATGGTAGCTTCAGTTTATAGCATTGTAAAAGATACTAAGAGGTGGAGAGTAATCCCATCCCTAAAGTCAGTAAAAACATTATCCAAATGAAGCAACTTACCTATGTTCTAGTTGGATGCTACTCCAAGTTTAACCTGGTTTTCAAATAGAAATGGAAGAATAGGAGCATAAGAATGTATCATTAATACTAAAGAGAGACTGATATTAGTTAATCAAAATACTGTAATCTTTTAAATTATTTAAATATACTGCTTCTCCACTCACACATCCCAAAGTCTTCTAACGATATAACAAGAATTGTTGTCCCTCTCATGAAACCTTTGGGTGTATAATGAACTTTTTTCCTTTCACAGAGGAGCACATTACTTTAAGAATATTTCAGTATTATTTCTTTTAACAAACTACTACCACCCTTAAGTTTTCCTATCACAGATAGAAAACTAGTCAGATAGACTGTCACAAAAAACCGTGATGGAATTTGAGCTTAGCGTATTAGAATCATAGTGTACTATTCTCAAGGGGCCTAATTATTCCATATGACTCTTTTCCAAAGATATAACAATTAAAAAAAAAAATCAGTTTGATTGCTTGAATGAGAATGCCCCTGAATACAGTGTCATGGATTCTTTGGACTAACCATATAATACGTAAAAAAGAATAATCTGGTTTTGCTCCATTTGAAAATAGATTACTTGAATGAGAATTAAAATTAGAGAATAGAAGACACCATTTCAAAATAGAATATAATTAATCTAATAGACTTTCTGTTTATTTCTCACTCACCATCTACAATCTCCTTATTTTTGTCTTTAGCACAACCTGCTAACTGTGAGAGGTTGCATCTGCTGTTGTACATTTAGGGACAGCAGTGTAGCTATCTGTGGAGACAAATTGTTCTTCACACAGTCAGTCAGCTTTCCTTCTAATGCTGCTGTTGTCGAAGTAGTTAATATTGATAAAATGCAGTTATAAATATAAGTGTCATATGGGAAACACCTATAACAACAAGAAGACATGGGAAGATCTGGGAGTTGCATATCTGTAAAGCTAGGATATAAAACCAAAATTTTTCATATTTTGTATCTGGGTAATAAGATTAACTTGAAACTGATGTTAGAATGGCATAGAGCTCTCAGAACAGCACCATTACATCTCTGATCAAAGTGTTTACTGTGGTTTTATGGGCTAAAAACTGTTGTTGTTTCTCCAGTATAAGTAGTGTTGTCTGACAAACAAATATCTAGTATTGCAAAAACAAACAAGCAAAAAAATTGAAGTCACACATATTGTTTGTATACATTCTACTGAAACACAAGCAGATGTTTAAGTCAGTGTTGTGGAAAATGAATTTAAAAATAAACTAAATAATGTTCATCCAGGAAGAAATTTAAATGTTCTTCTCTTAATCTACCCACACCCATGAAATTTCCTAAATTGTGTTTAAGAAAGAACTATAGATTGTGACATTTAAAACATTGGTATAGTTTATTAGAAATCCAAGTTTTATATGGCTTTTTTCCTAGAATGTTTTTAAAGTTCTTGGAAAGTGGGATTGCTCAAATACTATAGAATTTAAATCTGAAAACTGAAATGAAAAAAATTGTATCCAGCTTTTACTATTTCCCAGGTAATAACTTCAATTTAAATCAGAAGTTGAGACAGGAAAATAATACTTGACAACAAAAAGTGGGTCAGTTAAGGGTTGAAAATAGTCAAATGGAAACTAAGAGTTTTCCTTCTACTCTGGAAACACCATGGAAAAGTTGGATTCCTGGATCAGAGAGAAAAATTACAACATTCTATATGAAGAAAAAGGAACAACATTGGATCCTAACTGTACTTTAGGTACCTGCTAACTCTTCTTATTCTAATGAATCAGAGTTGTAGCTTGTGGAATGGGCTGCCCAGGGAGGTGGTGGAGTCACTGTCCCTGGAGGTGTTTCAGGAAAGACCGGACGTGGCACTGAGTGCCATGGTGCAGTCGGCAAGGTGTTGTTCAGTCATAGGTTGGACTCGATGATCTCAGAGGACCTTTCCAACATAATTGATTCTGTGATTCTACCACAGTCACATGTGCTTCCCTTCTCGCAGACCACAATACTGCTTTTGCTTTGAAAAAGTGTTTGTAGGAAAAGAAATATGAAAGGAACATGAGAAGAATGGAAAATAATCACATCAGAAAAGATAAGACAGGAGAAGAATGAAAGATGATTCTGATTATTTAGGGACAACAGTGAGACTTGAAATTTCTTGTCCTGGACAGACTTGTAGTTTTGGACAGGTTGCATGGGATGCAATATTGAGTGACTAATTGCACAGTAACTAGGTTCCAAAGACTGGTGATTCTTGATGTAGCTTGATAACATCTTTTCAGTGTAGGATTTCCCATTCTTTTAATTCCCTTCCTGAAAAATTATAATGATGTATAGCTTCATGGGGGTGTTGTCTCTCCTCAGGAATGTCAGTATCTCATTGCAAAAAAAGTGCCTTTCAACATGAAGAGGAGTATTGCAGTGATAAACAATCCTCAAACACCTTTGGGAGAACTCAAGTGGTAGAAAGGAAGGGAAACAGGACATTCAGTTCAAAAAGAAGGATAAATGGCCACTAAAAGCACCACATGCAAAAAAAAGTTAAAAGTCTGTCAGAAAGTTACAGCTTGTTTGTTCTGCTTTGTTCCTTTTAAAAGAGAGTTCTGGTCAGGAAAGAAACCTACATCCCAGAAGCCCAGGTGATTTGTGATTTTTGCTACCACGGTTTATCTTGTCTTGTTTTGTCAAGACAAAGAGTTGGAGTAAAACAAAACGAAAAGAGCTTTGTCAACACCAGCACAACAAGGGAACAAAACCTGTAAGGAGGTTTTGAGCCGGTCAGTCACGAACAAACATTCCAAATCTCGGAGAACATGAAACATGTCTGGGGAAAGTGAAGAATCAAGCTGCAAGCTCCTTTCACTCATTTATTTGGCTAAGTGTTTTTTCCTCTGCCAAGGAAGGGTCCATATGCAACAACGCTGATAATTTTGGCCACTGGACTATCACAAACAGGCTATTTTCCTCAGCATGGTTTGTGATGGAAAATTTGTATCAACTAGGTTAATCAAAGAATTAATTAAATGAAAAAAACAGATTTTGTGCTAAGGGGGGTTCTTTCCTGTCTTTCTTATTGCAAGGAGAGGCAAGTTTAGAGCAAAAGAAGACTTTGTTCAAATAACTGGACCCACCTTTTACCAAGTGATTTTCCAGGAGCTGTTTGAACTTTTCTCTGCAGTAGTACTGGGGGCTTCATTGGTTCCCCCAGTGTCATTCACTGGTGATGATAAAGGATGCTTGTCCTTTATCATCACCTCCTCTCGTTTTTCAGGCAAAAAAATGAGTACAAGTAAGCGGTTTTAACAGCTGTAAAACAAGACAAGAAAACACAACCAAATTTTGACATATTTTGCAGGGATTATTAAAACGTTACAGTCTTAGGTGTTATTCAGAGACACATCCAGTGAATTTGTTTTGACTGAATTCAGAACTACTTTCATGAACTCTAGAATTTAGCCAAGAATTTACTGAATTTACTGCAAATACTAAGTTAAAGACAACTGCAGAAATAATTTCACAGCTATCCAGCAAAATTACTTCTTTCTTTATTAATATCTTATTTTTTACTACATCTTACAGGCAAACCAATAGCCTAATCTTTGGCTGAATTCCTATGAAAAAGTATTTCTGCTAACAGTTTATTATAATTGCTTTCTTATTATTTAGCATCTGGTTTTGATATTAATTATTTTGATATTAATTATTTTGATATTAATTATGTACCTTGTATAGCAATAGCTGTCAGAGAGTAAGCAACAAAATAGCAGCTTCAATTACAGAAAGCAAAAATCAACCAAGCAAAAGGAATACAGTAAAACTGTTAGACAACACAAATGGTAAAATTATTTTCTTTCAGTTACAGAAATGGACTGCCATTTTTCTGTCTGGGGAGTTTTGGCCTTCCTGACTTTGGCTCTGGTTGTTTCATTGACACTGAATATTTCACACTGTATGAAAAAGAAGCAAGGTAAGTAATGTCTCTTTGTAAGGAATGGAGTTTCAATATTTAAAGTCATCCCTGCTCAGAGATATCAAGTCGACAAATTGATTCTTCTGAATCTTAAGGTACCTTTTGGCAAGAATGATTTTACTAGAGAGCATTTAGCTTTTGAAAAATTTTAGGAGAGTCAGGTATCATTACAGAATGATTGCTAACTGCCCAATCCACTGCTAAAAACAGCTACCCAAATCCATTCTCTGAAGGCAAACCAATACAACAAGAAGAATTTAGTTCTAAATTTTTACTTTTAAAGTATATTTTTAACACCTGCAATTTCCTTTCCTAGGAAGTACACTTTTCCTCTAACTGGTTATTATCTATTCTTCCATTTAAAAATTGTTTTAAGTAGATGCACTGATACGAAATACATCTGAGAAAATTTTCTCCCCCCCCAAATTCCTGACTGCTCATTTGAATTTCAGATTTCATACAGATTTCATGCCTTATCAGTGTATTTTGGAAAAACATTCTAATTGCTTTTCATAATGGGATCCTACTGTATTTCTTAAACCAATGTGTCACTCGTATGACTACAGTCATACTCTGGTTTTGGTTGAAATTAACTTTTACTTTTTTGACAGATTATGCCAGTGCAACCTCTCTTACGCGTGCAATTCTATGGTTAGGAAGTTGTACAATCCTCACCATTCCATTCACACAGGGAAAACTGCACCTGTGCTGTACATGTAGGGGTGGGCAGGCCAACACTGGTGACTTCAACCCAGCTAAATACACCTATGTATATAATCTACGTAAACAGAAGGCCCATGCTTATAAACTGCACTCACCAAGTATTAGAGAATCAGACAGTCACAGGATATTAAGAGAGTTGCTGGAGTGTTTTGGGATGGGTGTGGGTTGAGCTTTTTGGTTCATTTTGTGTTTTAGGACTACTAGGCAGATATTTCTATGAGGAAGAATCACAGTCATTTACAAAATTAACCTGACCAAGGTTTAGGTCAGAGTGGCTGATGCTGCATTTCTCATTGAATTGGAGCTTACTGAGCTAAATTCTGGAGTCCTGGAGCAGAGTTTAGAAATTCAGGCATTCCTGAATTATTAATCAAGTTCTAGCAAGAAATCTCCTTGTAGCCATTGCCTCTCTGCTTCAGTTTCTTCATCTGTGTGGATCACAAGATGTCTTTTTCAGACGTACACGCAGAACTAATAAAATAAATAAACCTCTCACTTTGTGATATAAACACATGATGCACCTCCCCAGACAGGGAAAATCTGATGAGAGAAAAAGATGAGGGAGAAACAGAAGGTGAAGGAAATCAGGAATGAATCACATGTGTTGCAATACACTTTTTGGATACTGCAAACTGACACAGACTTTGCAGCCACAGCACAGGGCCATAACACAAACATTTCTCATATTTGAAAAAAGTAGAGGGACAATTGAAGGTCCTGAGAGCCAGAGCTTTCAATTGTATTCTCTAAAACAAAATCAAAAGCATGTCTGTTGAGACAATTATCTGAAGTGTTCTAAAATAGCACGTTTCATTTTCTCTTAATTTTTTTTTAAAACAAATTTTCCAGCTAAAATGCATAAAGATTACGAAGAGAACAATCCAAGGTAAGTTGTACAAAAAGTTTCTTTCTGGCAAGGGTGAAATAAGCAATAAATAATGACAGATGGCTTGGGAGGGATGGCATAGAGGAAAATTCAGTATCTCATGCAGTCTGCCTGGAAATGTTGGTGGTGGAAAAAAGTTTTTAAGAAAACACAGGAAAAAAAATTCATGTGGGAGATACATCCTCCAGTCATTTTATCAACAATGAAATAATTGTATACTAATACTATAATTTTATCTGAAAGTGCAAGATATTGAGCTAAAGCACTATTACCAATCACTTAAACTCAATAATTCCATAATAATTTAAAAGAACTCTCAGCTCTCACAAAACAGTGAAAAATTATAGTGTGATAGTTAATACTTGTGGTGCAATAATTTACATGTATTTACATTTCATAACCATCTTTATACATGCCATCCAAAAGCAATAAAACAGTCTGTTTACAGCTGCAGGATACCATGAGCTGTTACACAAATCTGTTTCAGGTCTCTCTCTCTTATGCCATACAGAAAAAAACCCAACCCAAACCCAAACTTTAGAAAACAGAGATGGAGAGTCCCATCCCAACCCAAATATAAAAGGCCACTGAAATGAAAATACAAAAGACTGCACCTGTTACCCAAAACCAATTCTCAATTACAAATTTTCTTGAAGTTGGGAAGTCTCAATTTGTCTATTAGTGCCTGTTCAGATGAAAAATACCACGGAATGTGGTGTTAGAGCACGACTTCACCTCCTTGACGAGAGGCAATATAGGGATGCAATAGAAAGGTTACACAGTGCTTCCCACTAAAAATTCCCATTTTACAAACCCACTTAGAAGCATTTTCAAGTAACACCAGGTAATGAAACACAACATAACATTAAAAATCCAAAGCTGAACTTGTCTTCTTTGGTCTTCTCTGTTTGTATTGTCATGAGTATTTTAGTTGAATCAAGAGGGGACCTTTTAAGAACATCACTCCAAAAGACACATATAGTGCTTTAGTTTGTATTGCAGAGTGGTCTCAGAGGACATCAATTGGGTTCCTTTCAGTGATCATCAACATTTCTTAACCTACATCAAACTGTAGCTTAATAGTTTTGAGATTAGCTTTGTGCTTAATGAAGTTACAGGAATGGAGAGTTCAGTCCTGGGCTAGGTGACAAATCTCTCCTGAAAACACCCACATTGCCATTTCTGCCCCCTCCAAAATTTTTGATCTTGTTTATAAGATCACAAACAATCTGCTATATATAGATATATACACACAATCTGCATATTGCTACATGTGCATAAAACATTTGCTAAAATAGAATATTGGGGTGCTAAATAAAGCATATTCTGTGAATTAAAAGTATTTTTTCATTCCCCTTGTAGCTATGATGGCTATGACACAGAAGATTATCCAGTTTATGGCAATCTCAACCAAGATATTTTAGGTAAGCTTCATTTTAGGAACATGTGTCTATTCAGTGGTTATAGAAATATATGATTAGAAACTGGGTGACTGACATATTTTGTGTTTCTCAAATGGCAAACCTGAGAATCTACATATTTTAACTATTAATTAAAATTATTAATAGATACTTGGGATAGAAATGCAGACCTTCATACTGCACTACTATGTATAAGAACAGACCTCATACTGAATTTGATTTTTTACAGTCCATATGGTCCTGTTCAGCTAAGTATCTCAAAACAAAGAGCTTGTCTAAATGTGAAGCTCACTAACTGAAATAACAGCTTGGTCCATGTCTCTTAAAGCAATCTAAAACACATATTACTCACGGTCCAAGGTCAGTGCTCCCACAGAAGCAGGCAGAAACAAACACATAGCAGTTCTCTGCTGTGGCTATCCACAGATCACCAGCAATACTGACAAATGTGCTGAAGCCCAGCAGCTGAATGGTGGGCAGACAGCTTTGCTTTGCTTTACTGGGCTCAAGTTAACAATCCTTGGCAGAGAGACACCACATTAAAGGCTGTAGCATCATATAACTGCAGCTAGAGATAGGTGTGCCGAGGGTTTGTCTTTTGAAGTCTTTATAAAGCAGCATTTTTCTGCATATAACTTTTTCTGCAAGCTTTAATTGGGGTTAAGCAAAACTAAAGCACTTTAACTGAAGGGGAAAAAAAGCCCAAACAAACCGTACTTTTTCACACATAGTTTGCATAAATTTAATCAAGTCAACACTCAAATGCATTGACATTGTAAAACTTTGAAAACTGTAACGAAGTAACCTGTTTTACTGGTGGTTAAAATGAGATATAAAATGAGAAAATAACTAGAACCATATTTACAGAACACTGAAGTAGACTCAGGAAGAGAATTTAATCCCCAGCTGCTGCAACTCACAACCTCTTTCTCAGCCAAAGAAAAGGCTGCCTATGCTGAAAAATAGATCAATATGTGGCTACCTCTTACTTGCAAGAAGTCCTCCCTGCACTCTAAAATAATGCCCGGTTAGTGAATAATGAGAAACCTCCCGTCCATATGAACAGAAAATGATTTTTTCACAGTGTGTGTTTGAATTTCTTAGTTACTTGCCTCTCTATAATTAGAAGGAGAGATCTGTGTGTGATTTCAAAACAAACATCCTACCAAATAAAACTGGGGGGAGTTCATTCTCTAAAAGAGAGGATCTGTTGGTCTGATCTTTTAAGACTCAGTAGAATGTCTTAATAAAAAGATTTTTCTACTTTGATAAATTACAGAAGAATGTTGTTACGAGCAGATGAAGTCCCAGCCTCAAAGACCGGTTAACCAGCTACAGGTATCTTTCATTTTAGTTATGGATTTCTGAATTAGGGTAACATGGTCTGTCTCAGAGTTCCTTTATTTATCCTATGATAAAAATCTTCACACTCTCACAAAAATTACCACGCATATGGCATGATAAAGTTCAGCCACAGGCATGCAGATCGCATGGAACTAAATCCACATCCATGGCCATAGCTTATCTAAAGAAGTAATTTTATTTGGTTTAGTTATCAACCAAGTGAAAACACAAGCTGCATCACATGATACTCATGAGTTTGACTGGCTCTCTCCTGTCGTGTGCAAAATCTATATGCTTTAACCAGTGAAAGTTTGTTTTCTATTGGTTCGTATTTTGTTGAGATACCTGTATGCCTAAAAGCATGAAAGCTTCAAATGAAATTTTCCTGTAATTGAAGCATTCCTAGCATCAATTTCCCAAGTTGATTGCCACATATTTCATAGGGATCGATTTTCAGCCTCTCTCTCAGGGTATTTCCAGCAGGTATAAGAATATCTTTTTTAATCTAGACATTCCAATGTCAATAGTCATTGATGGTTTGGCTTGAAAAGCACTAAGAACCAAGGGAAAGACACAAAAAGCATGCATTTTGCACTGGAAATGAGATCGTTTATACAGACAAGAATCATCCCTCTTTGGTTTTCTGCACAGACAAAGCCTGTTAATAATGTTGTTAATAACTGGATTCTAACTAAAAAATAAAAAAGTGAAAAGAAAACCAGATCAAATAATGTCTTGCATCCCAAAGAACCTGGACTGATTACATAAGCTTCCCTCCTTCCCACAGAGAACCTTTCCAATGATACCTTGATGAATTTTTCCATATTGCCACTATGAGTCATTTACCATTAGGTTATATTGATCTGTTTTCCATTCTCCCACAGTTTAATCATTTGTACTTTTAATGAGTTGTTTTACAGCTAGCTTAGGCAAACTATAGGCAGAATTATGATTACAGTGTAGACATACTCGAAGTCTTAGATATAAATTTAAAGCAAGGATAACTACCGGATGTTAAAGTGAATTTTCTTTTAGGTGGAATCTACCAATCAGATGTGTTATGCCTCACTTGATCACAGTGTCAAGGGAAAATGCAGAAAACCAAGGAGAAAGAAAGATCCTTCATCAGAGGAAGATGAAGAAGAAAGATCATCTAACCCCAGGGTGGCTTCCAAAGTTAGCATTTACCTTAACAGTGAGCAGCTGGCTGCCGAAAACATGGCAAAAGCAGAAGCCATTCATGATGATCCCATCAGACTAATGGGCTTGATTCATAATACAAAAGGAGAGAACTGAATATGTAATGAACAAAATACGTAACAAACCAAGTATGTAACCATAAAGTGAGATTTGTTTTTTCATTCTGGAGGAACAATGAATGATTAGAGATAATATCCTGGAAAACTGACATACTAAACAAAGGTATGAAATGTTCCAAACTGTCTTCCAAGCATATTTACAGACTAAGCAAGACATAGGTCCAGGCTGCCACTCAGATGGATCTGCCCTTCTGAAGATAATTTGAGAGTTGCAGAAGCTGGTAGCTCAGTGCTCGCATGGTATGGATTCCAGTAAAAATTGATCCTGTTTTAAACAATCACCAGCTTTCAAGCAGTCCTAAAAGACCCCCTCCTTGCCTGTAGAGCTCTAGCAGAGTACAACTACTCTATATTAACTTCAGTACTTTTGAAATGAGATTGTGTTTTGTACTTGCACTCTTGGTGATTAATTGTTTTACCAATTAAGAACTGATCTGCTGTTCCACACTGTGACTGGTCTATGGTAATGACTGGAGAATAATTTAAGAGCTGATTTAAATTTCACATGATTTACATCTCACAAGACTTAGCAGTATCTTCATATATCTTTAGTTTCCTTTAGCAATACTAGAATACATCTCAAATCTCAACTCCTCTGCTAGTGGAAGATTGTATCCAGCTGTATTCTGGAGTCCACACAGATATTATCAAACCATCTGTAACAATAAATCTTCTGGGGAGGATTTCTTCCTTCTAATACCCTATGTTATGCTTACATTCCTATTGGGTTTTCCATTGCCATCCTTACTAACTATTTTACAAAAACAAAAAGAGGTTTTTATTTCCCCAGACCCTTCATTTACTGTGGGCACATGCATCTGAAGACTAAATTCTTTAAATGGTAAGTTTTATAGAGTGGGTATTTATATTCTGGGAGTCATTATGTAGTTGCAGCAGGAAACAATAAAGCAAGTTGACATAATATGCCTGCTTCTAGGTGTCAGACACTTCTGCCTTCTCAAAAAACCAGGATATCGGTGCCTTTAAAATCCACAGAGCAGCAGCAAGGAGCTTGAAACTCTGAAGGACACAGAACCCTACAGCTGTTTCAGGTCCTGAAAGAGATCGACCTGGAAACAAAAGGCCCATAGTACAGAGAGCCAACATCTCTTCTAACAGAAATGGATGAATACATCAAGGGATGAGACAAATTTATGAAAAAAAAAATATAAAAGAAATAGTTGTCTGACAGCCTGGTTAATGTTTAGTTTTGTTCATATTTAATGCTCTTATAACTTCCATGCTGGACCAAAAGGGGCTGAGTCCTGCCAGTGCTTATTATCCTGTGCTGGCACTTGCTTTTGTGTGCAGAACTCAGGTCAGGGTTCTTGGCTGCTACATCCCAGAAACAAGGCAGACATGGAATGAAAAGTCGTGGTATCAAGGTCTGAGCCCAGCTCCCACCGGATTGGCAAAAATAAATACTGCTGAAGAAGCTACAAAAACCACTCTGAGGGAGAACCGTATTAAATCGTGACACTGAGGAAGGCCCTAAGGGGGGAAAGAAGGTAGACAAATCCAAAATCAAATATCCAAACATCAAGATACAAGTGCATGAAACATTAATTTAATTAGACTGGGAGGAATTGTACTTTGTTCTGTAGCAGGGACTAAGTAAGTAATGAAATGCCTATCCATATACTCTTTCTTTCATGTACATATTGAGACTGAATACAGTGCATACACAAAACACTTACATAAAGTATTTTAATTTAGCTGGTACCAATCAGATGCAATATTTACACAAAGAGAAAGCTTTCTTAATCTCTCAACCAAATAAGCATAGGCTCAAGAGTCTATTTATTATTATTTTCCAACATATACATGTACCAATGGATACTGTATTTTTAATAACTTGTGCACACTTTGTACAAAAGTTAGTTTCCTAATTTTCTCACAGAATTTTCACTGTTGATTATGCCTTACTTCTAAAAATTTAAGAGTCAACTTGTACGAGATGCCTAAATTCAACTTCTCATTTCAATCTGGTAATTAACAGAAATGAAGTACGCACTTCTCTCATTGTGTGTACGTGTAACAGTAAGTTCACTTCATGGGATTTAGGTACAATTATTTTCCTTTCTATTCTCGGTCTTCATTGTTTAGTCCAGCTATGTGCTTATGCTAATATTCATCAGCTGCTTTCCCTTGCAACGTAGTTTGTTCGAAGAGCAGGGCATTTTTGTTAATATTCTCCTCTATATATATATACACACTTCCTTTCCACATTTAATCACTGCCTCCAATAACTTATTGATTGTGGCTCTCAGACAGGATGATCTTTAATGGCTTATCAGCTATTTCCAAGGCATTTCTAATGATGCCACATTCAAATTTAGCTTTATTCTTTTGGCTCTTTACCCTCCATCTGCTTAAATAAGCAACTGAATGACCTATTTTTTTTTTTAATGAGTGTTGGGGTAGTTTTCAAATGACTACTGAATCCTTACATGAAAAAGCGTGTTCAATATTGTTCCACTGTCAAGTCATTAGAGAAAGACCTACATAAACGATCATATACTAGTTAAATTCTTTACATATAAACCAAGTTTCAACTAATTACAACGTAAGAGGAGGTGCTAAGTTCTAGGTTTATACTGTCTCAGTAACCTCATCTATTTTTCCAGTGTTCCTTAAAAAAAAAATACAGCAAAGAGAAGCAGTGTAAAGCTGTTTTTATTAACAGTAAGTTTAGCATTCAAGTATCATTTCAATGGAACAGTAAAGAATGAATAAACAAGAAGAAATATGGTGGAAAAAGCAAAACTGCTTGGAAGGGAAGGATGGAACTCAAAACACAAGAGAGATCAGGTACCAACATGACACCTTTGTAACCTGACACAGATATATTCCAGCAGTAATTATAGCATTTGATAATCACTGCAGATGTACCTGGCTTAACAGTGGTGTTAGGAAAAACAACACAGACTTTTGCTTATACCATACTTCTAAGAGTCTGCTGACTCACATGGTGTAGGAAGATCAACTCTCCCTTTTTTGCTACTGCTAGCACTCAAAACATGGCACAGGCATGATCTTATCTTCCAACACTTCAAGGTTTTCCAAGAATGACTGCTTGAAATTATTTTGAAGTAATTTTCATGGAGACAATTTTGCTCTGTTGTATAAACAAATTTACCTTCCTGTGTGAGCTGCATTAAAGTTGCTGTGTAGAAGTCATATGTAGATTCAAAACAGGTCCAAAACCCAACTGCAGTTGACTTCTAAGTTACTTTGGAACAGAAAACAATGAATTATGCAATCTCTCAGTACTGGTGTATCAAGAAATATTGGGAAGTAATTACCTCAACAAATCCAAGAGGAAAATACTTCATAAAACATATTCTCTACAGTGCATCCATGTTTGAAAAAGGAAGAAAAATGAGCCCCAATACCATTTCTAGAAGACAATCTTTTGCTGCTGTCATTGAAAGAAATATAATATCCAAATTATGAAGAATGGAATGTGTGTGCAGAAGTTCTTATTGCAGAGAAAACCTTAATGGAGCTGGCTCCTTGTCCTATTCAAGAGCAATACTTAAGACAACAAGATTTTGATTTTAAGAGCTAAAATAACATAAAACCCTCCTGTGCATCCAGAAATAAAGTAAAGCCAAAGAAAACCAATTTCTTCCTTTTCTGAAGCTCAGAAAGCTGACAAGGGGCAATGCTGATAAAACAGCAAGTACTTGATCTGACGCTCACCACTAACACAATCTCCTTGCCAAGGAAGGCCACAGCAGTGAAAACCTGTGGGACACTCACACCTCATTCTCCTGGATTTGCTCATGTAGGTACACAAACTCCTCCTGAGAATTCACATAGGTGAAATAAAAATGTTGGAAGTAGGTATTTGTTCAGAACAGTTTTTTATTTAGAATATATATTGTGTCAGGTAGAACTTTGTCAAAACACAGAATATAACTATCAAATCCACTAAAAAGTACAAGATTTTATTGAACAATCAACTTTGGTGATCTACTTAGAAAATTTTAACATTAACATTGCATAGCAGACATAAGTCACAGCATACAACAGTGAATTTGGGTCTGAATTGATACATCCAGAAAGCATGAATACAGCAATTTAGGTAAATGAGCTTGTTCCTTATTATTAATACTTTCGGAATCAAAGCTTATTAGCAAATCAAAAGAATACAGATCACCTTCTGTTATTATAAACACTGTCAAATATGTAACTCCAACTTAGCCATAAATCGAGTAAGAAGTGCCCTGTCAAAAGGGACGAACCCTTTCCCAAACATTTCTATTACAAGAAAGTATAAACCAGAACTAGTTGTGTATTTCCTACATATAACTATAAATCCTTGATCTTGGAAGAAGAAACAACACTGAATAAAACCCAACCCGTGTAAAACTGTTTTATCTGTAGCAGTCCATGAATGCTTCTTGGTGAGCTTTAACCAGGGAGTCATCCAAGGGATTCCTACAATTGGTCTTTCCCATCAGCGTAGCTTAGTTTTCTGTATACCCTAAGGAAAAAAGCCCAAAACCCCTGTTTAGATGATGAAGCAAATTACACGAAAATACTATTATTTGCTGAAACTCCAATGAACAGAATGGAATTGAAACAAATTGTCAAAGCAAGATATCTCAACATCTTGATTGTGAACAGCAGCAGGGCTCACTGTCTGCCTCCCTATGTGCTTTCAGATGGAGAGGAAGCTTCTCATACTATGTCATTTTAGAGTCTCAGTAGTGCTACTACATCAATCTGTGTATATCTATCAAACTTTGAGATGCAATCTTTGGATGTATTCACAAATAGCTAAAAGTTAAAGACACAAGTGAGAACACAATTATTTACTTGCATATTACTTAAGAAATTGCATAAATTTTCTCTCATATATTTTGAACTAATTTGGTTTACATCTGACAATTAAGTATAGCAGTAAAGCTGTAGGACAGCATTCACACAGAGCTGAAGAAAAGTTCACTAGTTATAAACATTTCCTTTTCAGAAATCTCTTTCATAATCATCTTCTAGATAAAGGCAATCTGGTTCAGACAGAAAGACAATATTCTTTTTCTTTTCACAACCATTCATAACAACATACAGCATTTTGCCACATGGCTTAGGCATAAAAATTCTGAGGGATCTGAAGCTGTTGAAGAGCTTCACTGCTGGGAACCAAAGAAAGCTAAAAATATCACACCACAGGCCTAAGGAAGCTTTCCAGCTGACAGTCCATTTTGGCTACAAATCAGCAAACATGTCTCTGTGTAATTAAAGAACAAAGAAATAGATCTTATTCCAGATGACTTGGAAGAAAACGCTGAAATCTTGATTTCTCTACTTATATGCATTAAAGAAAGAAAAACCTTTCCCTTTAGAACAGTAACTCATCTTATAGGAATGGCTACTTCGTATGGGGAGCCAGGATATTGAGGAAAAACAAAAGGTAAGAAGAACTGAGAGAAGAAGAAGAACAAAAGGTGAGAAGAACTCAAGAACTGAGCAGAACTTTGCTCAGCTAAGTAGGCATACTCAACATCAAAGAAATGCCCTAGCATACTCATCAGCTTGTCTCCAATCCTCCAATTATATCAAAAATAATCCAAATATAACCTTTATCAATATTGTATGTATTTGTAATACAAGCCTCTAAATTTCAACTCCATCTTTGCTTAAACTGAAACTTTTTTCTTTACATCATTAAGCCTCTTTTCTGGTTAAATTCTCCACACAAGTAGTATAAAAATGCTTTCAGCCTTCCTTTGAAGTTCTAATTCAAACACTGTCAAAAATGTTTATATCAGCTGTGTGATAATCTCAAGCATACTGGATGTATTTCTTGACCGAGTTTGGGAAGCCAGCATAACTTGTGGTGACAAACTTGACTTTATGGCAAAAAAGTGAGTCAAAAATGTTTTGGTAAACAAAATTAGGACTTGTTTAGAGAGGTTTTAATGCTTTTTAAATCCTGTTGAATATTAAATGTTTGTAATTAAAAATCCAAGAGATCTGAAACCTGATAATCCTTTAAAAGTTACGTATTTCCTAAGAAAAACAGACATGGTAGGGCAGTATTCAGGGAACCGGAAAGAGTGTCTTGCTTCCAGAGATCTAAATACACTGCCAGTAGTGATAACAGCAGGAGGAGAGGATCTCTGATATCTTCCAAGCAGAGCCACTGCTTGTTTACACAGAGCCAAAATGCAGGTAATGATGCCCAGCTGCACAGGAGCTAACTTTTGAAAGTCCTTTTAAATGACAGTATACTGCACTCTCCACACTCTGCAGATCTGAGAGGACTTGTCAGCTGAAACACACAGCCACAGTCAAACAATTCTACAACATATATAAAAGAATAAATGCCTCTATAATGAACACCAAATCAGGACTACAGTAGCTATTCAGCTAGGTCATTTTACTGTCTTCTGCTCAGCAGCTCTCCTTTCAGGAATGTGGCTAGTTTTGAGCACAGACACTTGTCTCTAAGTGTTTGAGCCTGCAGGTGTGATTAGCTTGGGCTCTCCCATCCTCATTTTCACTCTACAAGTACACGTCACCTCCATATCTTTAATACAGGCGTAGAGGAGTAGGAATTCATTTTGAAATCTCTTTTTTCAAGAAGCTATTATTACCTTTTGTGACACTTCCTCACATTTCTGGGAGAGCTGCAATTCTCCATTGCCCCAGGCCAACCAGAGTGTGCACCTGCACTCCCAGATTCTGGTGATGAGAAATGAGAAACAGTAGTATGAAAAGGACAAGAATAATGTTGAGTAGCACGAACATTACAGAATGTTAAAGTATTAGCCTCTTTAAACATTGGATATACTTCAGTGGACAAATTTCTTTAAGAAAATATTCTCATGCAAATTAATGAAGTGTCTGAAACTAACCTTGCAGGGAAGTGCCAGGAATACCAAGAAAACCTTTATCTGAAGAATCATGAAATCCAGAGTCCTGAAGATAAAGCATTGACATATAACATTGATGAAAAAAACCATGCTATTTCACAGCTTGCCTCAGAAGAATTAACTGTGAATGTGAAAATAAGTGTCTGTTTAAACCAACAAGTCTAATGATTCCAGTGAAACCCAGAAAAACTTAATTTGTTTGCTTCATCTTGCCCATCCATAAAATTAATGTCATCATTTCAGGACAACACCATAACTGAGTCACTATTTGAGACCATTTTAACCAGTGACATTGTCTATTAAAATGAAATCAAATCTTTAATTTAGAACCATTTCAAAGTCATTAAATATAGAGAGCTCCTCACATGATCCAGGAGACCTGATACAACTTGTATTTTATCAAACAAATATCCCCAAGCCCCCAGAGCTGTAAAACCTCCCTACTGACCAAAGAGCACCAGAAGCATGCTATCACTAGTTCAAACAGCTCTAGTCCATTTTTAAGCCCTTCTCCAAATATCTAAAGTGTACAATTTTTTTCCACAAGGTCCTTAAATACCTGACAATGACAGCTGTGACCTGCAAAAAAGCTGGGGTTGCTGCAGTTGTATGTGCTCAAAAAATCCATGCCAGCTGTCTGAAGATTAACCATTTTTCTGTGGGAAAAATCTTGACATTTCCTTGAAGAAAAATAATGTTCTGGTATAAGTTTCAGCCGCTTTGTTGGTGAACAAGGAAGAGAGTTTTGAAAATTTCCTGCTCTTTTAATTCTGGAAATTGCAGAATAAGTTCGAACAGGAGAGTTAACAAGAGCATTTACAGTTTCAGGCATCTGTATTTCTTCATATTTCCTTAAATTTGAAGCTCTCTGAAACCCAGGAAATTTTGGAACAGACTCCCTACCCAGCTGCTCATAGATCCTGTCAAATCCTGTATTACACTGTTTAGTGGACCTCACAAAATCACTTAAATTACTCTTCACTAACCTTCCTTTCTCTTCAAGGTCCTGTGAGTTTAAAAGAGGTCTTGTCAATGTCAAAGACTTTTGGAATTCTTCAGAACACACTTTGTAGTAGAGTTCCTCAAATGCATCTTCATATTTATGGGGCATCTTTGAAGGACTCTGATTCATAAACTGTGAGGAAAATGAGTGTTTGTGCTGGAAAGTAGTTTGTCTTTCAGAAATTATTTTTTCAGGATATGTGAGCACAGTATTTGATGATCTTGCAGGAGAATAGTTTGTGATAGGTACAGAATTGTTACTATTGCCATGGGAACTGCAAGCAGATGAACACAACTCTGAGGTATCAACACAAGAAACGTCACTTTTCTGAGTCTTACTCTCTTTTACAAGATGAAGTGCTCTTGAATCTGAACTGGCAGGTGATGTTATAAAACTGTATTCTGAGAAATGTTTGCAAGCCATTTTTTCACTTTCTGTGTATTCTAAATTCTTTGGTGAGGCAGTAGTCGGTAATTCATCTTCAACTAGAAACGTTTCTCCCATTCTAGCCATAACATCAAGAAAAGCAGTGTTGTCTTTGGAGACTATTTGGCCCTTTCCAGATGCCAAATGTTGTTCCAGACTTGAGTCACAGTAGTCCATTTTGATTGCACTTGTATCAGTATAAGGTGCCAGACCAGATGAATTACTAATGAGGCAATTGTCATAACAAAATTCTCCGCTCTCATTTCCAAAAGTTGGATTCTGCTCGTCTTCACTTCCGCAGCTACATATGCTGTGAAATGGTTTCTTCAGTTTACAGGCTCCTAACCTCCTGATATTGTCCACAGTGACATTGAGCTTTGGTCGTCTAGAATGCCTCTTGGACCTTAAGTGTCCAAACATGTATTTTAACGCCTTTCTCTGAGACCGCTTGGCCATGAGCCTTGTAAATACCTCTACCATTCCTGGATACAAGTCTGCAAGAGTTGTATTGCTCCAGGAGCATTCCTCATCTGCAGATTGGTAATCTCCATGGATACTATCACTCAAAGTTTTGCTCAGTTCTGAACAAGGTTGACGCCTGGGTGTGGTTATTGTATTTGATGAAATGGGAACATCAGAATGTTGTAACTGTAGATACTTGGATGAAGAACATTCACCTGACAACTTTAGTTTCTTTCTGCGAACAACAGCTTGATCGTCTATTAAAAAAAAAACAAAAAACCAAACAAACCAAAAACCCCAACAATTGAGTCAAAAAACAAAAACAGAAGACAGAAAAAAATCCAAACCTATTAAGGCACTTCCAGTAATACATTGTATGACTTAAAAACAATTGCATGTGATACAGATAGTCTTATTGTAATAGCATATTTCACTAAGCTTTAGTGCCAGGCTAAATAGATGATTAACATGCAATCAATTAGAGAAAAAATTAATACACTTCCATAACCATATGGAATTCACAGATTATAGAGGACAGAAATTAAATATATTGGAAAAACCCCCACTATTTGAAGTAGCATAATATACAGATATTCATTGCAGAGGAAGACTTCTTTGCCCCTTCTGACTTCTGGTCAGAAGTAACAGCCTTATCCAAAACATTTGGTTACTTTTTTCCTGTGTTCCTTTAAAGCTTTGTGTTCAGCTAGTGCGAGTGCAGCTCTTGCTTTCATAAACCATGAGGAAAATAACGCTTTGTGTAGCTGTTAAGGTTAAAATAATTACACCAAAACCCTTAGGTTTGCATCAAGTCCAGAAAGCTTCTGAAGAAAGTTTGCTAGTAAAGTACCACTTTGACTACCAGTTACCAGCAGACTCAAAGCCACTGTATTACATGCCTTGAATTTAAAATAAGTAGAACTAAAACCCACTGCTTTCAGTGAGCTAAATGCTGCTGAAATTTTCTAACTAGGCATATTTTTTCCTGAGGTTACATCAGAAAAGCTGGATTTATGTACACAAGTTATTTATTTTCTGTTTTTCAAATACATTTTGCCATAAGAAAATCATGTCTAACTTCCCTTTAAAATCCAGCCTACTGAACTTTTCAGATGGATAAACAATGCCTTTGTGTTTACAAAAAATTAAATATTTTTTCTAATAAATGTTAATAAAACCACATTTTGTAACTAATATATTTGACCAACAGACAAAAGACTTAATTGTACCAATCAGTTCTTGCAGTGGTGAAGTTAAATGCTGACTTTTCAACAAACCTGGAGATGTTACCTGAAAAACAAATAAAGAAAAAAGCAACCTAATATTCTGAGCTTTTTGCACATTAAAGATAACATCAAAACCTTACTTGTGACTCCCCCTCCTCTTGCTATTCTAGGTCATGTATAGTTATGGTCTTTAGGGGCTCAGCCAAGTTCAGACAAAGTGGAAAACATCTAGTCTAAGACTTCAGTAAGAAGTTTTAGGAGTTATTAGTTTAATCTTGGAAAGCTATTAATCATTTTTTCAACTTATACATTATGTATCATGTATTAATTCCCTTTCCAAATATAAGAATTTAGACATGGATATATATACACACACACACCTGGATAATCTAGACATCTCTGGCAGGTCCAGCAGAAAACAGAAGCTGTACCATGTATCGTAACACTTCACCTCTGATCTTCCTCAGCCCCCAAATCAAAACAAAGCTAATTGTTTTTTTTCTTTACAAAGCTCAGATTTAGACTTGTTGGAAAACTTATAGATCAAAGATCAACTTGCACATCAGGATTCAAAGAACAAAGTATAAAAGTAAAAAAAAAAAAAAAAGTGAAAATAAATTTGTAAATAATTTTCTCTGTTTCTTACATACCATTGCTGGCAAAACCCCAAATACTATAATATTTTACAGACATGAAGCAGAAGAACAATGGGAGAACCACAGAGAAGTTGTGTTAGAATTCATCGTGCTACCCAGTTAAAGAGTTCTTGTTTTACTCTAACTAGCTAAAAACTTAAAATAGAAGACATATGTTACCGTTATCCATTTGGGAATGTTTCTCTCATCACCTTGTACTATCAGATCCACTTGAACTATCTCTTTCTTTTGGACTTGTCCATCATCTACATCCAGATTCTTAGAAGAAAATAAAATTATTAAAAGACGTAGAAATTATTGGCACAGACAACCCCAAACTTATTATTCAGATTTATTGCAAACTAGTATTTTTCAGATGAGGATATGCAACCAGCATAAACTTATTTTTAATGTATACATTTTATGCAAAAAAAAGAATCCCCCAAAACCCCAAGAAAAGCCACAAATCCCAAGAAGAAGCTATATGTGAAGATATATAAAGAGAAATAATTAACTAGTTTGTTCAGGGAAAACCACACATTGCCTTGAAGATTCACTGATAAAAACAAACAAACACCCAAATAAAGAGAAAAAAAGGAAAATGGTTACAAAGCTGCAATTACAGCTGCAAATATTTATGTGTATTCTTAACACTCCATGAGAACTCATACAGGTCTACTCTGCAATGCCCCTCTGTGTAAAATCTAAGAGAATTTGGTAAGAAATGGCAATTCATTAGTTAAACTGTCACTTTCTGAAGCAGATTGTATTAGCTGTTGTCAGAGAGAGGACACCAGCACTATGCTAAACAAGTAAGGAAAGCAAATCACATTTTTGGTAATGGTATTTGAGCAAGCAGAACACAGGATTAAAATGGCTGCACACACAAAGTGTGTTATATTTTTCTTCAACAGTGTAAATACTCATGGTAATCCTGACAAACATAGTCCAGGTCTGGGAAGCGAGAGCAGAAGATTCCAGTCTGCTTTTGTTATAGCAACCATTATTTCCACATTTACCTTTTGCTTTAAATCATGTTATCTATTTATGCTAGACTCTCAGGTGAACGAGACCATGTTTTTCATAAGTATTTTCACTTTATGATCTGTCTGGTTACTGTTTTTCCTTACCTATAAAAGCGTTTCTCAGGGTTGCCTGTTGACACAGTACATTGTATGGCTTTCTCTGGCCCACTGGTATTACCAAGACAATATCATCACTTTCTATTGATCTTCGTGACATTATTTATTGAACCCCTCACTTGCTATACTTGCTAAAAATGTGCATTAAGATGCAGACTATACCAAGTCTTCTGCTGACTGTATCAACTCATCAGGCACGTATAAACTATTTAAATAGTTAATAGTTTCTATTGAACACAAAACCACTACGTTATATTAGACACAGGAAATTTTTACCTGGAGGTGAATGTCTTCAAATTTTCTTCTTACTGAAACTATATCACTTTCTTCACCTGCAATTTGAAGGTAAATATTAAATAAAATATAGTTGAATTCAAAACCAAAATGTTTTTAAACACACGCTGTGTAAGTTATTGACTACAGTTTTCATTCTAGAAAACAGTTTTTTACACTATAAATTTTAGCTGTATTACCTTTCCTTTTCAATTCCAATGGAACAAACAAAATATTTTGTCCAGGGAATCTGAAAGTGTTTTTAAAAGCCAAAAGGGAAATTCAGTAACACCTTTGCACCTCAAAGGCAGAACAGAGAGGAAAAAAAGAAAACTTCCACCTTTCTCTCTCAAACATTTGACCTATAATACAGAAAGCTATTTCACTGGAGATGCACCCAAACACTATTATTGCCTAAGTTATAACTTATTTATCCCTTTCTCCAAATAAATTCATTTTTCTGTGATCATATCCTGCTAGATACAAGTAATTGTTCAGATATACTCTGCCATGCTACTTCCTGTGAGAACAAAGAGGGTAACCCTAATAACTCTGGTAATGTGATATTTTTACTGTATTTTCGTATGTTCTCTGTACCCTGATGGTTCATCCCTACCTTCCCCACTTCCATTCCCAGTTGGTTTGTCCCATATCCAAGCCGCTCCCCCCGTGTTCCCTATGGCTGTTCTCCTCCCCTTATTCTAGTCGGTTCCCCATCAATCACCCAAACGCCTCCCATTATTCCCGAAAGTTCAGTGTCTATCACCTAAGCCCACCCTGTTTATCCTTATGTGTCCTTGTCAATCCCCTGAGATCCTGCCCCTTCTGATGCCTCCCCTCTGGAAATCCCCTAAACCTCGACGCCCCATTGGGGCATGTGACCCCTTTCCCTCCACCCCTCGAGGCTATTGGCCTATGTGAATGTCTATCCCTGTCCATAGCCCTCCCCTAAAGATCCCTATAAGTCCCCTATTAAGCCATCCCCATTGTAGTGTCTCCCTTTACAAGGTGTTGCCCGGAGCTGCAGCTGCTCTGGGCTTGTCCTCTGTGGATATCATCCAGTAAAGTTGGATTACCTCCCGCAGCAAGCCTCCTCACTACTTTTTATCTCTCCCTTCATCGGGGGCTGCTGACTGCTACAGTGCCTGGAGCCTGTGCTATGCAGGGTAGAGCAGAGGCTTCAGAAGAGCAGCTTCAAAGCTCCGTGCCCCTGGCTGCTCCCCACTGCTGCCGCACACCGCTGCAGCCAGCCTGGGCTGTGGTCAGTAGTGGTCACTGCGACAAATAACTTTCCGTCTTACAGGCAGACTAACACTTGGAGGTCCAGGTGAGAACTGTTCCAGTTTACTTTTACCTGCTGTAGACAGGCATTGCATACTTTCAGCACAAAAATAGTGTATAATACCTGACAGAAACACTGCCTTCACTAAGCAGTGCGAAGTATTCTGTATGAATACTAAAATGGAGAACACCTGCCAAAACTAAAGTAAAACAGCTAAAGATAGAATTTTTTCTTAAGTTAGTATGCCCTATTGATAACCTTTTATATATTAAAAAATACCAAAACTGAACCAACAAAAAAAAGCCCTGGAAAAAACCACCAAAACAACCAAAAGCCAAAAAACCCCAAATCCCAAACAGCAGGGTGAACTCAATTTTTTATGTGAGGCATCCAATCCCATATCTCTAAGAATCTAATTTCTACATCTTGCAGTATTTGGAGATAGCTGGGACTCATAGACGTTTCTATAAATCCTCTCCAGTCTCTTCGTAGACCATTCATAAGAGAAGGAGAAGTGGATAATCATATTATTGTATGCTGCTATGAAGATACCAGAGTCTGAAGCACTTCATTCATTTATCCCACAAGTGCAAAAAGACAAAGGACACTTACAGAAGCCAAGCTACAAATACCTTTGAAATTTTTTCCTGTTTCATTGAGTGGGTTGAAAAAAAAGTAGTGCTTTCTAAATTGGAAGAAATGATTTTATCATTCAGTTATTTGACGTTATCCTCTCAAATGATAGTAGGAAACATTTCCCTCAAACGAGAATTATTTGTCTACCTCAGAGGCAGCTATGGAGATAAACAACCTAACAATACCAGTATACCTAAACCCGAGCTAAACATATTTTACTGCAAATGCTACTGCTGGCTACCACCTAGACATAGTTTAATTTATAAAAGATGCGTAAGTTTTTATTTGCTCAAGAATTAAAAATGTTAAGTAGTACCAGTTTTAAATACTTAAAAAAAAAAAAAAACAGTCACAGACTGCTGCCACTAAGAAATATAATCAAATAATTATTTGGGAATACAAGGTCAAAACCTCCCCAGAAAACTTTGCAGACCAGCCACAAGACTAATGCCAAACCCTTTACAAACACTACTGAAGAATTGTTGCAACTGACTGCAAACCTCTGTTTACTGCTCCCCTAATATTTAATGCGTCTATTTTAACTATTAATAAAATACTGACATATTGGCCAAGGTTTTTATTTCACTCTTCCTTTCTTTATTAAGAAAGGATAGTTGAACATATTCCACATCAACTTTCCAAGGTATCAGGGAACCAGGACTGAAATTTCAAAGAGGAATATGAATATTGATTTCATAGAACTACCAGTACACCTCAGGCTCTTGCTATTCCTATTCTTTTGCTTTCTGAAAGGATACCGGATATGCATAGAAACAAATTTTACTATATTAAAAAATGATGGAAAAGTTATTTGCAATTTTCTCAACAAGTTAAAAGAAGCGTAGCCAAGTAGTAAATTAAAAGACCCACCTGCATCAGATGTATCCACACCAGAGTTCTCAGAAGATTCCTTAAAAACACATGCAAGGAATTTTAATACATGGTAGATTAAGCTATATTAATTAGTCTGTAGAATTTTCTGCTTTCACTACAATTTTTTTGGGGGGAGGGTGGTGGTGAAATAAGCACAGTTGCATTCCACAAATTCTGTCCAAATCACACCATCTTTATTAACAAATCTATACAGAAACTTATTTTGAGTCAAAAGAAGCTTTTGACTCAAAATAAGAGATTTTTGATTACAGATACACAGATTTTACAAATAATATAAAAAGTTAGACCCACATATTGCCTAACTAAAAAGGCAATTGATGGTTAAAAGCTTATATCCAACTGCTCTCTCTCCCCTTCAAATAAACTTAATAATTCAGCTGAAATCCATGACTGATATCATGGTACAGGACCACCTGCTCATAACTAATTTCTTAGTTTATGACGAGATAAATCCATTTTCCTAAAGAGGCTGTCATAGAATGGTTTGGGCTTGGAAGGCATCCTAAAGATCATCTAGTACGAACCCCTCTGTGATGGCCAAGAGACCTTCCAATAGATTGCACAAAGCCTCATCCAGCCTGTCCTGGAACACTCCATAAAAGCAGATGCAATGTGGTGCCCATACCTGATGTACTGTTGAGTGTTCATCTTCAAAATCACTGCTCTGTTGCTCTGATATTTCTTAGAATGAATAGGAGGAAAAAAAAAAATTCTATTACTTTCATAATCTTTAGCTTCTCTTGTTCTTTTTTTAAAAAAATTCTTCTGTTTTTCTCTCTATTTATGTCCTATCAGTGGCTTTAGTAATTGGTTTCTTTTTCTGACTGACTCCACCCAGTCACACTACTATGAAATACAAACCAAAATACTACAGCACACGCTGTATCACTGCTGAACAGTGCAGAAAACCTGTTTTGTGTGCTTTACATTCAAGGCACCTGTGCAAATCTTCTAGCACAGTGCGCGCTATTTTTACAGTGGAGTGTGATGTCCTTGGCTGGCTCAACCAGCTTTCAAAATTGTCTCTTCCTGCATTTGATTATTCCCAAATAAGTCTGTTACTTTGAACTTCTTTGCATGAAATCACAAAAATTTTACTTTTAAGTTTTAGCCCAAATTTGTCAGACATCTTTCTCAGTGGTCAACCCTGCTTGGTATCATCTGAGGGTTAATTAAGGGTATACCCTCTTTTACTATTTACTTAAATAAAGCATAAACCAATAATGTGCACAGGACAAATCCTGAAAAAAAATCCCCTATATTTCCCTCAAGTTTAGACACAGACCATTGATAATTATTCTAAGCACAGTTTTCCAACCAGCGGGCTATAAAACCACTCTCTCATATAAAATTCATAAAGCATATTATATAACTAGAAGGGTCTGGCTATTGTCATTATTTTGCAAAATACTACAGTAATACTACTTCCTTTAGAATATATTTTTTTAGAAGCTGCATGGTGCATTTTCCAAACATATCTGGATTGGGACCGCAGGAATTAGAATAACACAGTAGTGTCCAGTTGAAATCCCTTACTGAACAAGGTCTATGAAACACTACAGAGGATGTTTTGTTTCAAAAAAATTTCTCAAGGAAAGAAAGCATTTTAAGTGGCTAATATGACAGAAATATCACTTCTCTTGGAGGTTGAAATTTAATATACCAGGTCCTCCCTTATTGAGAGCTGCCACATATAAAAAAAACGGCCACCACTCAAAGGATTGCCCTTTTAATCAGTAAAACTCGATGAGGGTGCTGGACATTCTATTCAAATAGTATAACTCAAGTCTAGCAAAATTCAGAACTGTGAGTTGGAAAAAACACCACTACTTATATTTCAAGGGGAGGGGTTCATTGATAGGTATTTGGTTTAATGTTTACACTTAATAGCACAAAACTTTATGTATCTTGATTGAAAACACTTAGGCCCACTTAAGAGTAAATGAATAAGTAAAATTTGTACATTAGCTTTAATAAATCCATCCTCAGAAGTAATTTTTTTGGTTGAGGGTTTTAGCTGTGGGGGTTTCTTGCTGGTTTTTTTTTTTTTTTTTTAAAGGCTAACAGCAGCCACAACCAGACAGTTCAAGTGTTTACTCACATGCCTTTGTGTTTCAAATAAAAAACTCAGAGCAAGATATGGTTTAAGCTGGATAAAATCTATGAGATTCTATTTGGTATGGAATACGTAAATATACATGTAAAAACACAAATCTATGCAGGATTGTTTTTTTATGAGAAAAGCTGTTCACCCAACTTTAATATTTAGTTAAATATTTAATATTTCTTCCCTAGGGTAACAAAATAAAATTAAATACTAAAAAGTTCTCTCAAGTTATATTAGAAGCTGAAAAAATGCATATTACCAATTTTTCTGCTCCTCTATGTCATCTGTAAGGCAGTACACTAAATTCAAAATTAATAGATCAAGACTTCACAGCATTAAAGAACTCCAAGTAAACTCCTTTTTTTTTTTTTTTAAGAACTTATAAGACATTCAGATCCTGAATTGAATTAGCAAAATATTTCTCCTAAAAGACCTCAAATACCGTATCTTCGAAAAAACTTACTTTCTTTCCAACTTTTACCACAGACTATAGCAAAATTTTTTGTACTACTTGGCCCCATCAGCTGAACGGAGAAATTAGAGGTAAAGGTCTGGACCATCTGAAACTCATTTCCCAGCCCTACATTTAAATTTCTTAGGCTGATTCAAACCCTGTACCTGACCACTGTACGGACAAATTTTTTGGTGTTGTAGAGGAAGAGAGGTGCTAGGCAGTGTTTTGTCCTCTGATGTTCCAAATAAAAGTTTCTCAGATGAATGTCATAAAATAACACCAAAAAACCCTCACTTCAAAACCTTGAGAGAATAGAGCCCAACATGCCTTCACAGTACTACACTGGAAATTTCCCCCCCTCCATCATTTATCCCAGTAGAAATATATATTTTATTGGAACATACAGCTCCTGTTCAGAAGAATGTTCAGATGTTACACACCCCACTGAGTAGTATCATATTTACACTTTGGTGTACAGGCTAGTTTCAATTTCTGTCCTGGAACTTGATTTCTGAGGAAGTAACTGTACGCTACTTTTTCCTGGAGGCAGCCTGATTCACTGAGTATACTGAAAAATCTCCTAAATTTTGATAGCTCATTATGCAACTTCATGAGATTCTTTTAGTACATATTTTTTAATATGCCTACATATCTAGTAATTTTTAAAAAGCTAACAACATTCATATTTCTCCAGTCCATGCACAGAAGTCAGGGTTGGACTTTTTAAGATTCCATGATTATCTGACAAAAACAACAAAAAACCCTTTGTTGAATTGATAAGGGGAACTTATTTTAATCAGCTTATGATAGCACCATCAATTATAATGCATTTATTAATCTTAAATATTTTAAATTATATTTTTGAATCCTTGAATCCTTATGAACATAAGTATTGCTGATTTATTAGATGGTTCCTCACACAAAACCCAGTGAGTATCCTAAAGGGTTTAGCATGAACGTGAATATCTTCCATTAAGACTCTTTGGACAAGGTAATTTATAGCAGAGGTTTTTTTAAACACTTTACCTCTATTCCTTTGACTTTGTCTATTATGCTGCAATAAAAAAAAAAAAAAGAATAATCTTAGAATAGCAAAATTATTTTAACCATTACCTTTATTTACTTTGGTATAGCCCACAGCTACATAGCCATTCAATTTCCTCAGGTTTCCCAAGGCCCGACCAGAAAAGCCATAAGTATCTAGCAAAACTTACCTCATCATTCACTTTTTCCTCATACTGTTGATGCTAAAATCACAAGAACATACCCTAGCCCACATAAGAGGCTAAGACAAAGGATTGCTCTTTCAGTCCGTAATGGATTTAATTGGGAAACATGTGAAGCAATGCTTAGTAGACTGTGCACAAGGTATTACCGGGAGTGGAAAGGGAATCATAAATACAGCCTTTTTTGGTCTCCATTAAATCCACTCTTGCTCCCTCAGACTGAATTTCATTCCTCATCCCCTTATTCTGTGGGGTTCAGAACAGCTTCTGTGTTAACTGCCCAGGCATACGATACAGGCCATGGCTTTACCTGACACAAGGAGTGCTAAGACTACAAAGATTCTTTAATTACTTTGGCATTGTTTTACAGGGGAGAAAAAAAAGAAACTAAAGATGAAACCAGGAAGCCCTGTGGAATTGAAGAACTGATTACCTGAACCAAGATAAATTGATTCAATGCAATAACTTCACTGAAAACATTCTGATGAGTTCCAGAAATACACATTCCCAACAAAGAGCAATTAAAAAAAAAAAAAACAACCTTTTTCCTGGTTTACAAGTGGTGCTAACCACTGATTAATGGTCATCTATTTTAGTCTATTGCATTTGAAAATCTTAAACAATCCTAAACCCCTATTTTAAAGCAGATACTGACCTCATTAATACCTCTGAAAATGTTAAATGGCACAGCAAGATTAGAATATAATCCTTTTTATCTATACATATATAAAGAAGTACTGCTACATTTTAACTGCATAGTGTGACTGTATTATCAAATACCTTAAATATTTTCTTCTTCCATTTTTTAACATCCTTCTTTGACACTTGTCCCCATCGTTTTGGTCCTAGAAATAACAAAAAGTAACACTATTAACACAGGTTTTCTTATAACACCATCTATACTGAGTATCACTCTAACAAACAAATATTTAGGAAGAATATATTACAGAATAACAAAGCATTATCAAATCTGAACAGTCTCCACCACAATTGCTGAAATAAAAATTTAGAGGAAAATAAACCATGAGAATATGGTAACTCAAATTAATTGAGAAGTTAGGCAGGGCAAAAAAAAAAATCACATGCTGAGTCTAACAAGACCGAGCTAAAATCCAAAGAGCATTACATCCCCATGTGCTACCAAGAGGAGAAAAAAGGCAAATACTTTTAGTTTTTAGATTTTATTTAATGAATGCAGACTACATGGTATCTGAGGTTATTTAAAGCCATAATGAAGGCTCTACAGGTGTGAGATCCATATTCATTCCATATTGAATCGAAGTTACTAAACCAAAAGCATAACCAAACCTTTATAAATCCAAAGCTGTCTATTACAGTACTGTATGAATATTTCCTCCCTCTTCCAATGCACAATGTATATAAAATGTAAGCCTGCCAGTCTGTAAAAACCTTTGGTGCACAGCTGGTAATTCCCCTGTATGTGTAAATTACAAGAACTGATATGGCAATTTATGTATCATAATCCTCACTTAGGTGATAATAAAACCTGCCAGAACATTTCATTTCCCAGAAAAGCCACCAAGATACTAAGTCACAAGTCCCACTAAAACCCTGAGCAATACATTTTAAAACAATAGGTTTTTTCTTCAATAAGCTTTCCATAAGCATTACTGCTTTGTAATGGATCAACCATTTCAATGCAAGACTGGATAAATATTGTCACGGGCCCACATGATGTAGATTTATGCTAACCACATGGGAACAGTCAGTGAAAAGCTGGAGACTGTCTACCTACTCTGCCCTGATATTTGGCATAACAGAAATTTGTCAGAGCAGTATTCAGAATACTAAGTGGAGATGAAAATACATGACCCATTCATGCATATCACCTCCTCCTAAAATCTCCATTCCTTTGCTTCCTCTCAGTCTTTTCCATTTTGATTCTTCTAACAAGTCACCCAAACATTACGCATTTTTATCCTGAACTTTGCTAATAATTCTTGTCTTGTCTAAAATGGAGCATGCAATAGACTAAAACGGCACACAGGAGTAAACTCTTGGTATTGTACCGAAGTCTACATATGAAATGTCATACCTAAGTGAACAAAATTCAGTATCTGTTGTATTTGAATGTTCTATAGCTGTCAACGCATGCTTTACTAAGTCTAAACATACAATATTGTAGCTTTAAGAAGTTCTTACCGTCAGGTGTATCGTAAGTGAGGGTATCCATGGAAACAAGTAAGTCATCTTCAAACGGATGATTATACTAAATAAAAAAAAGTATTAAATATTAGAATAAACGATCAAAGCAATGTTTTTAACGTGTATTTTACGTATTGTTTTTAGGACAATTTTGCTTTATCCAAAACATGAAATTATCAGTATGTTGTTTTATTGGCTAAAGCTAGAAGTCATCAATCTGGAAATATTAACTCCTAGAGGAAATCGGTATGTTTTAAGCATGTGTGCAAGCCATTCAACCTCAAGGCGTAAGCCAGCCAGTGCCAAACCAGCGCTCCAGAGTTCTCAAAAGCAGCTCTCTTACACTTTCACCCGAACTTTCTCTGTAGTAACTAAAAGCAGCCCTCACCAAAGACCAACAGCTCATGACATGTAAAAATATCCAGTGTGGCACTAGACGAGAAAAACCTTCTCGAGCCCGCCTTAGGCCGGTGGCAGCCCCGAACATCTGAAAAGGAAAGCCCGCGTGCCGGGATAAACGCATGCGTCGGGGCACGGAGGGGGACCATTCCCACACCTCCCAACACAAAATGGCTCTCGGGAGAGGAGGATTCACGGAGGGAGTCCCCACTTTCTGTACTTTCATTGAAAGGCCCCCGTCTAACGCGAACGGATCGGGGTTAAGGACACTATCAAGTCAGCGCGCACTTGTGATTAAGTCGCTTATCCAACACCGGCAGTGCGTTTTGTGGCTGTATTCCGGGAGCTGGCTCTTGCTAGCTCCCTCCTGCCAAGGCACAGGAGTGCGCGGCTCAGCACAGACGGCACCACTGCCTTCAGTCCCCGCTTCCCCGCCCGCCTCAGGACGGCGCCCGGAGCCCGCGGCCACCCCGGCCCAAGAGCTCACCCGCTCCAGGATGCTGTTCATGGAGGCCATGAAGCGGGCGTTGCTCCGCCGCAGCCCCTCCTGCACGGCCGCATCCCGCTCCATGGTGCGGTGCGGGACCGCCGCCGCGCGACCCCGCGCTCGCCCAGCGCGGCCGGCTGCTCCCACCCCGCGCCAATTCAAACCGCGCGCCACCACCCCGCTCCCCGCCTCCGATTGGCTCGTGCTCAAATCAGTTCCGGCGCTGCAGCCAATCGAAGCGCACGGTGGGCGGGCTTTATAGTCTGCTGCGTGGCCGATCACCCCGCCTCCAGTCCGGGCTTGAAACGTGAAGTCGCTGTTCTACCTGGCAACAGCGGCCGGCCGCGGGCTCCCATTGGCCGGGGGCTGGCTGCAGCGGTCGGCCGCGGGCTCCCATTGGCCGGGGGCTGGCTGCAGCGGCCGGCCGCGGGCTCCCATTGGCTGCGGGGCGCGGCGCCGCCTGGGCACAAGGCCCGTGCCCCACAGCCAGGATGAGCCGCCGGCGGGGAAGGAGATGCGGCGGGGCTCTCTCCGGCCTGGGCTGCTCTGGGCAGAGCTCTACAGAGCGTTGTCTCTCTGTGGGATTCGGCACGAACGGCCAGAGGAATCGGGGCTGGGAAATTTGGTGTTCAATGGCTGCCGGCAGTCACACTCTCCCCAGTCCCGCTCCAACTGGTCCCCTAAGGCTGCAGGCTGGAGGCCTGTGAGGAAGAGTGGAACTGGCAGAGACAAAGCGTTACCTGGCCACTGGCACTGGGCATTTTGTTCCTTCTCAATATTATTCAAGTAACCATTGATTTTCTGTAAATAAAGATTTTTTAAAAAGCAAAATACTGTTGTAAACGAGGCTGAGACTTTTGAAAGGAAAAGTCAACTCGTTTATTAACTGCTGAGAGCGGGAACCCAGGATAAGCCCAGGCTCCTCGCGACAAGCCAGAATAAAACAATACACCAACAAGACAGTGAGACCCACTCGGCGCTCCCTTGGACCCCAAGTTCCGCAGGTGAACCTCTCGCTTCAGGTGGCTTTTAGAGTCTTTGGTGCCACCGGACTGGTGCCTTTCTTAATCCTCATGCTGATTGGTCCCTTTCCTGTTCGCTGGTTGGCCTATACCTCCGTGCATTCCTCACCAATCATTTCCAAACAAGTCCACTTCATTGGTTGGCTCGTTCTCCAATCACAGTCCAGGGCATCGTCCTCATCCCTTGTACCCTGCGAAGCAATGGACTAGAAAGTTCCTTCTATTAAACTCATTGGGTCCTTGATATATCCCATCCAGTGGTTACATTCCAGCTTTACACCCGTACAGTCTCGCAACTTAATTAACATGTCCATCTATTCCACCTTCAACTCCCCTCTTTTATATCTCATTTAAGCAGTAATAACCAACACCCTGAAACCAATTCATTTATTACAATACCATCATCACATCAGATTCCTTGGAACCTCCCATTACAAAAACATTTGGCGTTTTGGTAATGTAAAGACGGATGCATTTTTCATAATCCCTTATTGTTTAAAGCTGATCTGTATTTACTTACTATTTATTCAATTGTAGTAAACGTTATTTTTTCAAATGGCAGGACTTCAGAAAAATACATAATTTCATCCACATTTAAGTATTCTTACTAGTGTGTGACTGTGAAGTTTTCACAGCTGACAAGTTCTGCACTAAGGCCTTACCCTGTTTATGGCAGGTCTTACCCTTTTTCTGGTTCTTCATTAAGGCCTTACCCTTTTTCAGGGTATGATTTTTCTGCCACTACTGCACGAAATACTGTGCTCAGTGGTTAAGTCATGTGTGGTGAGCAAGCTAGCTAGAAGAGTACTGAAGTGTTGATTTCAGTTTGCAGGAAGAGAAAAGATGAGTGTCATAATTCCAAGGTGACAAACCAGATCCCGCTCCTACATTTGTCACTCTACTACCACCAGGATGACTGCAGGACAAGTCTTCTTAAAAAACCCAGGGTCTCACTGAGGATCACCTAACTTCTTGTTATTTTCTGGATACATACCTGGGAGTACATTTGCAGAAGCTCTCAATGCTTTCTCTTTATGTTTACTTTGATGGAAAGCGTGCTTTGAATATATCAAAGCTTATATAAACTTCCTAAGATTTAAAAATAGGGGGGGGAAAAGTGTAACTATTCTGAATAAATTAGAATATCTGTATCACAGATTGACAAAATTGATGGGCTCTCAGTAGTTTGAAGCAAGTCCCTTTAATCCTTCCTTTCTCATAGGTGAAATATACTTCTAATTTTACTCCCTTGAATAGATGAAATATAATTTCTGTGATACTTTCAACATGGTAAAATATTGGGATAGTTTGGAATAGCAGTAGGGATTTTATTAGTAGACAAATGAATCTATACATATTCAGGGCAAGCTTTACATGATGTGTAGAGAATGAGACCTGGAGCCCCACATTTAAAGAAGAGTAAAAGGAAATAAGAGGTAACTAACTATTCAATACTTCCAAATTTCAAAGTGCTAATCATATGGAAAAAAATGCATCATTAAGTCGCTTATGGGGAAAAAAGAAGCATCAGAATATCTCTCTTTTTTCACCGGAGGGTTTAGGGTCATCATGGCCTTTGTTGTGGTGTTCTGTGATCCCCTTGCAGTGCTTTGATAACTGAAGATTGAAATACAGCGCACACAGGATGAGATTAGTTACTTTCCTCTGACATTTCCTAGCTTAGGACTTACTCACTTTACAGCCTTAATGTCCTTTAATTCCTTTATATGTAATTTTATACTAGAAATAATAGAAGTAGTCCCTGACTTATTTTATATTTGAAGTAATGACCAACCTAGGAAAGCAAGGGTATGATCCAGTTATTTCAGTTTTATCCACAAGTTACTTTTGCCTGTTTTGAATTCATGGTACACCTCAGTAGGGTGACGAGAGCACTCAAATGCAAATAATTTCTTTTACCACCTGTAGGAGAAAATGAGAGTGACATTCAGCAGTTGTGCATGAAAACTGTCCTAAATCAGCAGCAACTGGTACATTTGATAATGTGTAACCAAAAAAATTCAAACTGCATGACCTTAAGAACCACAAAGTCAACAGAGATTAGCTAATGCCTGGGTGAATTTATGTAGATGGCAAAGCAAGGTCGTGGATCAAACTGTTGACAAGCTAAAGAAAGAAAACAAGGAAGAGCTATAGTGTAAAAACCCTGATGTAAGATCCATATAGGAAGTAGCATCTGTTAATTTGTCTTTTGTGACCAGAATGGCCTATCTTTTCTAACACTCTTCTGTCGTCCTTTTTGTGTCTGCTACTTTTCATCCCTTGTTTAATAGTTGAGGTTGTAAATTAACAGAGACTTCCCATTTGTCTTCTATTTATGCAGCACCAGGCTTAACAAAACCCCTGTCTCAGGTTCTGCTCCAGTAAAGATACTTAATAAATCATTAAACTATTTCTGAAGCCATGAATAAGCTGAGTCCTGAGAGCAGTGGTTTGCAGTCCTCATTTGGGTGGGGATGCTGGGGTTGTAAAGGTGTAGTTGTGCTATGTGCCATGAGGAAGCAGGGGCCTTGGGCTGTTCCAGTGGGGAGATGGAAACGTCCTGGTTCCACAGGCAGTACACAGCCAGACTTCTGAGTCTTGGCTCTTAGGTTGTCACCCTTGCTCTGCCACCGGGAAAGGGCACACTACTGTCGGCAAGAAATTTCCTATGGTATGAAGACAGCCAGCATCTTTTTAATCTTATGACTAAGTAAACAGTGAACATTGTTCCATTTTTTGCTAGAAAAGAGAATTCATTTCAAGAAAGAAACAGACATTTCAAGAAGAAAACCTCTTTGGTGCCTGTGTAGCACCAGAAGCTCATCCTCTGTTCTGTCCGAGCTCTACATCTTCTGCTTTTCCATTGAGTAGGTCTGTGCAGAAATGTTTGACAGAAGATTTAACTTCAACTATTCTTTGATTAGTTTGACTTGTAGAAGAATAATTTGTGGCTCTGAGTTGTGTGTGTCATTGTTTACCCTATGGTTTACTGCTATGTGTAATTGTTTTATTTGTGGTGTTTATTCATATTTGGAGAGGCCTGTGTCCTCCCTAGCTCATTGTTTAGTCTAGCCTCAAGCTCCATTTTATCCCTTTAATCTTTTCATCACTTAAAAAAAAAAAAAATCAAAACATCTGCACTAAGTGATCATTTTTACTCTTCTGCTCTGGACTCTTTCCAGTTAGTCAGTATCCTTGACTACCTAGGCATCTGGAATAATAAATAATTTTCTGAAAGCAACCTCTGAAGAACCATATAAAAAGCCATTTACACATCTATTTTCAGTAAATGTTGATCTTCAGATACAGCCAAAACATGACATTGACTATGGAAATGACAAACTCCTCTCTCTTCAGTGTATTTCTTCCGGATTGCATGCTGCTCTCTCTCTCTTTGTACAAGGGAGTATGAAAGCATAAAATAACTGATCCTTTCCAGAAAGCCTTGCACAGCTCAGCTTGTGTCAGGCCAGTGAATATAATTAGAGATTCAGAGACTGTAAAAAAACACTGAGGAGAGTGGAGGGGGGTGTAGCGGTAGGCATGCAGGAGAGCTGTGGAAAAGGGAAGTGTGAGCATTCCAGGAAAACACCAAAGTAAAAGAGTCAGCACAGGTCAGGTGCTGCAGCAGGCACTTTGTATCCTCCCCTCTGCAAGGAGCCTGCTCTCCAAGAGGTAGGAGGGAAAGCACTATTTTACTCCTTTTATGTACAACTCCATCCAAAGTCATAAATTAGTTTCTTCACATAAGGCAGTCCCCACATGAGTGTCTGTTAAACAGACAAATGCTTCCAAACCTTATCATAATTAAACACACCCAACCACTCCATAACTCTGCTTATGTAAAGCATAAAAGAGACGAAAACAAAAAAAACAACCACGCTTGGCCATCAGGAAGGCATCAAAAATCTTGCTTGTCAAGTCAAAAACTTTGCTTCCAAACACAGTCCTGGGCTGAGTAACATTATTTAGGTCTCTATTTCTGAAAATTGTGTGCAGGCCTGCTGGAATCACATTTGGAGCAAGCTCTAAGGCTGCACTTGCTGGATTGCTTGTTTTCTGAAGGCTTTGTACTGTCCTCAGTTGTCAAGAGCATGTGTACTTTTCTTTGGGAGTAATTTTATTCGTTCCAGTTTAATCATTCCTCTGCCAGAATAGGTACTTTGCTATTTTCATTGTTTTGGTCCTGTTGTACTGGATCTGGCCGGGATGAAGCTAGCCCTTCATAGCAGCCCTTTTGTGCTAAGTTTTGGGTTTGTGGCTAAAGAAAGTGGTGTTGGTAAGACAATAATTGTGTGGCTATTGCTGAACAGTGAGTACAAACACAAGGCTTTTGCCTTTTTCCCCACTGCGCTGCTCTTCCCCGACTCCAGTGAGTATGAGTAGGCTGGATCTGTGCAAGAATTTGGGAGGGGACCCAATAAGAAATCTGACCTGAAATGATCAAAGGGATGTTCCATGCCATACAACGTTATGTTCAGCAGTAAAACCTGGGGTAGAGGAAGAAGAAAATAAGGGCTTTTTTCTTTCATATTGGCCATTGCTTGGAGACTTCTCTTGTGGGAAATAGTGAGTCATTGGCTACACATCACTTTGTTTTCACAGGATTGGTTTCCCCCTTCCGTAACTTACTCAAGTGTCTTTATCTTGACTCCTCAGTTTTCTTACATTTTCTCTTCATTTTCTCTTCCCTGTCCTTGGGTGCTTGTGGAGGCTTGGCTGCTGGCAGGATTAGGCCTACAGCAGGTTATTTCTGCTGTATAACCTGGTTATTTCTGAAGCTTTCTGATCACTGAAATGTGTCTGACTGCCAGCTCATTTATAAAGACAGGTCCCAAGTTCACCTCCCCTGTCTGTGAAGAGAGGAATAAGGAATTACTAGGACAACAATCACCATGAAATGGTGAATTCTTTCCCCATCACATGTGGGAATGCAGAAGTGAGAACAAAAATAATTTTTAATCATTTAGGACTCAGGGCACAAAGCTCAGAAATCTGACCTAATAGGATTGTATTACCATTGAAGCAAAGGATGAGAATTTCCTTGAAAAGGAAAGAGCAATTCTTGTCCCTTTCACTACTCACCACTGTCCTCAGTTTTCAGCACCTGTTGAAACTGTCCAAACTCTTCACTCTCTCTGGCATTTTGTAGAAGTAGCTCTGTAGCTCCTGCTTGGGTTGGCTAAGAACTGAGTGTCACCAATGTGCTGAACAAATGCCACAACTCAACAGTCACATCATGCCTCTCTCTTGCATAGATTTTAAAGTGCTTCACAAAACATGGCAAGAATTATTAACCTTGCCTCAATAGGCAGAATACCTAAGGCACAGTGCTAAGTGATTTGCCCAAGGTTGTGCACGTGCTGTTGGCTCATCAGTGAATAGGCTGTAAGCGCACCCTAAATTCTAGTCTAGCATCCCCCTGCTTGACAGTATTAACATCTAAATAATCATAGCCAATTCCCCTGGGTGGTCCCACAGACATCAGTATGGAAGGCTCAGGATGTCCCCCCTGGATGCTTGTCCTCCTGAGGCATGCACGGCTGCCTGTCGTGTCCTTTTCAATCTGCCTTTGAAGGAAAGTGTGACCCCATTTGTTCCTGCCAGCTTGCACAAATGGATGATTGCAGTTGGATACATTGGAGGTGATATAAAAGCACATTCATCTGTAACAGAGGCCACTAAAAGATGTGCTGTAATCATCACTGCTACCTAACCTCTGTCCTGCATGAGCAGATTAAATTGTTTTAAAATGTTTGAACACAGCACTCATTGTGATCAATGTCATTCTGTTGATCAGATCAGTGGGAATGAAGAATAAAACCCCATTTACTGAACAACAAACATTGGCAGTGTTTCCAAAACAGGCCAAGGGCTTATTGAAAAGAATATTGATTCAGCCAAGAAAACATCGAGCAGTTATAAAAGTTTAATCATATTCTCATTCAAGCCTGCCTTCAGTGCCAGGAATTAAAATTCTCCCATCTCCTGAGGATGGAAGATACATTTCCATAATGTTCTGTAAACTTCCAATGCTTAGCATCTGTGCTGAATGGTGGAATTATTCATTGCAAGTGGTTTAGCTGAGATGCATGGCACTTTCTGCACCAAGTGTACAAATTACACACAAACGAGCTGTGATTTCTTGAATGTTTCTCATTTGCAATTGTTTAACAAAGAGCTGGGCAAGCCAACGTTAGCCCACAAGGTATTTTTGAAGTGGCCAGAATAAATATTTGGTCTTCATGATTGAACAACATATGCCTGGTCCCTCAAATCAGATGAAATTATAACGATTCCTGAGCTAGAAAAGATTGGTTTCATTGCAAGGATGTGTCTATGTCTTTATCAGAAAACTGCTCATAAGCATTTACAGTTGCCTGAGAGAACTGCTGTATGCAGGGAGTGAAAGGCCATGTTCAGAATGGTACAAGTGCTGTGGCAGTGTCTGGTTATAGAGGCTGTGTGGGGTTATAGAGGCTGTGTGGGGTTAGTGTTTGCCAGGAGAAAACAGGAAATTGTTTTTCTGGGCTGTGGTTGTGAAGACTTACACCTTTCTAAGCTGAGCTCACTGCTGTGGAGAACAAAAACAAAACAGAGCTATGTCTGAGCTAATATTTCCCTTCTGCTTTCAATCCTCTGCTTCTTTTACAGCTGTGGCAATCTTTATGGAAGTCATGTGTTGCTGGGTCTGCCCTGCAAAGGGAGATGTGAGTGTAGCCAGGGCAACGGTATCTCAGTGGCTTCCAAATAACTGAGACTGCAGCATTAGCAAGGATGGTAGGGTTACACAGGGCATGGACACCATCTCTACACACCAGGAAGTCCTCAAACATGCTGCTGTATTTTCAGGGATTCTTGTATAGGTACCTGGCTAAGTCAGAGTTATGTGGCATGTACACCTATGTGTTGTAAAACTGACCTATATCCTACCCAAAAAAGGGTGTGCTGTGCATCCTTCCCCCTTTGCAAAGCTTGTAAGAATTCATGGCTATAAGGTCAGTGGGCAGCATAGCTTTACAGACGTGTCCTGATTGTCTTGGAGGTCTGACTTCTGATGACTGTGAACTGCAGAATGAGGAGTTAAACCTGTCTAGACTCAGAGGCTTCAATGTTCTTTGTCTGGCCTGTCACTTCTGAGATGCAAAGGACAGTTGCATTGGTGCATGGAGTTCTGAATTTCTGTCCTTTCTCTTTCTGCCCCACCCTTCAGTTGCCTTCTTCTGTGAGATCTTTTCAAGAAAGTGGAAGGAAATTTCATACTCGAAGAATACTTTAAAATTAAGATAGGGTCTGTGTGAAGGTAGCTGAAGAATTGGGGTGCAAAAAAAAAATATCAAAAGGGATAAAAGACCTGGCAGCAAGTGCTAGGTAGAAAATAAAAGCCTGTGATGCCTTGGTAGGGGTAGCTTGGGTGCAGGTAGATACAATTAGGAGCAAGGTCAAGAGGAACAGGGAAAGCCTTGAAAACCTCCTTTAGCAATCAACAGATGTACACAGTGTGGATGCATGGAGGCTCTTTTCTCAAGGGAAGAAGAAGGAACAACCTTTCCCTGCTTGAGAAAAAACCAATAAGCAACACAAAACCAACAAGAAGATATAAATTAATTCTTCTTATGTTTTATCTGGGAAGGAAACAGTCAAAGTAGCAAGTCCAGAGCACAGGGCTCTGCAGAGCTGTGTCCTGAGGCACCTTGCCTACATTCACTTGTCCAATCCTGCGTCTAACACTCATGGATTCGTAGTAGAGTACCTCTCGCTCCAGCTGTACGCCTGCTTCACAAGCCAGTATAGTGCTTCCTAATGGAACCTGTGCTTGGAAATGCCCCATTTGAGGACATGTTCCCAGTCTGCACTGTTATACCATGGTCCTTGACATCATCCAGCACCCCCGGTGCCTATTGTGTAACTCTGAGCTTACTCTGTATGTGTTTGTTGTGCTGCTTTGACAAGATGAATGTTGTGCTCCCCATCACTTAACCCAGAGATTCAGTTTGCTTTTTGGCACAATTAAATCAAATAATTTAGAAAGCAAACAGAAGTATTGCTTTTTCTGCCTTATTCTTATGGTGCATGAGGTTAACATTTATTTGCTTGGACATTCCTCTGTGATTAGAGGAGGTCTGGTAAGGTCAACACAGACCTATACTGTGAGGTTGGGGGGTAAGATTGTCTCAGTAAGGAGACAGGTGCTGGGAGGGAGCAAAAGTGCTGCTAGTGAAGGGGTTGTACCTTTTGCTTTTGTGTTTTAAAGGATTACGTGGATTAGCAGCATGTGGAGAAGCAACAGCTAATCAGGCACCATTTACAGATTATTTATGGAGGGAAAATTAGAGCTGGATTTATACAGCTCACTGTATCTGGTCCCCATATTACTACAGAGGTTGTAGTGATAACGAGTCTCAACAAAATCTCCTTTAAGAAAAATTTGTGATTATTTGGGCTGCTCTATCTCTGTACTCTTTTCGGTATCACAGAAACATGTGGAGATAGACTTGTAGCCAAATACTAATCTCACAAACTCCACAAAAGTTAACTAACACCATCTGTGGCAGTTTTTACTGCAAATTACCACAACATGTGAAATGCTTCTCAGTGATTAGTAGAGCCTTGTCATGGGAATAGTGTCACAAGGCCTCCTTGCAGCATGGCTCTCATTTCCAGATGTCTTTGTTTTAGATATATGGGAAAGGATGCTTGATTATATCTCTTCAGTAAAAAATAAGATTTTTCTTCTCAGTGTGCCTTGAATGTTAATGCAAAGCAGAAATGAAAGAAATTAAATCAAGCAGTGCAAGTAGCACATATGTAAGTAAGAAGTTTTCTCCATTACAAAGCTACTCCCCAGATGCTGAAAAGCCATTTTTATCTGTCCCCTCCTGCTTGTTCTCAAGGTCTGATTCCCTCTCCCTTGATATTGCAGTAGTACTTTTGACAAGTAGAAGAAAGCAGAAAGGATTTGGAGGGGGAAAAACCCACCTCAGCAACAAGCAGACCAAAACAGTGGGAACAGGAGAAAAGACACGAACAGTGAGTCCATAGGAGGAGCCACCAAAATTCTTAAAGGGATGGATCACATTTTCTAGGGGAAAAGCTGAGAGAATTGAGATTCTTCAGCCTAGAGAAGAGAAGGCTTTGAGGTGACTTAGCTGTGGCCTTCCAATACCTGAAGGGTGCCTACAAGAAAGATGGAGAGAGACTTTTTACAAGGGCAGGTAGTGACAGGACAAAGGGGAACGGGTTCAAACTGAAAGAGGGCAGGTTTAGATTGGATACTAAGAAGAAATTTTTTTCTGTGAGGGTGGTGAGACTCTGGAACATGTTGCCCAGAGAAGCTGTGAACTTCCCTGGAAGTGTTCAAGGCCAGGTTGTGTGGGGCTTTGTGCAACCTGGTCTGGTGGGAGGTGTCCCTGCCCACGGCAGAGGGGTTGTAACTAGATAATCTTTAAGGTCCCTTCCAATCCAAGCCCCTCCATGATTGTGTGATTCTGTGATTGGTTGGACTGTTACCCTCTAACTTTATACCTGCATTATATTCTTGCATGTCCATCCTCCTTTTGTTTAAGATCATTGATTAGCACTTCCCTTTAGTCCTGGCAATCGCTTCTTGCCTATTGTGCACATTTGGCTTCTCTCCAAAGGTATGGCAGCATCTGGTACTTTTCTAGAGAGGAGGCTGTGAAGGTGACAGCAGAACACATCCTGTATCTGAGTGGGCACAAATGTGCTTTCTACAACAATCAATACCACTAGGAAACAGCAAATTAAGATTTATAATTGTGTTCTCCAGAGACATTTACTAACTCTGGCAGACAGAACACATCTTTCTGGGAGCTTCCCATTTTGGGGAGCAGCACTATGCTTTTATTTTGCTTGAGTTTTCTGTATCAGCTTCTCAAGATGCTGGGTCTCATGTGCTGACCTACCACTACAAGAACTTCCTCTTTCCACTGATGAGCTAAGAAAAAGCAGTTCCTAACTTGGGTACTTGGGAATCTCACCATCTTAGATAATGAAAAAAATTGATTGATCCTTTATAAGCTTGGATATTTTTGTGTATTTTTGTGTATTTTTTCATGACTTAGAAGATCACTAAGTTATTATAGTCTTTCCTAGAAGCTGATTGCTAACTGACACTGCCATTAGAGGCTGAACTCGTGAACGGGATATGAAAGGGAAGACTGACCTAATTAAAAAATAAACAAGGACAAGGGAAAAAATATTCTCTTTTGATATGAGCACCCTTAGTATAATAAGAACAATAAAAACATGTTTAATTGCAAATATTAAACTTTTTCTTCTGTTAGCAGCTTTTTAAAAGCGAGCTGTGTTTTAAATCTGAGGGGATTTGAAATCCTCCAGGATAGAAGCAGTTTGTCAAATATTTGTAATTTAAATAAAAAGAGAAGGAAAAGTGCAAGCTCTTCCAATATTGTCCAGAACCATTAAAGCTAAGTGCCGGAGGTATGCTGCAAGTGTAAAAAAAAAGAAGAAAAAACCCACATAATTTTTATTGCTTTGGGAACAAGGATGGAAGGGGCATGTGAATGGATGGTAAGAATGAAAAGCTGTGCCTGAAGCCTGATGGGAGTTTAGTCTCTTTTGATATCCTCAAAACTATGTCAACCCTTTCCATGAATATTTCATTGGTTTTTAAAAGGAAAATGATCATGATTCTAATACATCACCTGTTTTTAAAAAGTGTTTTCAAAATACTTATTTCATTCCTTCCATGCATCCTTCAGCAGTAGCCCACAGAAATACATAAAAGGTTAATAGAAGTGCTACATAAAAGGTTAATAATAGTCTGAATAAATCAAGAATTTCATATATTCTTTAGGTGTTAGTGAAGAAATTCTGTTCTGGTTTGCAATCAATGGGATCATTGACTTATATGGGACCACAGATGGACCATAAGTTCATATTCATTTATCATTCTGAATGTACTTTGAGTTTTCCAGGAAAGGTGAAATTTAAAACATCTATAATTGCAATGTATTTACAAGTGACTAGATGGCTTATGGGATAGGAGAATAAAATACTAACCATTTTCTCTTTATATCAGTTGCTCAGACTCAGCTGCCAGTTGCCATTCAGAGCTCATGCAGTGACTTGTGAGGAAGAATTTACTGTGTTTCCTAAATAAATAGCAGTTTTCCACAGCATGGAAAATTCTGCATGCCAACACATCAGTTGCTACCTTGCTAACTTGCACAGCTAATGAAAATAATCTAGAGAGGAACAATGAAAAGTACCTTTGTTTTATTGAGCTGTTGGACATTCTCCGCGAATAAAGAGAAGACATCTTGAGTGGTTAGTTCCCTTGGTATTTGAGAAATCAGGTGCAGTACAAGTGCAGAAGAAACTGCTGGAGAGGTTATCACTGTTTCAGAGTCTTTATTTGTAACATTGCAAATCTGATTTCTTCTGAATGCTAGAAAATTTCAGAAGACAATTTTAGTTTGTACCCTTGTGCAGGAGATGATAAAGAGATGACAGGCTGATGTATCTGACCTCTTTTGAGCTTTACGTTCAGTGCATTGTTGGAAGTTCTTCAGTTCCATTAGGGCAGCAAGGAAATCCAAATTTTAGACAGACCCTCAGATTAAGTACCATATACTTTCTGGTTTTGTTGTGTAGTTGTTGTTAGGTATTATCTGAGGCAGAGAACATGAACATGCCTCTTCATAGTCTCAGTCTCTTCTTCCTTTTCCTCTTTTCCATACTTTGACATTTAGACTTTCCTTTAGAATATGTCTCTTAGGGACAGAGATTGTCACATCATGATATTCCTTTGATGAGGCCTGATCTTTGCTACCTCTTTTACTTTTTAAGGTTTCTTGCCCTGCTTTTTTTCTCCTGTGGTCATTTTGGGTGTTCTGTGACTCCATCCAGTCCTCTCTCCCAGCGTTTCCACTATTCTGCATAGGACATGAGTTTTTGTAAAGAGTGCAGCTTGAAATGAGACAAAAAATTCAGGCCTTACTTTCAAACTGGAGCCAGATGGTTTAGCAACTCAAAAGTTATTGTTTCAATACAGTGTTTTTTTTAAGCACAGTAAAAACTGCCTAGCAAGGTGTCTTAAATTTTCTTACATGTTGTGGATTCCCCGTCCTTGGAGGTGTTCAAGACGAGGCTGGATGAGGCTCTGAGTAAACTGGTCTAGTGGAAGATTCCGTGCCCATGGCAGGGGATTTGGAACTAGGTGATCTTTAATATCCTTTTCAATGCAAACACTTCCATGATTCTATGGCAGAGGAGGTGGAAATAAAAATTAAGTAGTGATACAGCAACGCCTTTACATTAACTGTCTAAGTTACCTTTGATGGCTGACTCTTCTCTCACATGGCTGCTGTAACACAAAAATCAGTGCAGGCCTAAGCAGAAGATGTCACTTTTCAGGTTGATCCATGTAGCCCAGTGATGATCCATGTAGCTGAAGTCCAGCCCCTGGCCCTGCACAGGACATCCCCAAGAGTCCCACCCTATGCCTGAGAGCATTGTCCAATCACTTCTTGAGCTCTGTCAGCCTTGGTGCTGTGACCACTTCCCTGAGAAGCCTATTCCAGTGCCTGACTACCCTCTGGGGGAAGAATCTTTTCCCAATATCCAACCTAAACCTCCCTTGACACAACTTAAGGCCATTCCCTTGGGTCCTATCCCCGGTTACCAGAGGAAAGGGATTGGTTCCTGCCCCTCCTCTTCCCCTCACAAGGAAGTTGTGGGCTGCAATGAGATCTCCTTTCTTCTCCAGGCTGAACAGAACGAGTTACCTCAGCTGCTCTTCAGATGGTTTCCCCTCAAGGCCCTTCACGAAGCCCTCCTTTGGACACTCTCTGATAGTTTAATATTTCTTTTATTGTGGTGCCCAAAGCTGCCCCCAGGACTTGAGGTGAGGCTGCCCCAGTGCAGAGCAGAGTGGGACAATCCCCTCCCTTGCCCAGCTGGCGATGCTGTGCCTGATGCCCCCCAGGACATGCTTGGCTCTCCTGGCTGCCAGGGCACTGCTGACTACGTTCAACTGGCCATGGACCAGGAACCCCAGGTCCTGCACAGCACTGCTTTGCAACATCTCATATCCCAGTCTGTACCTATATCCAGGGTTGCCCCATCCCAGGTGCAGAATCCAGCACTTGCCCTCATTAAACTTCATACTGTTGGTGATTGCCCAGTCCTCTGAATATTCTACCATATTTAGCAGAAGTTTTCTGAATGGATTTTAAAAGTCCCTCCCTGATATCTTCAGCAAATTCTATAATCATGGAAGACTTATAGAAATATCTCCCTGTGAAAAATTTTATCAAGTAAATGGACATATGCCCTTGCATGCAGGGAACTCCAGCTTCGAGTATTTAGCTGTTGTGGTTTGTATGGTACAGCTAATCTTACATAAGAGCAAAAATGAAATTCAGCTATGAGATCTCTTCCACATCACAGAAAGTTATTATCCCACTTTGTCATGAATGCATAAATATACCGCAAGGTTTAATCCTGCCTGTTAATGCTGATGTCATATCTACAAGGAATGCAGTTTGCTTCTGGGTTTGAATTCCCATATTTCATATTCTCAGGAAAAACAACCCCAAACAAACCTATTTATTTTCTTAGCATATTGAGCAACTAGAAAAGGAGATAGTTTTATGACAACTAGGAATTGTTTGAAAAAGGAGACTGTCAGGCTAATTACCCCTAGCAGTTTGGCTGCAATGAAACATAAAATCATAAGGATTTCTTAATATTAAAAGAGATTATATTAGAAGAGAAACTATCAATTATCCTGTGGATTGGCAAAGCTCACCCAGCTACACAGAAAGAAACCTGTGATTCTTTCCAAGGTGAATGTATTGACAAAACGATTAGCTGTTCTCAGTGCACATCTGTCTTTAATTAAAGCCTGATGATGATGCAGGCAGTCCAGCTTCTCCAGACAGTCACAGCTGGAATCTGCATCAATCTTGTTGACAAAAGACACTTCTTGAGAGCATGTGCTTTAATGTCTTTTCTTCTAAGCAAAACCACCCTGTGGACTCAGGCAGCCCTCAGGATCATCAGGTCAGCAATGCCCTAAACCTCTGAAGTGCTTGCTAAGGTGTGTACGTAACATGCACTAACAGTGGTCTTTCTTTTTCCTTTTCTGCTCTCTGTTCAACCAGCACTAGGCATTCTGATAGTCAGGTCAACTTACAGTATACCTTTGTGACTATAAATCGCCTCCAGAATGATGAGTTGCAGCTTCATGTTGTTTCAGAACAAGGTTTTGGGAGGAGGGGTCGCACTTGACAGGTTTTCCATGTGTCACCTGATTTCACTGATACACTTGACAAGCAGCTGACAAGTTTAGGTAGAAGTTATGGCCATATCGCATTTATCTCAAGCAGCTGTTTATCAAATTGTGTTTAAGTCATCAAAGGAAATGTATGTTAATCAACTTCCAAAAAAATTAGATAGAATCTTATGTATAGTTGCAAATGTGGAGTTCCTGTAGATAAATAATTTTTGAAATGATGTGCCACGGTGTTTACATTAAAATACACAAATATTTGCTTCTTAATTACACAGGTTTCTGCTAAATGATTTTAGATTAGTGTAGGAAATGAGCATTTCAACTACACCTTCTTAATTTGGTCTAACAAAATTTGGCCAAGAATTTCCTTACACACATCGTTTTTTAATGCAACACAGAACTGGTAATTCACTTCATATAATTACAGTTACACAGAAAAATTAGGTGAATTTAAATGGAAATAGTCTTTTTAAAATACACTTATAAAAAAAAGGAGTCAGTGTACATAGATAATAGCTACTTTTCCAAGCCTATCACTTCATTAGTTTAAAACCAAAAATCCCAAACACAGCTGTTTCCATATGCCCAATCTACTTAGATTGGACCATTTTATTTTAAGTATTGTAAAACCAGTTCTGAAGGACACCACCCTCCTAGGCTCTAAATACAAAAGCATTAGACTAAGAAAAGTGACTTTCTGAAGTCTGGATGTGAGAAAACTGACAGTGACGTATTTATGTGTCAAAGATGAATAAATACAAGAACTTAAAATTCAAAGCACCAGCAATCTCATACATAATTTTATTTTTTTTTTTTATTAAGGACATAAAAGATTCAAATGTCAGAACTATAATGTCAGAACTGTTTATAATGTCAAGTAATGCATGTTGCATATTCTTTCTCTATTCCATTGATCAACCAGAACCTGGGATAATAATTGTAGATGATGGAGTATATTTCATGTGCAAATGGTCATGGATTTGAAGTGAATTTGGAAGAAAAACACTTTTGTATTGAAGTCTTAATAACGGTTTTGTTCAACCTGCACCAATCCTTGCACTACTTATTTTGCATAATACTAATGTTTCTAACAATAATTAGTGTGATGCCTGCAGGGCATTGTCAGGCAAGGAGAACTTAGTCTTATGATATAATATAGTAATTTTGTTACAGACTTGAGAGAGAATCAATTGTGATAGAACCAGAAAGAATTACAGTTTTCCCTTTGCAGACATTTCATGCCATTCCATTTCAGCTCGTAGAATTAATCTTGTTATTTACAAAGTAACATTGTGTTGTTTTGAGCCTGGTTTCCTAAAAAAAAGAAGAATATGTGATCATGCCATCTGCAAATGCCTTCCCTGCACTCCTGGCTACCACCTTCAGAGATAATTGCAAGCCAGTTTGACAGGAGGTAGAAGTCTCAGAAAGACTCAATTGCTGAAAGCTTTCACCCAGGTATTTGGGCAGGGCAAACAGACCTAAATTAGTCAGGGAAAGGCTGTCTGTTTTGCAGAAGTACAAGTTACCCTATACCTCTTACCTTTTGTCTCATGCAGCCATGGCAAAGAGTTCAGTAAAAACACTGTTTTGCAAAGGAGGACATACAAGTCAAAGGATGCAAATCTCTGGGAGTGCTTACAGAATGATTCGGTTTTTGCTATTCTTTGAACTTCTAACTTTGCATTACAAAGATAACAGAATTTAATTCCACCACTTTAATAAAAGGTTAATTTGAAAGAACAGTGGCTGAGCTCTGGAAAAAACATCAAAATAGCACATTATTTTAACTTACAAATGTAATAAAATCAAGAGTAGTAGAGAGCTTGTTAAGGAGGATACACATCTTTGGAATATCAAGCTAACTGAGGTGTTTCCCAGAGAACTTAACCCAACTTTGAGTACTGATTAGAGCAAATGTTAGGTTAATACAAAGCAGGCTTTGTTCTTAATTCATGTGGATAGAACCAAGTCCTACCCAAAAGCTTGTGTCCACACTTTAGATAGTAGGTTAAAGAACACATTATTAAAAAAAAAAAATTATTAACTTTGTGTCTTCTAGAAAAGTTGCAGTTTGTGTTATATTCATTATTCTATTGATTAATCTGAACAGAAGAGGATGTGCTGGTTTCAGTTTGGATAGTGGTAATTTTCTTCATAGTAGCTGGTGTGAGGCTGTGTTTTGGATTTGTGACCAAAACAATATTGCTAAAACCAAGAAGTTTTCATTACTGCTGAGAAGCATTTGCACAGTGACAAGTCCTTTTCTGCCTCTCACCCCACCCCACACCGAGTGGGCTGGACATGTACAAGGAGTTGTGAGGGGACAGAGCCAGGACAGCTGACCCCAAGTGACCACAGGGATATCCCATACTATGTGGAGTCACGCTCTGCTGTGTGAGAAGAAGGAGGGGAGGGGATGTTCAAAGTGATGGCATTTGTCTTCTCAAGTCACCCTTATGCTTGATGGATCCGTGCTTTCCATGGAGATGGCTGAACATCTGCCTGCCTGTGGGAAATGGTGAATTAATTCCTTGCTCTGCTTTGCTTGCGTGCCTCTTCTTTCTGTATTAAACTGTCTTTATCTCAGCCCACAAGTTATCTCACTTTCACTCTTCCAATTCTCTTCTGAATCCCACTAGAGTGGAGTGAGTGAGCAGCTAGCCAGGGTTTGACCACAACATGTTCACAGAGCCCAATTAAGTTACTTTTACTGCATTAAATACTTTTTCTATTATATGCAGGCAAAGTTCTTTTTTTTTTTCCTGTGTCTGCCACAGTCATTAGCAAGGGAAAGAATAAAGAAAATAAAAGGAGATATATGAAGAGTGAAAACTGTTACTCCTGGAGAAGGCTGCTCAGTATTGCCTGGGCAGGCTTTGACAACATCAAGCTCTCTGAATAGATCAAATATTTCTTCTTGAAATGATGACACAGAGACCACCTCCATGACTGGATCCTTCAGACGCTGTTTCTCCTCCCGTTCTGTATGACTTTGAGTACGTTGGAAAGGTCAAAACTTTTTGTAATCAATTCCATTAGGTCCTCATCTCTTTCCACACCATTGATAAACTCTTCTAAAGTCAGCTCCCCTAAAAGAAAGTCAGATACTCCTTAGAAACTGAGAAACCAAGCAATCTCTCTAGCCAACACAAGACCATTCATGGGGGATTGAATCCCTTGTGAAAGTTGCTGATAGGCAAATGCAGGTAGAGTATTTGCTAATGTTTTCTCACTTTGCATCAGTCAGGTCCTAGAACTCAGACTCACTTGTTTTTCTGTTAAAACAGGTCAAACACAGCTTTCAGTGAAGTCTGAGACAATTATAAGTGCTCATAAATGTGTGTAAAGGGGCACTAATGAAGCCTGTACTAGGGCTGAATTTAGGTGTACTGGCCACTTCTCTCTGAGCTAACTGGAATTTATCTTAGAGCTGGTTTTAACAGAGATTAGGGTGTGCTTTGCTAAGGATTACTGGGCATAGTCCCTGTGTTGACTAGTAGGATTATTTAGAGCCATGATCAGATGTAGGAAAAAAAAAAAAAGAAAAGAAAAAAAAAAAGAAAAGAAAAAAGAAAAAAAAAAAATCAGCTAAGTGGCTTGATAGATAAATTCTTCCAAGAAGTGAAATGGCCATTTAGAGTGTGATTTTTTGGGCTCATATCAAAATCAGCTAATAACTTGGTAGTTCCAAGACAACGATAAAATCTCTTTCATTGAAGAGTAGGGATATTGTTTAGTGTTATTCCTGCTTTTTTCCCGGTCAGCAAAGCCAGTTCTAGGCATGTGTCTGTTTGCATAGTACACAGAAATGTACACAACTCTCTTTCTAGGGGTTATTCCAGTGATGCTGCTTTGAGAAGAGGAATAAAGCTTGGTTTAATAAGAAGAGCCAGATTCTTTCTTCTGAGAATGGTTTAAAGTTTCTTATTAAATTCACAACAATGAATGGTTTCTCAGTAAAGTAAGAAATTACAAGGGCCAGGCAAAGAGGAAAATAGCGGGATGAGGGCCCCAGGGTGCAGGGGAGCAGCAATTCAAGTCTGTCTGCTGAATGCCTAGCTGGCTGACTTTTGGCTGGTTTCAGATGTAAGTACTCCTTGTAGGGGTTTTTTTGTGTCTTGGTTTTTGTCCATGGCAGCCTTGGAAACTTCATCTGATATGAAAAAGGAAAATTATCAGCATTCAAAAAATGTGAAAACCACTTTCCTAGCCATGGTCAGTAAAGGTTGCTTTCTGTTTAGTCACTATGTCCTTGCTGCACTGGTGACAGGCTCATTTAAAGAGGAAGGTCATCATTTGACAGAAGTCCTGGTTCTCAGGCTTCACTGAAAGTACTAAGACCCTCTCCAGGAGCTTGCCTACAGAGCCCTGAGGAAGTTTGTACTTCTTTTTTCAATAACAGTGGCCTTAAATAATCATTCCACAAGCATAGACAGAACAAGCCATCTCTGTACACTTGCATGCATCATCCTGCTTCGGCACTCATCCACTCACTTCCTCTGAACTCTCCTCCTATCCCAGGTACTCCTCTAGTTCCCCTCTCCTTCCCTTTGTATTGCCTTTGATACAGGTCTTTGGGTGGATGAGGTTCCTGGACTCATCATGTGGACATGCTGCACCATTTTCCTGCTCATTCACGTCAACTGGTTATGGATTGCCTCCTCTTGATCCCAAGCTGTACATTTTGAAGTACCAATAGCCATCTGCAGGCATACAAACCACACTGTAGTTGCCAGATGTTTGTTACACTGCAGCCCAGACTCACTGCTGCTGTGACGGGCCTCAGGTTTCCGTGAGATAATGAAAATAAATTGCAAAACAAACAGGAGATTGTTTGAAGAATTGTTCTTTACAACCCATGGGATTATTTATTGTATATTAATGTAAGGAATAACTTTGCAATTTATTTGTCTGTTTGCACTTTTCTTTAGTAAGCTACAGGGAGGTAGCATAGTTGAAGCTAGACTTGGTAAAACTTGGCCCATTCCTCAGGCTGAGCTAGTCCTGTTGCTTTCCAGCAATTTAAAAAACTAAGAAACTATGGGAAACAGTTTGAAAGGGAACTACTGTGAAGATAATCCTGAATATGTGATGTTCTGGCTTTCCCTTGCTAAAATGTATGACACAAAAGTTATTTTTTCAGCTGATGGTCTAGCTCAGATACAATTATTACTTGCAGTAAATGTATGGCCAAAACCGTGAATAATCATAGAATTTGGGCTAGATTTTGACTTTGTTATTTGGACTCCTTTCATAATTTGTCTTCACCCAAAGACTGGGCCAAGGAGGTGGGTCAAAAACATCCTCCACTAGTGCATCCTCCACATGCATCACAAGACCACTGTTCATACTCTGATTATATACAGCAAACAACTTTTTAAAAGAGTAACCTCAATATACTAAATAAGACCATAAAAATGCCCCTCCCTTTGCCAAACTGCTGAAAATTCCTGTCTGTGACCTGACTTCACTCTGTTTTGCTTTCCGAATATTCCTAATTTATCAATGATCACAGCAATTGGTGTAAAACATAGTTGCCGGTGGAAGGAGGATCTTCATGATTGGAAGTATGCGAGGAAGGTGGGGGCACATTCATGTGCAACAAGTTTTCAATTGGAAACAACTCTGAAGCAGTGAAATGAAGTTTTCGTTTCCAAATGCAAGTCCAGTTGGCTTAATGTAGTATCTTGAGGAAAAAGCAGGAGCATGTGTCTTAGCGTGTGTTGACGGTCAGCCCTCAAGGAATATCCAATATGCTGACCAATCTTTAGAACATGCTGGAGCATATGCAACCATGCATCTTATTTGTTTTTTTAAATTATTTTAAATAGATTATACCAACACAAATATATTACATCCCCACCACCAATCATGCTTTCATTTTGCTGTGCAAACAGAGAACTGGCATTTTGGATGAACAGTGCAAGACCTCTGTTTTAGCCCTTACTGCATGTGATTCCTATGTCAGTTGATTTACACTCCACTCTAAAGCTGAAGTAATAAGGGCAAAGAAGAACAGATTCAGACTTTCAGTTATCTGAACCAGTCAGTCCTTCAGTTGTGTCTTCAAATCCTTTCTTGTAGAGGAGTCCCTGCCAATGCCAACAAAACCTAGGTCCTTACCGTCATTGTTCACATCTATCTTCTGAAATATCATGTTTGTGAACTCTTCAGCAGTCATGTTGGTGTAGCCATTAATAGCCTGGATAGCCTGAGAGCGGAAACACAGGAAGTTCTTTCAGAGTTTTTTCCATCAAGTTGTGAAAACAATACACTGGCAGCAGCACTACTTGAAATGCAACTCTTTAGTTCACCAACCCTTTCAAAAAATCACTAAATAAACAGCTATTTCAAGTAAAACTTCAGTAATGAGGATTGGAAATTTAATTAACATAACACAGCCTGGAGATTACAGAATAATTTGCATATCTCTGAAGGTCTGAAGAACCATGTGGCATCACTGCTCTGTAATACACTTTAGATTCCACACCAGCATTTTATCTGGCCCTAGAGAGTTCTGTGCCTTCAGAGAGTGCCCTATGGTCTGTGTGATTTAAATGCAGTATTGTTTTTCCCAGCTGAAAGCACATGCAGAGAAAGCCAAAGTCATTTCTATGTTAAGACATGTTTAACTTAGTCATTACAAATAAAGTCAGACCAGCAGTCCTGGAAGTTGAAAGAGTTTACTTGTCCTCCAGAGAAGTTAAGAAAACCAGAAGAATGCCCTCTGCTTTTTTTTTTTTTTTTTTTTGGTGGCGAAAGGACTCAATATTTGGAGTAAAGGTATAAATGTATGTTTGTGCAAAATTGTATCCCATTGCCTGGGAAAATATGTGTATGTATAAACATGCATATACATTATATAAAGGGCACACTAGAGAATTTGTTTTTCTTCACTTGAATTATCTTGAGGTGAACTGTGTTGTGTAAGATAAGTCACTGAATGTGCCACTTGTTTCTTTTGGTGTTTCTTTCCTAATTATATTAGACCTCATTATATTTTAAAACAATGTAAGGTATACCTATTCAGCACTGATGTGAAATTCTTGATCGTCACTGTCTTTATTTTGCTTTTCAGCTTTTCATAAAAGTAACCTTAATACACCAAATAAGACCATAAAAATGCCCCCCCCACCAATGCCCAGAATTCTTATCTGTTTCAAAAAGCAGCAAGAATTTTATAAAAATAGTTACATAAACTTTTTTCTATTACTAATTTGTACTTTAGGTACTTTTGGTGTTTTATATGTCTGACCGTCCTGCAGTCTTCAGTAGAAAGTTGTAGCCCTTCCACAGTTAAATTTTTTGCAGTGCTAAGAGTAAAGCAACACTGAAGTATTTGAGTCACTGACTACCACAGAATCCCCTTAAATAGTAAAATACTGGGCACTGAAAGGATGTATAGTTGTCTGGAAGGAGTTCTGATGATTGATAGTGATATGCTGGTCCATAGTTCGCATAGCTGTAGAGACAGATTTAATTTTAATAGGACTTCTGTGTTTCTAAATTAACGTCTCAGATATGACACATCTTTTTGGACAAGCCCTTGTTTACTGATGCTTATTATAAGCTGGGCACCCCCTAATGGCTGCAAGCCCGTTTGTTCTCTTTTAGAGCCCACCATTTTTAATCTAGTCTAGGTCAATGACTTAGGCAGGCTTAAGTTAAAGTTCTTATGCTCCAAAAGAGATGAAAACACACAGAGTTTTAAACTGGTTTTAAAACCAGATAAGTTAAAAAATAAATCTTCTTTACATTGAAAGGATTTTAATTTTAATTCTCATTTTGGATAAAGCCCCAGACAAAACATAATTGACTCATTGGCTCTGGGTGAAAATTAATGAAGAATAGCTGCGAAAGAAAGATTTCATTAGTCTCAAAGGAGAAATCTGGAAGATTCAATCTCTCCTTCTACCTGTAGAAAGCTGCTCTTTAGGTAATAGCTTTATTTGTTTGACCCGGTAGCTCCAGTTCTTTTTAGTTTTGGCAGCAGCTATTTAAAGTCTCTGACTGTGACTGGCTTGGCACCAGCAGTAATGCAGAATCCAGGAAAAGTACATTCCTTATTTGTTATGACATTAAAACTCTATTTAGGTCTGATGCTCCCTGCAGCAAAACTTTGATCTGTAGTGAGTCCTGTACATTTAGGGAGCAGTATTGAGTCATGTATACTTGTAAGGAGCCCTAACATACCTCTTGGATGAAAGCAGCTAACGAAGAGCACGTTATTTCATTAGAGAAAGCTGAAAATTATGAAGATCGTTTTAAAGAAAGAATTGCACTTCTTTGGTTTTATGGGTTTGAAGGGGACCCATTTTCTGCAAAATTTTGAAAGTCTTTTTATCCAAATGTCACTGCATGATTTAATAGTAAAATTATATTTCCATGATTTCATTTTAAAACAGGGGTCATGGTATTTGTAGTAAACAAATCTAAAAGCCTTCAAAAAAGTTAAAATATCATAATATTTTGATGACATCTATATTTTTCTTGCTGCGAGCTCAGTTTGAGAAGCCAGTTTTCCACAATAGACTGGCACATATACTTGTAACCATCTGTTTTATTCATCATGCTGCTACAGTTCTACCCTGCCTCATAGTATAGTTTATCACAGAAATGTCTCTACTGTTTCTGCAGTATTTCACTTTCAGTAAAGTATTTTATCTGTAGAGCCGTGGTTTAAAGTAAAATACTACTTAGATGTGTTTAATAAGGAAGAAACTAATGTCAGGACTGTCACTACTAGCCACTGTTAATTCTGGTTTTACAACTGTAAAACAACAGATAAAGTACAGACAATCCATTTACAGCACATGATGAACCACTGTTTCAGAAGCAATGCACTATATCAAATGCTCTTGCTATTGGTCATAACTTGCTTACCCTGAATATGCTTAATAGTTCCTTTTTGTCAATGCATCCGTTTCCATCAGCATCGTACAGCTTGAAATACCATTTCAATTTTTGGTCAATTTTCCCTCGTATAACCAAATTTATTGCAGCTATGAACTCCAAGAAGTCTATAAATCCATCCTAAGAGAGCGAGAAGGAGAGAAAAAACCACACCTATTTAACAACATTGGTTTTCTGTTCTTTCTGGCAATTGCACAGAAACAGGTCATCAAATTCCCTGCAATACACATTGATTTATGAAGCACCTTAGCATAGAAATCTCCTGTGGTATTAAAAAAGGATAAAAGGGTGCACTCAACTGGAAGAACTTTAGGAAGAGGTGTTAGGAAAGACATTTTTGTTCTCCCCTGAAATCTGGAGGTAGTGAAGGTGAAGGGCAAATCTGTTCCGAGCAATTGTTATTGACAGTTCTTAAGAGGAAAAGAAACTTTTTGTGGCAGACTGCCATGTGAAAAAGAGGAGTCTGAGATATCTGATTTGGTACTAATGAGATATCTACAGTGGAGTTGTTTACATCTATACTGCAGAACTGTGAATGATTTCCAGTGCCACAGAACTGGTCCATATGAGACATCATGTAGTATGATATAATTCATATGAGACATCATGTAGTAAGTGTTTTGAAATTGTAACCAATACTCTGGCATGAACCCTAAGTACTGTGGTTTATCCAAATAAACGTCAAGTCTCTCTGATGAACATTTTGCATGGGATATAAAGCCTTCAAATCATAAACTAGTCTCTAAATATTGAGGATTGGGGATATTCATCGGGAGAGAGCATTTCGGATTTATTTAATTCATTATTTTCTGACTCCTTCACTCAAGCTACTGATAGAAGCCTGTCAAGGACAGACCTCCATAGTCAGGTTCTTCTGTTTCTGTAAAAATGTGCTTAGGATGGAAGAAATAGTTGCTGAATTTGGAGAATACTTGCTCCAACTGTTTCTCATGTGCATACAAAAAGAATTAACAGCTGGTAAATTTAGTCTTGTGATCTTTATGTTGGTCAGAATCCAATTGCTTGGAAAACCTTGGAAAGACTGTTGTCAGTTTCAGATGGCCTTTGACTGAAAAGAGAAGGTTGGATGAGTATCCAGTAGGTTTAGCATGTTAGTTTTATTGTCATATATCAACACACATCTTGCCAGTTGAGGTTTACAACCAGCAGGCATTAATCAGTCCTCAATATTGTACTTAAGGAAAAGAACACCTGTCAGGATGCGGTTTGACTCATTGCCAAAATCAGAATCCTGAAATCACTTAGGTTGGAAAAGACCCTTAAAGTCATCAGGCTCAACACTTAACCCACAACTGCGAAGTCCATCACTAAACTGTGTCCTTAAGTGCCACACCTTACATGTCTTTTGAAGACATCCAGGCACTACCAGTATATTTTTGTGACAAGGAACCAAACATGTGAGCATGCAAAGAATGACGACAATCAGGAATTTATAAGGGCTAGAATATACTGAATTTGAGAGCTCTGCTGACCAACCTTCCATTGAAAAAACCCAAAATGCCTAAAACCATCCCCACACATCTACCTGCCTAGATTCAGTCACGGCAGTTTGTGGAAGTGAATGTGGGTTCTCAAAGACTGAATATATAATTTTAAATAGGGGCCCATCCTCTTGTTTTTCTTTTCTTCATTCTCTTTTTATATTCCTCACGATTGTGCCCTCATGATGCTGATCTGGGTCAGAGCTCCTGGGAGCCCCCTGTAGTGCTTGTTTTGATTTCTGTGCAAGGCTGATCAGCAGAGTGGCACCTAAGGAGATAAATTCAATGTATTCAAACACACTGGGTTCAGTGTTCATCCAGAAATGGTGTGTGCGTAACTTGTGCAGACTGATCATTGCATCACAGACCCTCTGCAGGTTCTCCGGTGGTTGCTTGTTTTACTCAAATTGCAATCACAAGCAAATGCAGCAGACACCATTCAACCACTGTTTAAGTGAAATTTGACAGTAACTACATATAATTTTCAAACAAAATTAGGCCCAGTATTAAAAGCAGATACTTAACCAAAAATGACATATTGTGCACCACAAACGTAATCTTTGTTTTGGCACACTGGCATAAATTTCCATTTTGCAAGTATTATTTCAAGAAGGATCTCATAAAGTATTTTGCTGGAGGGCAAAATGTATTTTGCTGATTACATTTCCATCATCTGATTTGATAAATCTATTAAGAATGTAGTTAAATGCATTTCACATTGCTGCTTTTTTACTGCATTTCATACTGCTTATTGCAACTACAGATTAATTTTAGGATTGTCAGATGCCCATGGCCAGATTAATTTTCTTTTTTCTCCCTTACATTTCACTCGGGATTTTGGAAAATATTATTTTGTTTGCTTTCTTTCTACATCTTGGTGTCACTATGGTTGCTCTGACAAAACATCAGAAGTTTGGACAATGTAGTAACCAGCCTAATGTGTTTGGGTATGTAATTCTGATCTGGTGGATTATATGGCCTATCTCAAACAGGAAAGGACCGAAGGCCAGGGCCAAAAAAACTTGCACCTCTGAAAAACACCTGGGAGAAATTGTGATTGTCAGGAAAGCCCTTGCCAATTTCTGCAGTCGTGCAAAAACTACTGGTGACAGGGTAGCCAGCAGCCAGTTTCTATTTCTCAGGAACAGAAATACTGAGAAGGTAGACATGTTTGTCTACTTGATGTGGAACCAGAAGCATTTCATAAAAGCATTGATGAGAAATGTACTGTTTTCCTTTCTACACCAAAACCCATACATTGTAGGTAAAAAAGAAAACATTAATGGAATGCAGAATGCTACAGGGATCTTGTTGCACATACACAGAATTTTCTGAGATAAATAGAAATAGTGCACTTTTTATAGTAGCATCTCAAAACACTACATTAAACAATGAAAAACATCATAACAGTAACCTGTGAAGATCATCCTGTGGTTCTGTGAGTACAACAAATAATGCAATAAATGTGTTATGATGTTATTAAAAGAATACTGCTGTGCTGATTTACCCATCTGCTGCTCTATAATCATTCTCAATACAAGTATCTAGGTAGGTCTTTATGTGTCTCTGGGCTCTGTAAAACACCTCTCTGCAGCATGCACAGTAACGTATCTGTTGTCTGTTAGGAAGTCATTAATTCACAAACAAAGGACTACCAGAAGAATAATAAAATAAATTTTTAAAAAATGCCTAACAACATAATAAGCAGAGCTGATTACCAGTGGCGGAAGATATAAATTATTTACTTTTGTTGTTTTACTCTGTAATTGTCAAAAGGCATAGCTGTAATATTTTTATTAAATGGAATTAATGCCAATGAAACCTGCTTATTCATCAGCTTAGGATACAGGACAAATTTGGGTGATGGACAGATTGTTCTGTGTGAAGGTTTCTTTTCCATGTCTGTATGGTGCTGGCTCTGCCTTTCTTGTCTGCAGCACATTGCCATGGGCACCTGTAGGGATGGTGAAGTCCTGCACCCTCCCCTGCCCAAGTGAACAGAGGCACATGAAGTCAGTTCACAGGGTACCCTTCTGGATATGGTGTGAAACAGAGGGATAGAAATCTCCCAATGTAGTTATGAGGAGTGGGCTGGAGAGATACCAAAAAAATGGATTCAAAATTTCTTTTACATGCCCCATACTCATCTGTACTTTTATAGATAGTAGGCTTAATAAAAAAGTATTTTTTAAAAATGTATTTTTATTCTTTTAACAGCTTGTCTGAATGAACTAGAAGCTTAAGGACACATTAGGGGCATGCATCTGTTTGTGCCCTTTGATGTTGTGCTTTTGTAACTTGTTTTTGCCTTCGCTGATGAGTGATTTTTTTAAGTCACTTGCAACAGATTGATTCACACAACAAAGACAAAAGGAGGCTCCAAAATTGGAAGAGAGCTTGATGATGGTATGAAATTGGTCCTCAGGGCACTACCAACTGTGACTGTCTAGGGCCCAGAGCCCATTTCAGTTTTTCATTAGCTACTGGATCTCCTGAGGAAAAAGGAATTTATTTTTGTCTTTTTCTGAGAGGTTTTTGCTTCAGGCTGTCAGTCTACGTGCCTTTGCTGCAGGCTGCTCACCATTATTTGGTGAGGATAGAATGTGTGTCCCCTGGGGCAAAGCTGGGCAATGAGGGATTGCCACATTATACAACGGCCATTAATACCCCAGCCCTGGAGCTGTAGGAGGGCATTACCCTTTGGCTCCCAGAACAGCACTGCTAATCTTCACAGATCCTTAAAAACCTCTTAGGACTTCAAAATATAGAGATTTTTAAAAAGCGACTTGTCAGCTATGAATACACACCTGATCTGAAACAGCATGGTTATCCAAGGCTGTGCCAGGGTGATCTGAACTTGGTGTTTCGGCTGCCTAACTCTTCCCTGAGAGTGATTTCCTGGCACTGACAATGCTACAGGGATAGTGAGCCATCTCCCACCACATGCTGTGGCCACGCATGTGGAAAGGGACAGTTTCTGTCCCTGAAAAACCCTATGGTGAGTGAACTCATTGTCTTACTTGGACCACTGTGGGCTCTACCAGGAGTCTATACACAATAAACAGTGTCTTGTTTCCAAAATTTGCTCCTGAAAAATCTCTAAACTCTATCTGACAGCAGAGGAATAGCTCAAATTGTTTGTCGGGATTAATGTGTGCAAACATAGATGGTCCAGGTATTTCAAACCTAGGGCTTAGGTCATTAAGCCACCTCCCTTCCCAACCGCCTGTCTTTCAGAATAGTCCTTAAACCTCTTAAGGCAGAGGGAGGAGGCATGGGTCGAACAGCTCAGAATAACTGTGAAATTTATATCTAATCCTGTGTGCTTCTTTCTTTCTCTCTGGCCTTGATTTCAAATATAGCACTGCTTTATCTGCCCTCAGAAGCCTAAAGGAGGATTCAATTCACTCCATTTAATCTTCCCCCATTTCATGGAATCAGAGAATAATAGAATCATGTAGGTTGGAAAAGGCCTCAAAGATCATCAAGTCCAACCATCCTTGGTTTGTTTTTGCTTCTGAGTACTTTCAGCTGTTCCTCAAAGGTTGCATATACATTATTGAAGAAATAAAGAGCTACTTGTAACTCTGTTATTTTGATACATCCCTAGGATCCAATATTAGAGTTTGGGCTTGGACGGAGCTGCAGATACCCTGCAGGCTACAGCCCGACTCACAAGTTTCATAAGTAAACAGAGCTGGCATTTGTCATGGGGCAGGGGAGACCTCAGCAAGCAAAGATTATTAAGTAAGGATGAAGAACAAAGCAGGAAATTAGGAGCTGCAGATTGTTAAGGGGTTTTGTAATCATTGCGTTCTCACTGTTACATAAAGAGATGAGGCTGTATTGACCAGATTGTTACACAAGGTTCTGCTTTGCCCAGATGAAGAGGATCTGCGAGGTTTGGGGACTTAGAAATTACCAGGACCTTTGTGTTGGAGGAGTTGGAAATGCAGAGCCAGCTATGTGTCCCGGCTCTCAGACTTGGAGGCTACTCGGGTAAAACCTGGTGAAATCCAAAATATTAAGATGATGAACAATTTTATTTCTTTAAAGTTAACAACTACCCCCTAACTCCCTGCCATCATTGACAATTTCCTTTCAAGATTACTGCAGAAGACAGGGAAGTCACCAAGGCATCAGGCTGGCCCCTCTACCCAGGAAGGCTGTACTGAAAAGACCTAGCCTTCTGCCCTCTGCCATTCTCTCCTGGATGCTGGGGTTTACCTTTCTGCACTTCTAATTTTGAGCCTTTGCGTGTGCTTTTAGGATCATCTTTCTCAACTTAAAGCAGTAGGCAAGAAGGAAAAATACTAAAAACACAGCCATGACAACATAACACATTTTCCAGCAAATTCCTTGCTAATAATTCTAGCAAAATTATCTTGTTTGACAAATCCAAAACCATAGCAGGACAAACCTCCAGGAAAAGTTGGCTTGGTTTGAAAGACAGGTGTCTGTCAAGGAAGGCAGGAAAAAATATGACCCACTTCCGTCTGAATTATTATAACTTCAAATTACGGGGCTTTCAGGCAGATATATGGGAAAAGGAAGAAGAGTTCTTTACTAGTACATATATGTATAACAAGGCAAACAAACAAACAACACAACCACCGGCAGCAACAACCAACAGAACCAGGAACCCAGTGCCAGCCTCTCTCGGCTGTCGGGCCCTTTCCCCTCGGTGCAGTTCCGCTCACAGCCGGCAGGGGGCGCTGGTGGTTCCCGGCCGGGCAGGGCTGGTGCGATGGTTCCCCGCGCCTGCAGGGGGCGCTCCGGAGCGAGCTCAGACATGTCTCCCTCACGTGGTCTAAAACTTTTAGATCATAACTCAGAACTCGTAACGTTAAATCCTACAGTCAAGAATTCAACTGTACTTGCATTAAGCAAGTGATGATTTTAATGATAATGTCAGCTTTTAGTTGGTAATGACACTTTGTTGTAGCATAAGTTTGTACTATCACAACAGCGTTGGCTTCAGACCCTCTGTAACTTCAGCTCCAGAATCCCAGTGGTCGACTCCGAGTCTCACCAGGCACCTTCTGCCAAAGGCTCCAGGACAGACCCTTGTTCCCGGCTGCAGAGTAGAGCATGTTCTTCACCTCCAGTCCCGTCCTGACTGGGCCAAGGGCTACCATATGAGCCATCTCCTGCATGATCTGGGTGAAGGCTTGCTGCTGTTCAGGGCCCCAGTGGAAATCGTTCTTGCGGGTGACCAGGTAGAGAGGACTCACGATCTGGCTGTACTCAGGAATGTGCATTCTCCAAAAACCTATGGTGCCTAGGAAAGTTTGTGTGTCCTTTTTGCTGGTTGGTGGGAACATTATGGTGATCTTACTGATGACCTTGATGGGAATCTGATGCCTTCTGTCTTGCCACTTTACCCCCAGGAACTGGGTATCTCAGGCAGGCCCCTTGATTTTGCTCTTCTTGATGGCGAAGCCGGCTTCCAGGAGAATTTGGATGATCTTCTCTCCTTTCTCAAATACTTCCGTTATCGTGTTCCTCCACACAATGATGTCATCAATGTATTGCAGATGTTCTGGAGCCTCACCCTTTTCTAGTGCAGTCTGGATCAGTCCATGACAGATGGTGGGACTGTGCTTCCACTCCTGGGGCAGTCGGTTCCAGGTGTACTGCACGCCCCTCCAGGTGAAGGCAAACTGAGGCCTGCACTCTGCCGCCAGAGGAATGGAGAAGAATGCATTGGCAATGTCAATAGTGGCATACCACTTCGCTGCTTTGGACTCCAGCTCGTACTGGAGCTCCAACATGTCTGGCACGGCAGCGCTCAGCGGTGGAGTCACTTCATTCAGGGCACGATAGTCCACAGTCAATCTCCATTCCCCGTCAGACTTGCGCACAGGCCAGATGGGGCTGTTGAAGGGTGAGTGGGTCTTGCTGACCACCCCTTGGCTCTCCAGCTCACGGATCATCTTGTGGATGGGGATCACAGCATCTTGATTTGTCCGGTACTGCCGGTGGTGCACTGTCGAGGTGGCAATTGGCACTCGTTGCTGTTCCACCTTCAGTAGCCCAACTGCAGAAGGATTCTCTGACAGTCCAGGCAAGGTGTTCAATTGCCTAATGCCCTCTGCCTTCACAGCAGCTATTCCAAAAGCTCACCTGAGTCCTTTTGGGTCTTTGAAATAGCTGCTCCAGAGGAAATCTATGCCCAGAATACACGGGGCCTCTGGACCAGTCACAATCAGATGTTTCTGCCACTCCTTCCCAGTCAGGCTCACCTCAGCTTCCAACAGGGTCAACTGCTGGGACCCCCGTGTCACCCCAGCAATAGAAACAGGTTCTGCCCCCACATGTCCTGATGGAATTAGGGTATACTGCGCACCAGTATCTACCAAGGCTTCATATTTTTGTGGCTCTGATGTGCCAGGCCATCAGATCCACACCATCCAAAAGATGTGATTTTCCCATGCCTCTACCTGGCTAGAGGCAGGGCCCCTCTAGCCCGGGTTATAATTTCCTCCCCGGGCATACATACCAGAGGTTCCTTCAAGGGGATCTGACATATCATCTTCCCTTCTGTAATACCTGGCAGCTTGGTCACGGGAGGCTGAGGCTACCTTCACTTTGGCAGAACTCCCTCGGTTAGTGTTTTCCTCCTTGACTTTGTGCACCTGTGCTGCTAGGACAGAAGTGGGTTTCCCATCCCACCTTCTCATGTCTTCCCCATGGTCCCACAGAAAGAACCACAGGTCAGCTCATGGGGTGTACCCCCTCTCCCAAGCTGGGGGATATCAGGCTCTGACGTTGGGGCCTGTGACTTGCAGTGGTGCCACACTGTTCTTCCTCGCCTCCTCCCTCAACCTCCCTAATCTCCTCTTCAAACTCCTCCTTGAGGTCCTTAACCACAGCAGAGACATGGGCCTGCATCGGGCCATTGACCATACTCTCATAGTACCTGAGCCTGTTGGTGATGGAACCCACTGTCTTGCGGTTGTCCTCAGCATTAATCATTGCAATGATGGTGGTGTACTGGGATGGCCCTAGCTTTGCCAGGTTCCACGACATCTGCCCCGTGCACCTGACCTTGCTGGGGTCATTATCATGCTGTCTGTCCCTCCCAAAGAATAGCTCTAATACTGCTACCTCTCTTAGCTGTTGGATCCTTTCCTCAGTGGTCTTCCAGGGCATTCTATGATGGTGATCCTGCATTCTGTGTTTGTGAACAAACGTCTCTCTTACACCTGTTAAAAGTCGCTCCCAGAGAGAAAGGGGGCCTAGCTCCCTCACAAACACCTGATCAATACCCGCATCCTGGGTCAGGAACCCCAAATACCTTGCCTCACCAGTATCCAGTTGCACACCTGTGCCCATAAGGTCCCAAACCCAAAGCAGCCAGGTTGTATAAGCCTCTCGCCTCCATCGCACAATGTCTTTTTGCAGATTGTGGAGACTGTCGTACGACAGGGACTCAGCGATGGTTTCAGGCTCTGGCCCCCCTGCTGGTTCCCCAGGGTCCCCATCATCATTAACTGGGCATACTGATTTGGTCTTACACTTCCTCCTCTGCACAGGAGCGACTGCTGCTGGGTGTGGGTCACTACTGGAGAATTATGTTTGGCCTAAAACTTTTAGATCATAACTCAGAAATCATAATGTTAAATCCTACAGTCAAGAATTCAACTGTATTTGCATTAAGCAAGTGATGATTTTAATGATGATGTAGGCTTTTAGTTGGTAATGACCCATTATTATAGCATAAGTTTGTAATATCACAGCAGTGTGTCCTGTGCAAACCACTAGAAAACAAAACTAAGATTATGAAATTGCACCAATAACTGTGGGAAGTACTTATAATATTACAGAATCCTTTTTTTTTGGAACCAATATATACAATTGAATGTAAAAATTTGGGAGGTAGTTTAGAATGAGAAAAAAGGCATTCTTTAGTATAGTCTGTAAATAAATAGAGTAGTATTTGCAAACAGGTGAAATATTTATAGAACATGGAATTTTTTATCAGGGCACTGCACCTTTCAAAGGCACTTATGCATACTGAGAAAAATTAGGTAACTAACACTGCCTTGAACAGAGCAAAGCATAATTTAACCTCCGTATTTACAGTAATCAGGGTAGTTACTTTACATTTGAGATAATTTTATGCAACATTACTCCAAATTAAGGAGAAGCAAATGATTTGGCTTTGTTGCTTTTGTTGGATTGTGTCTGAAACTAATGGGAACAGGATTTTTATATGTTACCTTCAAAAAGTCCAAATATATCAGGAAGTAAGAGCTGTAGATTTTTTTCTTCTGACAGAAGAATACTTGCTGTCTAAGACATATCTAGAGCCTTATTTTCTTCTAGCCCTTGGTTTAGAAGCTGATTAGTTTTTTGACATACAGGCTTTTATTTCTGACTACAATGTGATCGCAATGACTGTCATAAAAATAAAATAAGTTTTCTCGGCTTTTCTTGTTGTGGAGACATTTATGAGAGTAACAAAGCCTTCAAAATCAGAAAAAAGCAAGTGTTAGACTTCTCCGGGCAAAGTAGAAGTGCTAGCTACATGTGCTGAGCCAATACAAGAACCATGGAAAAGGGATAACGTAAAATAGCCTGCCTCAATACAATATCAGTTTATATGGTTCTTGGCCCCACAGTGTAATGCAGATGTTTCTGCTACAATCTTGTTGCCTTGGCTAAGCTGGTTGGTTAGAATAGGCTAAGAAAAATGTCCAAGGAGTCGTTTCAGGCTGAAGACATCCCTAAAGTTATGTGTGTTGGTGAACTTATGTTTGCACAACTATTCAGAGACTTACGACACAAAAGAGGAGTAGTTCAGGAAAGCTTGGGAAAATATTTCTCCGATTATCATCCTTACTATCTATTAACTATTTAATTCAATTTTATTGTGTCAGCTTTGGTAAAGCTTGCAAACATGTACGGATGCAGCAAACGGGCTAAGTGACTCCTTAGGCAGCCTGACAATTCATACCACAGCTGCTATTCCCAAGACTGTCAACAGAGCAAGACAGTCTGGGAAAGGAAGGCCAATTTAAGATTATATTTTCCAGGAAAGGGGACTCAGCAAAGATGTCCTGAGCCATTATAGTTAATCCCACAAGAAGCGGAAATAATTGAGATTTAGGTTCCAGGTAGTTTTTGAAGCATTGCTCTCTAGCACCCATTTTTTTTTCATCCTTTAAGAGCTCTTCATACCCTCTGTGATCATGTGGAAGGCAGCTAACACACCGTGCTAGGTAACAATTGCTCAGCTGGGCCCTGCTGTCTTTAACAAAATTATATCTTCACTAGAATCTCTAGACTAGTTGCTTCATAGAGATGAAAATAATATTCCTCTCTCTCTCACAATTCTTAAGGTGGAAAAAGTAGAAGGAAAAAAACAACTGAAAGTCAAATGAAGAATAAATTACAATAATCAGCAAAAGATCTCTGAAAAATATGGCATCTTTCTTTGGACATTTGTACGCTTTTCATGGAATATAAGGTGCAACCCCTGCTTTAATAGAGAACTTCATGGCCAAATGAGTCTCATTTGCTTTTACTACAATACCAAAGATGTTGTACTTGGCTAACCACATTCATGTCCATATAACCAAAAGAAGATAACATCTATTTATATCCAGAACATAAAATCAGATGCTGAAAAGACTACATGAAAATTTGAATTAAAGACACAGAAACACAGTGGGGAAGGAGCTAGGATGGGAAAAAAAGAAAAGGTGGTCTTCCTCCCAACACTTATCAGGTTTGTTCAAAGTACAAGAAGTGAAGGGAATCCGTTACTCTTCAGGAAAAAAAAGAAATGGGAAAAAGAAAAAAAAAAGATTTAACTTGAGATTTAGTTTACATTGCTATGTAGTCATCCCTACATGCAACAAAGTTCTATTGAAGTAACATATTTTTGCATTTCTTATTATCTGTTCTACATCAAACATCCTTTTAAAACTTTCTTCTTTATATTTTAAATGGATTCATTTTAAAATCTTTTTTTTATCATTCTAATTTGCATAATGATGTCAGATGAACTCTATCAAAGAACTACTTTACATTTTAAATGAAAAATACAAAGTAGAAAAATGATTTAAGGTTGACATCAGCTGGTGGCTCCTTATCTAAAGATTTCTAAAACTGCTGTGGAGTGTCTGTCTTTGTGCATCTACCAACTTTATCTCTGCATAAGAAGTGTAGTAGGAAATAGTGTTCTCTGATGTGGTCTGTCCAATGCTTTATAAATTTTAACAGAAAATCCTTGAATTTGTGTAATTTTCCTTCAGTGCCAATTCCTATTAATCTTCTTTACTCTTCACAGTAATCCTACCTTTTAAAATCCAATTTTCTTACAAAGCAACAGACACTTATTCCTGTAGCTAGTTTCAATTAATGCCAAAAGAAGCAGTAAGAGACCTACAACAGCAGCATCCCATTTTCAGTACATTGCTTCACGTACGCAAATGGCTATGCAAATTTTGTCCTGCAGAGGTCATAAGAACCCAATCAATCAATCAATGTGTTTGATTTTCATTTTTAGTGGTGTCAAAAGCTATCTGCAAACTAGCAGGAAATGAATGACAGTGATCTGGGTTTCTGATTTAAAGAAAGAAAATATTTTAGAATAAGTATTAAATAGTAGGAGTGATAACTGTAGAATTTTTCCTTATTTTTGCCTAGAGCAAATAACACTTCCAATGTATTATGGATATACCAGACATTATTTTTCTATTTCCATATTTCTAGATATGTTTTCTCCTTTAACATCTGTGAAACCTCGTTTTGACAGATATAACAGCACTGAAGTATGATACATAGTCTCCCTGAAAACCAAATATACATCAATATACTTGGCAACTACTGAGATATTTTAGGTGAACATAACTATTTCCTCTCTAAAATTCATGATTAGGATGCATGGACTAGGACTGCCAGTTATGTGTGGACTGAGATGCAGGGGGAGGAAAAAAAGTAGGAAGAATTAAATGTATTTGTATGTGCTTGTAGATTTATAATTTTTGTATTACAAATAGCTTAAGGGCGAAGAAGACTGAGATAATTTTTCCCTAAGAGGGGACTCTTCAAGTCTAAGAAAGGGAATACTTAAAAAAATTAACTTGGTTGCACTTATATTTTAATAAACACATTATTTTTGGAAGTTTTCATTGGGAAGCTGTGACAAAAGATAAACCTTCCACTTATTATCCTGCCAATGTCATTATATAAGTAATGCTTACAAGTGTTAATGTATGAGTCATCAATAAAACGTTTCCTGAAATGCTACCTTCTGCACTCCTTGTGATAATCTCAAGGAAAGTGAACTTTGTAATTACAGTTCCAAACATTCAGCATCTTTATTTTTCAATGCTGTTAAGAATGATGAAGAACAGCTTTCAAACTTCACTAGCATATTTATTTGCTTGCTTGTTTGTATGTTTAATTATTAGCAAAGCATCCCACAGCGGGCAAGGAAGGGCTGAAAATCTTCACATTATAGCCCCTGTTTTTAAGGAACTTAAAAAAATTAAAAAGATGACTCTGTTCTTGGTGTATAAGGTCATTTAATTATGAAACCACTGGTAGTCTGCACAAGAGACACACTAGAAAGGGTTAGTGCTTATTTAGTATGCTTCTGAGAAGAAAGCTTTTCAGACACAGCCTTGGTCGCTAACCTCACACAGAAACAGGCCCTGCCTGGAAATGGCCTTTGTACATTGAACAGGTGCACTCTGTTGAGCTGGAGTCACGAATACCTGTACAGTGCTGATAGGCGTACCTGTACCTCACAGGTGTAACTTACCTTACAGGTGTATCTGTACCTTACAGGTGTACGTTACCTTACAGGTGTACCTGTACCTTATAGATGTACCCGTACCTTACAGATGTACCTGTACGTTACAGATGTACCTGTACCTTACAGGTGTAGTTGTACCTTACAGGTGTACCCGTACCTTACAGATGTACCTGTGCCTTGCAGGTGTACATTACCTCAGGTATCCCTTACTTTATAGGTGTACCCGTACCTTACAGGTGTACCTGTTACGATACAGGTGTACCTTACCTTATAGCTGTATCCATACACACATTAGCATGTCAGATAACTGAGCCCAAGAAGCCAAACAGCCACAGCACCATTGCCTCTTTGGCATGAAATGTTCTGCCTGCTGCCGGGACCAGAGGAGACCTCAATCTCCACATGGCATTAAATTGGTCTGTGAAGATGTCCCCTTCCCTGTCATACGTCCTCTGGCCATAGTGACTTCCATGAGTGGGGAGCTGAACTACTTTATTATGTCCAACTTAAAGAAAGGCAGGGAATGATAAGGTTTGGTTTGCAACTGAATTCCTGTTGGTATTTATATGGATGACTTGAGTGAAATGAGTTTTGACTGGGCTTTCAATCTATCACAAATTGTCAAAAAAAAACTTACCATGCTGCTATTATTCCTTTTAAACTATTTTCAGTTTACTAGAAATTTGGGGTTTTTACTGGAAATCCTAAGAGGGAGCAGGGTGTTTGTAACAGGCTTCAGCTGGAAGCAGCAAAGGCAATGAGAAGGTGAAATGCAATTCACAACTGTAATTACATCCCCTCACCACAGTCCCACTGGCAGCCTATGAGGTTAGTATTCCACACCTTACATGCTAGAGGTTTTAAACTGGGTACACATGAAACACAGAGGGGAAAGTCTATTTCACCTTTCAAGAGTGTTTTATCATCTGGTTATATACCTGCAACCGTGGATGTCCTCAGATTAACTCGAGGCATTAGGCTGCTATAATTGGAATTGTAGATTACTCACAGGACTAACTCTTTAGCAGAGCTTTCTGAGCAGATTCCTATTTTGAGAAAACGGAAGCCTACATGTGAAAAATATATTTTATGCTTAGAAGACCGTATTAGATGACTCAAGTTTTCCATAATGAGTTTCTCTAGATTTAGATCAACTGTAAAATAGTCCCTAAACTATATGGTTTTTAAAAGCTTCAGCAATAGAAGTCATAACAATTTTAAACTGTAAAAGTCCACTATTAAACCATGGTTAGAGCAGGAAAAAATCAGGTCATAAAAGTCAGCTGGGGGAAGCATGGGAGAAGGTTCAAGTTTGCCAACCATCTAATTATAACAGCACTTCTGTATGAAGGGTACTTTTAAGAGAAAGGAAATAATTTCCATCAAGAAGTTTTGTATACTCTCCCACTCACTGGGATAATGACCCCTTTATTAGAAAGCAAAATCCAGAAACAAATGCAGTAGAAAAGGAAACAAAATTTTGATCTTCATACCTCAGAAGCTGTTGAAGTACTAAAGGAACTGAATGCAATCAAAAATGACCAGATTATTTCTGAATTTGTGCATTATGCACTTGCATCCATTAATTTCTGTGGCTTGGAGATGAAAGATTCTCATCTGTTTAATACAGCAGAGTGCCTAAATGTTCTGCATAATGTCACAGGCCCTTTTTTGTACAATAATAGTTGCCATTTCAGAGCCCACAGTGTGATACCCTCAGTCAGCCATCCATTGGCCACTCTTCACGCATTGGTACTTAACTAAAAACTTCTCTGGATCAAATCCTACATTTTTGCCAAAAATCCTGGGGTAGAGAAAAATCTGTAGAAAGGTTATAGAACAAAAAGTGAGTATACGGAATAAAGAGATCCTCCTATTTTATCTCATCAACAACATGCAACAGTCTTTTTTTCCTGCCCTAAGAAGCTGTCTGTTGCCACTTTATTCTCATCTTAATCACATAAAAAACATCACAGCCATGTACTTGAAATGCGTTTGATCGATGCTATTTGTTTCTAAAAGTATTCCTTAAACATAGTGGCCATTTGTCTTGGTAATAAATGAAAAAAAATTCAAATTTATGAAAACAGAGTGCCTTTAACAATGCGAGGAAAAGAAAAGGAATACAATCATTATACTGAATAGAGATTAAAATACGGCAAATCTGTAAAGCTCTGTAAAAAGTTGCCATGGGCACAGGAGCTAACTCTTGCATCTTACATCTTAAATTGCTCCTTCCCATTTTTTTCTGAATAAAAATATCTGTTGGTCTAGAATATGCCAGTGTTAGTTTCATTTGCCTGACATCCTTCCCTAGCAAGGTTGATCTTCTCAATATCTAACATACCTTTACAAATGCTCACAGGCTATTGATCAGCATAGATTTCTGAGCTTTGCTGCACTCTGGCTTGATTCCCAGATGCTCTATTGTTTAATACCTATTGCTCTACTCTGTTTTCTTGGGACTTTATTTCCTCATTTTTCTTTTAGCTTGGGAACTGATCTAAAGGTTGGGATGTCCTTGCTGTAACCACAGTTCAACTCCACATTACATGGAAAGCTGAAATTTTCAGTAAAACTAGTTATGAAACACCTGAAAAAAAGGGATATCTGTAGGGACTGGTAGAGGTGTCATACTAAGACACCATCTGGACATATATGGCCTTCTCTGACAAAGGGACTGCATTCCAACCACCCAGTTTGTTAAACCAAACAGGTCACCCCTCATTGGTCTGGTATCTGTGACCCCAAGAATTATAAAATACAGACAAGGGAGAAGGAAGTGGGGGGGAATGCTTTCTCCTGTCTTGACTTTACAGCCATACCCTGCAGTCCCCCAAGGATGTGTTCCTGAAAGTTGTGATGGTCAGCAATATGATGGGCAATGAAGTGGTTTTCCTGCAAGACTGACTTCCTGGTCATTACCCTGCTTTCCCATTCTTTAGCCTGTGTTGATCTTAGCTCATCTGAGGAAGACAAGGATGAAGACAAAAGTTCAGAAAGATGCAGCAAAAAAGTTCCTGATAAAAGAGGGAGTTCAGTCACAGAGATGAGGCAGCTGAGATCTTTGAGGACGGTGATTCTGAAAGCTGTGCTGAAAAGGCAGTGTGTTCTCCAGCTGACAATCCTGGTGCAGCTCTTCATGCCTCTCTGTTCTTGATGCTATACATACAGCCCATCTACATTTAAAACGCGTATTAAGTCCCTCCAAGCATCTATCCTCTACTTCTCATGAAAGCAGTTGCTTTAATATCTGGCAGCTTAACCACTTCATGTACAGGTGATGACAGCCTGCAGAGCAGGGTGACACAACTCTGTAACACCAGATAGAGAAGCACCAAATAACCGATGGTTCCTATTTTAAGTCTTTGGCCATTGCCACAGCAAAGAGTGAGCAAATGCTCTTTCTGTAACCTGCTTTGATTCCACTCTCCTCACTTTTACATTAATCCACAATCTGAAGGTCTCAACAAATCTGAAGGTTTCATGGTACTGCAGAGTGTGTGCCCCAGGCCACACAGCATCACAATGAGTGGAGGGCTCAAGGTGGCCAGCTCCAGGACCTTACAAGCATGAGGCGGTGCTCAAGACAGACCTAGAAAAGGGTGCTACACAGAAGTACCAGATGACTGTGTGTTCAGCCTTGTCTGTACTACTAAGGAAAATATATCTTGTCTGTCTGGGAGCCAGCTACATTACAGAGAGCTGATTGCAATCATAAGCAGTTATTGCAGTAGAAAGGAGGGTAAATTAGAAGTGTAGCCTGGAGAAACTGCTTGACCATTCAGTAGTATTTGGTCTTGTGACTTGTACACTGCATGTGAACTGATCATCTGAGTTGTTTTCCTCTCTGCCACACATTCAATATAGTACTCTGAGAAAATAAATTTAAATCCATTTATATACACTGCCCTTCATCTTCAGTTAAGTGCGGACCGTATTTCCCCTTTGTCTAACATTGTTGTAAGAACTTATTAACTTTGAGCACACCAACGTTTTCATATGCTTATATACAAGCACAGGATAAGCAACAAATAGAAGAATAACCAGTGAACTGGAAATTACACCTCTTTTTAAGAATTGCTTCTTGACTTTTTTTTAAGTGCTCTAGAAGGTACTAACAAAAATCCTAATGCAAACCCTCAAAGCACAGTCCCACTTCTTTACCTCTAGTGCACCTTCATGGCAAACCTGTCCACAAGAGCAGTTTTGGGAGCATAGCACAAAGAAGAGCCTGCAGGCTACAACTCACTAACAAAGCAGTTGTATGAGATTAAAAAAAATAAAGAAAAGAAGGTTTACCTGATTCAGATCAAAGATATCAAACACTCGTTTAATGTATAGGTCTCCCTCTGGATCCAGCCCTTGAAGGCCCAAAAGCTTCTTGAATTCGTGCAGACTAAGCAGCCCAGACGGACATTCTCTCATAAATTTGCTGTAATAATGGTGCATCTCTGCAGGGGCATCTTGCAAGGGTGATGATTCTTGGGAGCCCATGTTGTTACACAGTAAGCGTCCCTTTTAGTCTGTTCACATTTCTATCTCCCAGGTTCAAAGTCTTGCTCATAACAACCACTCGGGTTAATATGGCTTTTAAATGGCCACGTTAAACATCTTACACGTAAGTCTCTATTTTTATTTAGTGCCTATCTCTACTCATGAGATTACCTTTAATGCCCATGTCTAAAATAGAAGGGATTTCAAATTGTGGCTAAAGTAGAAGCAAAGAGCACCATAGTCGAATTATAGTTCATCACTCTCCCACTGACTACAAACATATCTGTTACAAAAAGAGGATATTCTAAAAGTGATTGATTTTGAATTATATACAACCCATTAGCAACACATAAGAGTCTAATCCTGGAATAGCTGTAAGGAATAGCTATAATTTTTGCGGCAAATAAGGATGGAAAAGGTTGTCAGTGCAAACAGAAATGACTATTATTACATCCTCTTTGCTGTAAGTGGATTAAGCCTTTCTAAAAATTGAGCCCTTTGGACTCCTCCTTGATGTACTTTTTATCATAAATATGCTGTGTGGGATCTTGTATTTGTGTGCAAATCGCATCCTATTTCTTCCCTCTCAGCATGGGTTTCCAGATATAACATACAGTTTTGGTCATCAGCCTTGTCACAGAACTTGACTGAAAGAGGAATCTTTTACAGTAACTTCCTTAAGAGGAATCGACTTAGTCTGGTAAATAAATTAAAAACAGGTTTGCTATTGGTCAGTGCTGTAGTCCTGCTTTTTATTTTACAGCTTTCAGGAGCTGAATTCCTTCTTCCTTCATAAGCTCAGGGAAGGAGTTAGGTATCAGTAATACTTCTGTACTGATTAGTACAGAAGTCCTTTTCTACAAGGAGATGAGTGGCTCAGGAGCCTTACTATAGGACAAAGAAATGTGGAGCTATAAATATCAGTGTAAACATATAGGATTTTAGTGACTCAGAAACAAGGCACTGCCATTCATCCTTTTCATTTATAATCACACAGTGGAGTTAAAGAGCACAGTCCTGTGAGGTGGTGAGTGCCCATGAAAAATGGCAATCATCCTCCAGCCCGACTTCAGCCAGAGAGCAATCAATATCTTATAGGATCAGGTCAGTTTCTGAGAGGGACTCCCATACTCCTTTGCTACAGCTCTCTCCACAAGGACACCAATAAGTTTATCATCATATACTTCAAAATATGGCATACAAGTAAGAAAGCTTGAACACTTTCCAGGTGCCCATGAACCTCTGAAAATCAAACAGAAAGACACAGACATTGCCATCAGTGTAGCCAAAACTTGGTTCAGTAGGCAAAGAACATAGAGCAAAGTCGGATTGTCAGTGTGGTGCCTTTCCTCCAGAGACCACGTCTGAGCCCTAGAGATGCTGTGTGGTCGCAGTGATGAGGGAGAATGGAAACACACCCTGTGCAGGCATTTCATCTGCAGATGTGTGCTGGCTAGAACAGTGAGGGTGAATGAAGAGGATGCGAGGACAAGGGAGGTGAAAGGAAAGCAGACAAACCTCTTGACTATGCACAGTCTGACAATAATCCTGAATTTTCTTCTTCAGCCATCATGCCCTGCTCTTTAAGGAATGACCAATAATTGTGTCAAACAGCAAAGACAGGTGTTGTGGTTTTATCCCAAGCAGCAACTAAGTACTGTAGACAGCTGTGCTCTCACTCTCACCACCCCCACCCTCCCCCTGGTGGGATGGGGAGGAGAATAGGAAAAAACTAGTAAAACTCATGAGTTTAGACAAGAATGGTTTATTTATATTTATATAAATGAAATAAAATAAATAACTACTACTACTACTATTACTACTACTAATAATAATGTGAGAGAGGAATAAAACCCAGCAAAACCCAGTGTAGTACAATACCATTACTCACCATCTGCTGAGCGATGCCCAGCCCCTCCCAGCCAGCTCCCCTTAGTTTATATACTGAGCATGACATTCTATGGTATGGAGTGTCCCTTTGGCCAGTTTGGGTCAGCTGTTCTGGCTGTGCTCCCTCCCAGCTTCTTGTGCACCTCCTCAGTGGCAGAGCATGAGACACTGAAAAGTCCTTGACTTAGGATAAACACTACACAGCAACAACCAAAGCATCAGTGTGTTATCAATATTGCTCCTACTAAATCCAAAACACAGCATTGTACCAGATACTAGGAAGAAAATGAACTCTATCCCAGCTGAAGACAAGACAACAGAGTACCAGGAACAAGACTTAAGCAGGCTGCAAATTTGACATGATATGGTTAGGTTAAGAACTGTCCATCAATAACTCACCCAGTGCTAGTCATCCTTCCTCTTTTCTCTCTTTCACTCAGGCAATGACAGCTCTCTCCCATCTCTTCACATGACCTTGTGCAGACACTGGTCACAGGATTTCACTTAGGCACAGGGAACTTGGGAGTTGCTCACACATAACTGATCCCCCTCCACTCCCTCCTCTTTTCTCCCCCTCAAAAAATCCACACACTACTTCTGCTTGTTGCTTCCAGATAGCAAGTCTTGGGGAAGTGTACCCACAGTGATTGAGACACAGGAGAGACTGCTGCACTGCCTTAAAGAAGGGCCTTTTTGTCAGATTTTGTACATTCTAGCAAAAGACTTATAAGAGAATGTTAAGTTAAAGTTGGAATGCTTTTAAAGTAATACCTATTGTCAGAATCCCTTTAGCTTAATAAGAATAACTAAAATACCTGTAAAGACAGCAAAGATGCCTGGGTAAAAAATCATCTGATTTATAGCTCAATCTCATAGCATCTCTCACCCCTAGAAGGGAACTAGAACAGTATATATTGGTTGATATAACACCTGACATAAAAAGAAAGGTGAGTTTTATGGGGCACAAAAAGACTAAAATTTATAACCCTCTGCATAGTTTGACGACACTTAATGAGCTGCAGACAAAGCATGTGCTGAGATAGTAGAAATTCTATAGAAATCACCCGTTGCAGAAGCCAAAGGCATCAGAGCATTTCTATTTATAAATAAAAATAGAAAAATTGATAACAATGTGGAGCTGAACTGAATAAATTAATATAGGAAAGCCATTTCAAAGAATGCTGAAAAAATGGCTGTAGAAACTAGTGTGTGTATAGGAAACCCAGTGAAAAAATTCCTAATGAGCTATCTGTACCAAACTAAGCTGATTCTAGAAGATGAAGATAAAATTATCTATCTGAAGATAAAAGTATCTATTGAGATGCCAAGAAGCTTTCTGGAATCTGTACAATATTCTGGGAATAAAAAAACCCCATACAAACAGGCAACAGTGGGACTATGCACTTACACCAAAAATGACAGTCCTGTAATAAAAGATTGCTGGTTCAAGGACAATCAATGCAACAACGTGGGCACACATAAAATGCACATTGCAGGTAAAGCAAAACTGTCTCTGTAGGGAACCATGAGAAAAAAAAGATCAGTTTCCTTAGTTCTGCTCTGAAAATGATATAAAAGCTCTTAGTTTTAGAAGGGGTCATGTAATTTAGATTTCTTTAGAAGTGAAAAAAGGTAGTTTTTGATGAAGGTTGAGAATAGAGTTTGAGCCTTTCAAAAAAAACCAAACCACATCACAACAAAACAAAACTTCTCAGCAGGGTGATCAGGAACGTAACTTGATATATAAAAAAGCAGAAAAATAAAATAATAAAGATGATATTCTCTTTCTCTTGGGTATTGTGAAAACAGTGGTACCTTGGCAGTAGGCAGGCAGCCCTGTGTTGTGAAACAAGGAGGCCACACTGATATCCACGCTGATAGATGCAGCTGAACGCTACCTCTTTGAAGTGTAATACAAAAAAGAGAAGTGCTATCGCTTGAAGTGGCAAATGCCAAGTTTTACATGTATTTGAATAAAAAGCTTATCTACAGATTTTTGTCTAAATTTATGTCATCTTTGCCAATTAAATTTTTGTATCTGCTCCAGCTCAATCCAGCCCCACTTTCTGTTTCCTTCCTCAGCAATTTCTGTGTTCCATTTTCTCCGAAAACAGCCACTTTTCTCTCGAGTTACTGAGTTCATGCTTCTATACTTTGCCCCATTTCTCTCTCTCCATCCTGTTCTTCCCAGCACCCCGTTGCCATCGGATGCTGGATCCTACCAGTGCTGGGTGCGCATGGAGATCTGCCACTGCTCATTTCAGTTGCAGAGGGGAGCTGTGTCGGCAGGACCAGAGGAAGCAAGGTTGCAGGCATTCCCATGTCCCTGACTTTAGAGCATGGTTTCCTTCCCCTTATCCTGCCATCTCCCTCTAGTAGCTGCCTTGCCAGCTCCCCATAGACATGTGGCCACTCATCATCTGTAGCCAACTTCAGAGTCCATTTATGTCTCTTAAGGTAGATGCAACCTACCTCCCAGCTCAAGCAGACCTGGGTGAGGTGTTTTCAGAGAGACTACCTAGCCAGTCCAAATGAAAGAGAGTCATCTGGACAAGACACAAAATTTTGGAAAGAGAAGGTTATCTTTCCAGAAGAGCTGGAACGGCCTATCCCAGTCAGAAAATTTATCTATGAAGGCTTTAAGTGTTTAGGGTTTTTGCTTTTTTGTTGTTTGCTTTTTTTTTTTTAAGATCCAAACTATTAGGTCCCAACCATCACCATCTTCTCCCTATGGACCACTCTGCAGTTTTCTAACTATTTGAATGAGTGTTTAGCTTCTCAGTTCTGCATTTCTTCTCCTATGCGTGATACAAGGAGGAAGACCAAGCTGGCCTTTCTTTCTTTTATCTTCATCAGAATGCAGGTTGCTTTTAAGGGCTGTATTCCTCTCCTTTATAAACCAGAAAGATTTTGCCCCAATGAGACAAATTTCTAGTAGGACACAACCCCTAATCTCTCTGTCTGACATGAGAGGACTCACAAATTCTTGCTAACTCAAGCATGGAGATGGGGAAAAGAGAGGTCACTGCTGCTTTCTGTGGTGTTTAAACCCTGGCACCATTGTGGGACACACAATTGCTGAATTACTCTCTCACTGAAAACACTCATCAAGCACTGGCCCAACTTTGCTAGTTCACAGCCACATTCCTTGTGTGCCTGCTACTATAGTTCTACAAACAATTAACTCCTTAAGTTGTTGTATAGCCTTAAAACTGAAAAAGAAGGCAGTGACCATTAAAACAATACATCTATAGGAGCCTATTATGTCTGATTTCTTTTTGTACTACTGCTTCATTATTGCTGACGCGGAGATTATGAGTATAGCTCAATGATACACGTCTTGGTGATGAGAAAGTCAACTGTGCTTATCTTAGTTGTGCAGAGCCTGGTCTAGGAGCTTTTTTTTTGTCATTAACCCAATGACAGATGTAATTCTGTGGGTGTTGTTAGCCACACATGCTACAGTGCACCCGTATCTATAAATAACCAGCAAACCATGCAGAATGAAATAACAAGTTTTATCCTTCCCACAGAACCATTTGTAGCACGGTTCCTTTAGTTTTAATGATTATGGGAAGTGCCCTGAGATACCAACTTTACATTTTGCATTTGGAGTTCATGACTTAACACAACAAGGACCCACTGATGAAGCTGTTGTTTTCATCAGGGTTTCTAGTTGCCTTTGTCAGGAGGATAAATCAGGAATACTTTCTTTCAGTAGCTATTTTGAATTCACTGATTTTCCTAAACTCAGAGTGGGCAAGAGCTTGGCCTGCACCTTCTCTGGTAGGTATCAGGGAACTGCAAGGTGGACTAACAATCCCTGCTAATGCTAACATGCTACGTTTCAGTGGTCTTGTTAGAAATGAAGGGAAAGGGTTCTCTCATCCAGGGAAAATCTGAGAGGCCAGTGAAATGTCCTGGCTCCAACCGGGACAAATAACAAGAAAAGCAATCATGGAACTTTACCATGCTGATGAACTAGATGGGAGGATCCCCAGAAATCTTCATGTTAATGGTAATAGTTCCAAATTAATGCTCATCCCAACATTTTAATGCCACAGGCTGTTTTCATGAAGGATTTCAGCTTAGACAAATTGGATTTTTCCAGTTAATAATGCTACATATAGATCCTTAAACAACTCTAAATCCTGGCTTCCTGTTTTTATCTGCCTACACAGCACAGCTATTTGGAAGAAATTTTAATTTTTTTTCTTCTACTAGCAATAAAATCCCCTAAGTACCTTGGAAAAAGGAAAGCCAAGCCAATAGATTCATCAGCAAACATTTAATTAAAAGACGAGGCTGACTTCCCTAATTAAGTGCCGTTGTTTTGATTGGAGATGTTTTCCTTCCTGGTGCCTGAAGTCTTTCCCAAGGTGAGCAGACACTGAGCCACTGGCATCTCCTAGTGGCCTGGGCTTGCAAGACAAGGGCTGGCGTTCTTGCTAAAGAGCACGGTGATATTTCTGTCCAGTAATCCCTGTTTCAGTGCTTTTCTGGGACACTGGAGAGGCCTTGTGGAGAGACACCTGGAGGGATCTTGTGGCTGCCACTGCCAGCCCCCTCTCCCTGTCACTGCAGAGAGCAAACAACCACATTTATTCCTGTATGTTGTTTCTGTCCAATTAGCAGCTCTCTTTCTGATGGAGAATGAATCTCTTATTAAGATTTTAACTATCTTTTCAACACTTTTTCTCCACAACTGACATTTCAGTTACATAAGGGTTTCAATAAACGTACAAAGAAGGGATGAGGCACTATTTCCTCCTTCCAGTCCTTGAACATTTATTTCCATCTCTTTATACTTGTGCTTTGATCTTTTAAATTTTGCTTTTTGTTTTACATTTCACTTCTTTCTTCCTTCTCCTCAAAAGCTGTTATCTACTTATTCCTGTCTGTTCCTGTGTTTTTGACTGCACTTTTCCCACTCCATTTCTCAATTCTTGCTATTTATCTGCTTGAAGTACCAGAATCTTCTTTCTGATCTATGCAATAATTGAAGTCTTCCTTCCACTACCTAGCTTTAAAAGTTGTTTTTTATAAGAGGTGGATAGGGAAGTAAAACAGCTGTCTAACTCTTTTACAAGCTTTACAAATAAAAATAAAAATGGCAATGATAAAATAAAGAAGAAAACCAGAAAAGATTAATTGTAATTGTCTGACAATGCAGCTCTGAACAGAATTTACTTTAGAAATGGTGGGAAAGTAATTTTTAAAAAGGAGAGTGAAGACAAAAATATTCACACAACCTACCAGTAGTGAAAGGGGAAAACCTGAGGGGTTTAAGGCTCTCATCCAGCCCTACCTCCAAGGAAACAAACTCATTTAGGAGATTTTTGAAGAGCTTGTCAATAGGCGGGTCCTTCCCTTTGTCTGGAGTGACCTTGACGTGTTCTCAGGTGCTTTTGCACGGACTCTCTTGAAGACAAAACATGTTATTTATGCTCATGTTGTATAAGAGCTTTTGCCAGGTTTGCAGCCTTGGTACTCTTGCTAAACTTCAAATAGACCATACCACATCATTAAAATTGGGGAAAAGTGTTCAGATCTGACAGAACTCTCTCACAGAGAAGATCAGGTTATTTAAATACAAACACTGGTGAAAATCACATGACAGCACCTGAAGAAAAGATGTAAATCAGAGCTAGTGAAATTCAGGAAGGGCACTTCTTACTGAAAACAGACTCCTCATGAATCTCCAATTAAAAGTACATACTTTGAATTAACACCACATCTAAGGCAAGCATGGGTATAAGTACTTTTCCTAATACAATCCTAAAGTTAAAAAGAACTAGCAACATGTCTTTATGTATATAATTCTGAAACTGTGACGATCTGTTCACCCATTGCTTTTCCTATCCTGCATTGTTTCCCACCCTGTTCCTTGCCCCTAGCCCTTGCCACTCCCTCAGGCCCTCCCTATTGGTTCCTGTACCCCAACTCTGCCCATGTACCGCCCTGGAGCCCCCGAGAAAAGACCCCTGCACCTGGATCATGAGGTCTCTCTGCCTCTGGAGATCACGGAGACAAGATGTGATTAAAGTCTTCTCAAACCCTCATGGAGAGACCCTTCTCTGCCTCCTTTGCCATCACTGGTTGTAGCGCTGCTAGCTGCTGGAGCAAGATGGCGGGGCTGTCTGAAATGGACTACAGGAGCGGGACCATGGTCACACTGCCCTAAGCATCCCTGCTGAGCTCCCAGGAAAGATGCAGCCTGCTAAGCTAAATCTAGCGACTACAAAAATGGTGCACCAATGTGTGGCATCTGAGAAGAGGTGCCCTGGAGAGCCTAATCGCCTTTGGGAAGCCATTTCCCTGACACAAAGCTTGTGTTTCAGTGAGACGACCAAAAGGACAGCCAGTAGCATCTTGAGAAGAGTAGCACTCTTAAAAGATGTCTGGCAGTGATGGACCACATCAAGTGCCCTAATTTGATTCCCCATTCTGGAAAGCCCTGAAGAGAAGCCTGGTGGGCCTGGTAAAAAGAGTGTACCAGCACTCTTTGTACTGGTAAGCCTCAGAAGGGAGCCGGGTATTGCCTGGTTTGGGGGATCATTTTTCTTTTAAGTTTAATCCTTTTGCCTCGGTTTGGGTGGAGGGTTGGGGGTGGGTTCTTGTCGAGGTGAAGGAGGTCGCGGCTCATGTGAAGCCCTGGCAAGAAAAAACCTATTCCTAACAAGAGAAGATGCAAGTTCAGTGCCCCCAGTTTGGGAATTTAAAGATTCATGGTGTGGGGTGGGGGTTGGGGGGGGGGGGGGGGTGTCCTTGCATGCGAGAGAACTAACCTTTGTTTCACTCAGTCATCTGGAAACAGAGACCTCCGATCCTCTCCCTCCGACCCTCAGGAGAGATCAGAAAATGTTCTGACCCTTCCGTGTCTCCCCTGTCCCCTTACTGTGCTAGGGCTGATCACCCCGGCCCAGGAGCTGCCCCTAAACCCTCATCCCAACCCCCCAAAACTCCCGCCGTGTAGGCTCTAAGCAGCAGCCAAGATGGCCGCAACTGCGTATTTGGCTCCGCCATGTTGCCTTCTACTGCTTGTACTCCATTATTTTCCCACGCGCGTGAGAACCCTTGGTCCCTCCTTAACCCCGCCCCCTGTGTTGTTCGGTGTTGCTGCATCGGCTCTCCCCCTCCGAAACACGGAGTGCCTTTATGCCGAGTCCCTGCTCCACAGACGCGTGTGCCTCCGACAGCCCCTCCGCCCTGTCACCACGTGTCCATTCCAGCCGTGTGCCCGCCGTGGTCCTGCCCCTAGCCACCCCCGCCTCCCTCCCCGCCAGCTGGCTCCGACCGCGGCACGACAGCAGCACCCGCACCGAAAGTGAAATAAAAAGCCGCAGTGGCTCGGCAAGAGGCGCCCCAGCCCCCGCCAGGCCGTCCCTGGCCCCAGGACTGGGCCGGGAGGGCCCAGCCTCAAGTAGTATCACAGTGGGAGCGGCAGCTGCACCGGGGAAAAGGCCCAGTTCTGGACCAGACCTGTGGGGCGGGCCTGGCGTGGGGACTGTGCAACCCAGCCTGCCCCAAGGGTATCCGCAGCCCCGCACGGCAGAGAAACAGCAACTGCATCCCCCTTCCCTGTTCGCCATGCCACCTGGACCGAAAGCCGCAAGCAGCAACCAAAAAGATGCCATCCCAGCAGCCCCAGCAGAAGAAGCTACAAAAGCAGCTGTTGTGTGAGAACTCAGCTGGCACCGATCTCCAAAGCCAACAACAACCAGCCACTTCATCATTTTAATTTAATTATTTTGCACTGTTTTACCATTTTTTCTGTTGTATAAAAATTAAGCCCTTCCCTTTTCAATTTAAAATGAAAGGGGGAGATGTGGCGATCTGTTCACCCCCTGCTTTTCCTATCCTGCATTGTTTCCCTCCCTGTTCCTTGCCCCTAGCCCTGGCCACTCCCTTGGGTTCTCCCTATTGGTTCCTATCCCCCAACTCCGCCCATGTGCTGCCCTGGAGCCCCTGAGAAAACCCACCTGCGCCCAGATCACAAGGTCTCTCTGCCTTTGGGGATCACGGGGACAAGATGTGATTTAAGTCCTCTCAAACCCTCATGGAGAGACCCTTCTTGCCTCCTTTGCCATCACTGGTTGTAGCGCTGCTAGCTGCTGGAGCAAAAACTGCGGGGCTGTCCAAAATGGACTACAGGAGTGGGACCATGGTCACGCTGCCCTAAGCATCGCTGCTGAGCTCTCAGGAAAGCTGCAGCCTGCTAAGCTAAATCTAGCGACTACAACAGGAAACAGTAAGGGCATGGGGAGAAACTAAAAAGTAATGATATTGCTTCATTTGCATAATCCACTTAAAACACATGTTCTGTTCACAGGCTCAGTGATGAATTTTCAGATAATAAAGTGATAGAAATTTGAATATTTAAAGCATAGCACTTTCGTTATCACAGAAACTGGAAGCTGAAAGAGTCCTCTTCAGCAATTTAAGGTTCAGGAAGAAGCTTGCAGACACCTAAGTCTGTTGTTTGCTTGGAATCTCACTTCCTAAAATCTAAACGCATGCTGCAAGGAATTTAATCCCAAAATCTTTTCCTCATACATGAATATCATAGATCTGACAATGATTTTTTCCACCATGGCAACAGAGGAAATCTGATCCTCTATCAGAGGAAAATTAATATGCACAATTCAGGCGGGACTGTGTTTGGAGGGGACAGGGTGAAGAAAACAAAAGAAAGTTAATGCTGCAATTTTCAATGTCAAAATAAAATTGCATTATGGCTTTTTTAGATTTACATGTAGGATGTTTTCACAAACTGATTGAAAAAAATACCTGCTTTTTCTGTCAAGAAAGAGTTAGTTTCCACTGACTCAATCAGGTAGGTTGTTATTTCATTGATGTATAAGGCAGGGCAGAGAGACTTGGTTCATCTGACTTGGAAAGAGCTGAGTCATCTTGAAATAAGATCCTTTGTCTCTGCTAAGCATAGAAAGGAGTCTTGAGCTGGATTTCTGCATTAAGACCAGAATCCAAACGACAAGTGCTTTTCCGTTGTAGTCTGCCTAAGCCATGCTCTTGTTAGAAGGGTTGATGCAGTGGGAATGACCAAGAATGCTATGAGGATACTGTTATTGAGAAAGCCATGCCAAGCCATAAAACTCCCAAATGCATTTCTATTGGCAAGCTGGTATGGCCACAGCTCATTCTTCTTGTTACGTAAATCAGTCCCCTAAGACAGCCTGAAGCCCCACAGAATGACTTCACAGGAAACATACATTACAACAGATAAATATACACATCGTATCTAGCTAAACAGAGGCAGTGTGAATGCCATAGAGGAAACTTATGAAATCCTGGCACATTATTTGAGAGGTCCCGGTTCTCATTTGCCACAGGGTTTTCAATGAGGCTTCCACAAGACTTTATTCAATGCAAGAGAAGAATAAAACTGAGTTACAGCTTATCTAGATGCTATGTGCTGTATCTGAATAACGTAGCTGTTGCAATTTCATTAAAAATGGTACTGTTGCTGTTTAATCAAAAATAGATTTTTAAAAAAATTATTAAAAGGGAAAAAGTAAAACATTCAGGTAAAACATTCTGGTTCACTTGATTCAGTTCCCTAAGTGTTTAAGCCTTTCCAAACATTAAATTATACAGATAGAGTGGGCAGGGATTAAAATTTGCCAGCCTTTTATCTTGGAATGGATGCTACATTCTTCATCTTATTTCCATATCCAAATGAATATAGACTATACAATCTTATGTAATTGACAATTCTAAACGTGCTATTCCTGTTCTGCCTTCTAAAAAACTTTGCTTGGTCCTACTGCTGCAGCTGAGCAACAGCTCAATTAAGAAAACACACAATAAAATCTATGCCTCAGATTAGCAGTAGCTAGTAGAGGATTGCTACAACATCTTGCAGAACAGCAAATGAATATCAGATATTTAGTGGGAGCACATTATTAAATAATGAGGTTTTAAGCCCAGCATAAGCAGTTTTATAGTGGATTTTATGAAGCCCTAAAGGCCAAATCATTGTTAAATTTCATTAAAATGGGGGAAGACTTCCAAACTGATAAAAAATTGAAGCATCTTTTTCTGTCTAACATGGAACATTAATTAAACAAGCCCTTCTGGGAACAGCAAAACAAAAGCCTAGACCCATACAAGCTATGTCTTTTGTCCCCTAAATCCTCACATCCTGGTACCCCAGCACCACCCTGTGTTTTGTCTAGGCAAAAGGAAACAAGTGCCTGATCATTTTGTCAGCCAACTGTTGCCTTAAACGATGAATAAAAGCTTAATTCTGCATGAATGGGGCATTCATTCTGGGTGTGTCCCTGCTACCCAGCTGCCAAATTTTATGAAAACATTAGGAGCTAATTAACTGAAATTCCTGCTTTTTGAAATTTGATGGAAATATACCAATTGATTAAAACCTTGTGGGGATACCAGAGAAGAGGATGAGAGATTGGTAGTAAGAGTCAAACTCTGATGTGTATATAACCTGACAAATTTAAGGCATACATCTTAATATTCCTCACATAACTTGAGTAGACTACTCCAAGGGTGATAAGCTACTTGTAGTGGGAGAAGGCAATTAGGAATTTTTAAAATGCTGACAAAGCAAAAGAAGTTCTCCCATTAGAAAAAAAGCCAAAATCCCCAACAGCCAAAGCTCCCTGTACTTTTCAAGTGCACTGAAGTCAAGGGCTTTTTGCAATACACATTAATGCTAAACTGGAATAGCTCTTAGGTGAGCTCAGACACTGTCTGTGTGCATCAAATTATTAATTGAAAAGAACATAGCAAATTAACAATTTCTTCAAGTCAGGTTTCATGTTTGTAGACTGGAAGTTTGCTCATCATCTGTAATTAGCACATTTATTGAGTTAGGTGATGCTACTTAATCAAATTTCAGTATGTTTAACCATCTGGTAATTGGCTGTGGGAAAAAAAGAGCATGCAATGAGCCTGATTTTATAGGAAGAGTCCTTGAGGATAATGGAAGAAAGAATTACATAATTCCAAAAAAAGCTAGCTGAATTGGGGGTGGAGGTGTGTATGGAAACACAAGAAAACAGTGTAATAGAGGTACTGTTGCATGTAAAAACACATGGTACCTTATACTCTCAGCATTTTCTGAAACAAATATAATTAATTCCATAAAGAAGAACAGAAAGTCTATTTCTAGAAAGGGAAACTGTCTGGAGTAGTTATGGCTACTATTTGGACCAATTTTAACCTGCTGTTAAAGTAATTTGTGTAATGTAGTAACACTTTTTTCATTGCATCTCTGAACTCATTGAGATAAATGCTGTGGGTAGAGAACGCTAATGCTTTATTGTTTTTTTAAATATTTTTTTTATACCATGATGGGCCCTTCTGTTCTCTTATCTGAAAGCTGAATTTTTATTATTGACAATTCAGCCTAAGCCTAATTTCAGTCACTTTTGTAGGGATTACAGATGACTCTTCACTCCTTTTGTCACATTTGGTAGAAGGTGTTGCCTTGGCTTAAGGGGAAAATAACTCCGGCTGAGTCTCGTGGCTAGAAGGAAGCTGTATGAACACTGCATTGGAATAACAGAGACAGCAATGCATCTAACAGCTGCTGGACATATCTTTAGGAGGACCTAGGATGTTAAGCAGTAAGACTGGGATGATGGATCAAAACCAAACAGATGTGCCTTTGGAAAAGGGGGATTGACTGATACCGAATTAAGCCACAGAAGGTGTTGAGAATTAATCCCGCGACAGCCAAAACATATTGTGCCCATGTTGCATAATCTGAAAGCATTAATACCTATGGATCCAGCCTAACACTTTCTGCTTGCTTACTTACTGCTTTAGAAAGATTTTTCAAGCAGCTATGTAAATAAAAATTTCAATTATTAATGCACACTGAAAATAATAATAAAGATCTGGCTTTCAAAGATGAGAAACCGTCAGCATGTATTAGAATAACTGTATGAAACTTTCAAATTGGCAAAATGTGCTGGGAACAGAGCATTCAACATTTCTCGCCTCCACTCAGGTTTATGTGTTCAGGGTTTTCTATTGAATCACCTCTGAATCACTTCCATTACCTCTGTGTAGGGAGCTTGCAGCTCTCTGAGACCTGTCTCTGAGTGCATCAAATGAGACAGCCGTAAGAAAGCCGGGAAGTCAAGAATGAATTCTTACCTTATTCATGTCAAATGTGTGAAATACTTGTTCCACATAGTTGTTAGCTTCAGGGCTAAGTCCGTGTAGATCCAGGACATGTTTAAATTCATGCAGGCAAAGTTGTCCAGATGGGCACTCCTTCATAAACTTTGTGTACCAGTGGTGAACTTCCATAGCATTAATGTCATCCGCTGATCCAGCAGCACCCATTGCATCAAACATACCAGGTAACCTTTTTCAGTTTTTATTCATCCAAATGTTGATTCTTGCTTCCCAACAATGATCATTCAAACACCAACTCTGCCTTTGAGAGCTACTTTAAACCTCTTACAGATCACTGCCAAGATAGACTAGGTAAATATAGCACCCTAGCAAGATTACTGGCACACAGTTTTAGTGCCCCGTGGCTTTATCAGCTAATTACAGTCTTTGTGCACAGTCAGTCTGCAGAGTCTCAGGTGAACTGATTATACTGGTTCTCATTTTGAACTTGCATCTGTGGTGCTAAAGGCATCTAAACTGGATGAATATTGAAAAAGAAACATGCAGGAACTTTGAGGCTAGTTTCTAAACCTTAATTTTAATAATTTGTAAAGTTTTTACTAGAACTTAGAACCATTTTAAAACTTGGATACATTTTGTGCAGCTGCCTTGGAGTAACTGACTTTTCATTTTCATTATTTCTGTATATACAGTGATCCAAATCTTACCTTACAAGTCAAAACTGCAACACAGTTTGTCTTGGATAACCTGAAATACTGAAAGCGGCCGTACACCAAGCACAAGAAACTTGTTGTCTTTAGACAGCAGTTCTACAAGCATCTGAGTCTCCTGTAAGCCAATGTTGTCCTAAAAATCACTTCCCTTGAAAATTACTGCCATTGCTCTTTCAATCCCATCCTTTCCCTTCCCTTAGGCCAGCAGAAATGTTTGTGGTTGCACTTGGAAACAGGTGTTAGAACAGATCCAGGCAAAAGCTTGCAATAAGATCAAATACCAAAAAATAAAGCTAGCTTTAGAAAACATTGCTTACATTTTTGCATTTCCTGGTGCCACAATACTGGGTTGTACAAGAGAACGGATAAAGTGAGGGTGGAAAAGGGTGGCCAGCAGTACAGGGGGTGCAGGACTGCTGCTTCTGCTGCTTCAAATTGCTTGTGGAAACTTGCAGTGTCATACTGTCTGTGCTGTATTGCAGGACATAGCAGTGTACAGGTTTACAGCATTTAAGCCCTACAGCAGCATGCAATAGTTAAAGACTAAACTAGTAGAATTAAAAAAATACAGCTGTTACCTCTAAGCCTACTGCAAAGGTGGTGTCCCACCAGTGGCACTGCAGTGGTGTCTCACAGGAGGAAGGTGAGCACCACCTGAGCAGCTTTGCTCTGCAGAGCAGGGTGCAGTCCCATTTCTCTTGAGTGCTGTGCAGCTGCATGAGATGAATTTTCCTCTGGCCCTAGGCTCCTGCTGGTTCAGTTGCAAAAGCAGTGTCAACAGTCAGGAGAGACAAATTTGGTTTTAGGACGGCAAAGGAACTGAATGCTACTGTTGGACATGTCATGCAACCTGGTTTTCAGGTGCCAGGAGCGATGAGCATCATGGTGGTGCATCCATGGGGTGTGCACTGGTGGCAGAACCAGCAGGGCAAGCTGCCCCTGATACATAAAGTTTAGGGCCATGGCACGCAGGTTCATGTGGTCCTCCAGTGTTTTGAAATCATTCTTTAGGCACTTAAAAAGCTGTGACGTGCTAATCATGTAAGATCAGAATTGCAAGGTATTTTTCAGAAATGGGTACAAGCCTTCACTGTAAAAAGACAACAAGCTGGGCTGTTGCTGGAACAGTCTTTCAGCACATATTTGCACCTACATTGCATAAACCAGAGTCTGCAGCCAGTCAGGGCAATGCTGCTGAGGGGGGAGAGATGGGGGAGAAAAGTGCACAGGGATGCCTGGAGGACTTCAACAGAGACATATACTGTAGATATTATTAAAAGGTGATTTTTTTCCCTAATCTCTAGTCATTCCTTGCATCACTTTTAACAGTCTCCCCAGAGCAAAAATAGCTGCCACTAACATCCTGTTAGTTATAAGATCAAGACCTTCGGTACTGAGAAGCAGCAGGGATTTTCTATATGAAATACTGAATAAAACCAGAATCTGAAACATGTGAAGTGGTATTTGGAAATACTTCACTTCAAAATATCACTAGCAGGCAAAGGATGCCGAATTTTTAATAACAAACAACAGCAAGCAAAAGAAAGGTAGCTTAAAACGGCAATCTTCAGTATTTTATTGTTCTTCATCAAATCTAAATTTTCAGTAGTTAGGAATTGGAAATGCTGACACAGAATTTCCCAAATGTATATCTACCAATTTTCTTGTTCAATGAAAAGAGGAAGTTTTAAAAAACTCAAATGTTACTCAGCCTTCCTTTCCCCCCATCCCTCAAAATCACAGCAGTATTCAAAGGGAAAAAATCAAAGGTTTGAACCATAGGTTTCAGAGGCTGTAGACAATTTTTTTTTAGTAAATAAAGTGACCTGCAATTGGTTTTGTACATTTTTATTTTCAAACCTTCTTCTGAAAAAAGCAACAGCATAAATGGGAATATTAAAAGTAAGCCATCTCAGTCCTTGAAAATGTGCATATTTCTTTCCATGGCATGGAAAACTCTCCTAACTCTTGTTGTCATTTTCCTTCTGGAAGACAAGGTTAAAATGTCAGAAAAATCTACATTTTATTTAAATAACTATTCAAGATAATCATCAAGCTATTCTAAATTATGTATTTGATGAATCTGAAAAAAACCCCTCAACTTTTACACTGGAGAATTTGACAAAATAAGCATGTGAACAAGCATGACATGCTTATCAGCAAAGGTCATAATTCAAAAAGAATTAAGAGAAAATGCCCAGAAGACTTGAAGAAGCAGTGCAAAAACCCAGAGTAAAATGGAAACATGGAAGCTAAAATTAGGTGCAAGTAGGAGAAGAAGCTGCTTCTCAGGGAGTTCTTGTTGGCCATGTTCCTGCTAGGAGTACTGAGGGATTATAGTGATGAAGTGCACACAGATTAGAAGGGCTATGCTGGCAACACTGTTCTTTTTAGCCGTTTAATATCCTCACTTTCACTCTGAGGAAAAGTTACTTTTCTATTTAAAGCACAATTTTCTCAGATTTATTACATGTCCACATCCAGGTTAGCTGGGGAGTACATTTTTTCATGTGTATTACTCTCCAACAAAGTCCAGAAGTAGAATGAGGGAGAATGTAGAAGCAGAGAACTCACATTGTAGGTCTGCAGGCAATGTAATACAAAAGGGAGGAAAGGCAGATGGAAGAAGAAAAGCAATACCTATCAGAGGGACTGACAGGGCTTTGAGAATGCAAGGCACTTCAAGAAAGGATGAAAAATTATATATTAAATTCTGCCATAAATGTGAGGCCTGAAAAGAGAAAACTGAACTTATGCATTACAGTAAAAAACAAAATTTAATTCCAATTACTTAAATCTAGCATCAACAGTTACACACAGAAACCTATTGCCTGGGCATGCCTCTATCAAAGAAGCATGTGCTTATTTGCCTCTGAATATGATTGTAAAGACCCACCCAGGTCACCTGGAACCTCCTAGCACTGTTCCAGATGGTACCTGCACTTAGACCTTCATATGTGATGGTGGGGACACACGGCTACTAACATAGGTTATGAAATATAAACCTTTGAGGGGATGGCAGACTGTATCTAGGACATTTCAAGTTTTCTATGGATGATGCTATAAAATATAGGGGAAAGTTTAATGAAGCATTTGAAACTTAAGAATTGCAGACAATGAAGACAACAATATCAGGACAGAGAAATCCATGTCTCTTTTAGGAAGAAGCTTCAAAGGACTAAACTCTGACCCCAGCTTTTCCCCAAAGCAAAATTCTCACTAAGTCTCTCTCACTGTTATATATTAGCATGATCAGTCTTAGCAAGCCACAGGAATAAAACATTTGGACTTAAAGATGTAGGAAGACAGCACCATTTAGAAGTTTTATCTGATACCCTTACTACAGTGACAGGCAATGATCTTATCTGTAGCCATGAAAACCACAGGTCCCTGAAATGAAAAGTCTTATTTTCCTTTAACCTCAAGGCAGCCTTTCTGGAACTCTTTGAAATATTCCTGCAAAATAATCTGAGAAAAAATTAGATTTCTTAAAAAAAAACAAACCAGAAGAATGTGTGATTATAATGTGGAACTGATTATCACTGATGGAGGCTAAAAGTAAATGTAAGTTTAAAAAAAAATAGATAATTTTGTGGAGGAAAAGCCCATTTAACCCATTTGTTGAACCTCTTATTTGAATGATTGGCCATAGGCTGCTGGAAGCAGAGAGGGTGACTGAGGGGTACCTGTCCCCTAGGCACATGCTCCTGCCTTTTGCCAGAAACAGGAGAGTGGAGACAGGAGAGTGGACCTGAAGTATCTTTGTCTAGTGAAGTGTGGCTATTTTTATATAACAGACATGACTCAGAGAGTGTTTAACTGGCTTATCTTTATCCAACCAGTGGTCAGACTGACTGACTGAAGATCAATCATTTTGGAAAAATTATGGTGTTCTGAAGGTCCTGTCTTAGGTGGATGTCTGGGTACAATGCAGGCAAATCCACTTTATTTGTAAATTGCATATTTATCATAAAAGCATTCATGTAAATTATATTTTCTGTACAGTTTCTATTTGCATCTTCCGATAATTTTTTTACACAGGTTTAATGCTTCTTTATTAGGACACTTTCTGATTTAATTTGCTTGTAAGCTTCTTAGTATGCTTGCATGTGACAATACACAACTCTGAATACACAATAATAAACCTGTAAATTAGTTATTTACTGCCTTGTTGCTGTCTTAGGTCCTGTGTCTGTTTTCTTATGTAACAAAATAATACTTATGCAGAAATCTGTCTGCTACCAAAGTCATGACACATAAAGGGACAACAAGGTTCTACTGATATCAACTAATAAGAGAATAATTTTTTGTGATAGCCTACACTGAGGAGATGATTAGATGGCAATTAAAATTTAATTCTTCCTCTTCTCTAGTTATCATTAATAATAATTTTTTGTGGTTCTCAAACTTCATTAGATGCCTTTTAAAATTAGTTTTCTAAGTAGGTTCTGAATTGTTTTTAAGGTTACTTAAGTAATATTCTAATGCTACTAAAGCCCTTTATGAAGTCTTAAGGTGACACCATAATCTTTCTGGGACTCTTACATAACACACACTCCTCTGTATTAAAAAAAAAAAAAAAATTAGGCAACCATGCCCTTTCCTCTACCTAGTAGAAAAAAGAGATAGGATAAATAAAACTTATTTCTTCTTCAGAAGGATAGTAAATATCATAAAATTCACCAAAAGGAATTAATGAAACAATTTAACAATTAATATTTGCTAAGTGATTATATAAACTCAATTTGAAGAACATCTATAACATGCTTACACCACTAGTCTTGAAAAGAATTCCGACATTTAGTAAGTCATAATTTGGTTTGATACCAGTAATTGCATGTAATCTGTTGGTCCCTCCCTGGGATAGAGTCTGGGATTGTCTAAGTGGCAAGATTAGTGCAGTGTGAACAGGCAGGGGAATTCATGGCACACAAAGCATCAGATTCTCTCATGAACCCAGAGGGACTCAGTGGGAAACACGAGCACATTCAAGTAGAGTGCAGCAGGGGATGTTTCCCTATGAAAAATCCATAGGTGAATATCTGTGCTATCTGTGTGCAGCTGTGCTTATAGATGAACATGCTACTAACTCTGGAAGCCCAGAACCAGTCACATTCTTCTTCTTTTGTTAAATAACAAGAAATACTTGAAAATTAAATGTAATTTAATGTAATTTACCCTGTGAAGGGACTTTAGTAATTCTGCCATCTTTCCCCTCAGACGACTAAGTTTTCCTGGAAAAGCTATGTTTGCAGTTCACAGCTTTGCTGCAGTTTGCAAGCATAGTCTGCTTTGTAGACATGGCAGTGGATAGAATTTTTCTCTTTCATTTTTAAACAGTATGAGATCTTTTCAATCTAAACAGACTGTTTCATTTTATATCCTGAATATAGGCAATCCTAAAGTCCCTTTAAAATATATTTCTACTGAGAACTCCTTTAAATATTCATTGGCACGTAGAGAATTACTAGCTAATAACTCACCATGGTTAATAATCCCTGACAGAGGACATGCAAACAGTGGCCTGTAAGGTCCATCCATGGTTCATGCCTGGTCAGCAGCAACCAATGTAGAATGGACTCATGTAATTCCAATAACTTACTTAGTACCATATCCAAAACGTTTGGCCAGCCACGATGCCAATTTTTTACATTAGTGAGTTCAGAGTGAAAAAAACTTGTAACTTTTGTTACTAATGTTTTTTGTCTGTCAGAAGGACCCTGAATAGTGGAGAGCAAGGTATAATAATGGGATAGGACAAAGAAAACAAAAAGGAAAATAATATCTTTTTATCTTACTATCAGCATTTGGTATAACATTCTGAGAGGCAATGCACAAAAATAAAACCAGCATGGAATTTAATTTAAAAGAAAGATGCATGGTGGTCTTTCAACCCTTTATAGTTTATATTCCTCAAGAGGAATTTCATCACCACTGTGCTATGCAGCTCTGACTGTGCTCTAAAGTTGTCTTATGCTGCCACAGCAATCTCGAGGTAGTTCTGGCTGCTGTAATTCTTGACAAACTTTAAGATATGAAAAAATACCAGTAGGCACAACACTTACTCGAGTGGTTTTTTAACCAAGTATTAAGAAAGAGTATTCCTTTTTGTTTTAGTCTGAAAAACTGATAAAAATACACATTAGAGAACTTGCACAGAGAAGCTGCACTCTGAGTAAGAAGGCACAGCTCCAGTGTATTTAGAAGAGGAATGTACGTGCTTAATCAGCACATGCAATTAAAATAAAGGCAAGCAAATCTGTTAGAGTTTAGAATGCAAAGATCATTGTTTCCAGACAATTTTGCGGATGTATTGCAGACTTCTTTTTTGCGTTTTTAAAGTGTTTTCATCATCATGGAACAGGTCATAATATCAGCATTCACTATTAAGAGTAAATCACTTGAACTCTAAGCTCTGGAAAATTTGACTCAGACTTCCAATCAAAATTTGAAAAGAAACTAAGGGGAAAAAAGATTGGGGTCCCAAAGCTGTCTGGAGGTTTTATTTAATGAAAAGAAATGTGCTCTTTAGCTTATGAAGTAGGAGTTTCATATTCTGTTTGTGAAACCAGGTATGCTCCCACAGCCGTTAGACTTAGACCCTTTAACAGACTAATTTTTCTTCTATCACAATTCTTAAAAATCACCATGTTGATATGATTTGTCTAAAACATAAGATACACCTCTTAGAGGATTTCCTCTCAGTCTGAGGAGTTACTCAATATTAATCCTTGCTTTTGCATTAATGAGTTTGAGACCAAATTTTCCAGGCTGTTAGCAAAGAAATTAATGTATTCACCCCCCCCCCCAAAAAAAAAAATCACAAAACCCAGTTAAGTGAACTAAATTTTTCATTAATCTTTTGCTAGTTTTGACTGCAAAAATATTTTGCAACAGTAACTGAAAGCTAAAGCTGTGCTCAGGTTTTCTGAATTAGGCTTGACCTGTTTGTCTACTTCACATAATTTAAGAAGCCTCTTTGAAGTATTAAACATACTTTTGTTAATAAATTCAAGAACATAAATAAAATCATGCTCTTTTTCTTGGAAAGAGCATCCACAAAGCATTATACCACCTATCTAGTAGCATGTTTTTAAAGAAAAAATTTTACCTGGATGTAGCATGATTTTAATTGTTTAGAAGGAATGTTATTCAGAGAGAAAAAATAATTAGTATTTACAAGGTGTTGCGTGTGTATAAAAGGAGTCAAAAGAAGTTTGTAAAGAAGAAATAACTGAACAAAAGCTAATACAGAAAGGAGAGAACAGTAATTAAATTCAGGAGGGTATAGAAGCCCTAGCTGAGCAAATTAACTCTTTATCATCAGTGGGTGAATAATGACAACTGATTTGTCCTCTTATGCCTTAAAGGTGACATTGGAGTATTTAAAAATAATAAGTCTGCAGTATTGGAGTAAAAGGCCAGGACAATAGATAAATATGCCCTCCAGTACTATTACAAGTTTCCTATCCTTTGATCTAAAAGGAAACTCAAAAGAAGAAGGATAACAGGGTGTTTAATACTGTAGATCAGTTCCTGGAAAAGTTTAAAAGCCTGAAGTTTGTTTCTGTGAAAAACCTCTAAGAATGTGAATGTGCACTTTGGACAAGCAGCTGCTGGCATCTCCCAGTAACATAGGCTCCTAGTAAGCACACACAGGTAGTGAACTTTCCTGATGCTTTAAGTCAGCTAGGACAAAATATGAAAAGATCCCTGAAAACAAATTCTTGTGTCCTTGATGGGGAAGCAATTCAAACTTCACATGCAAATGTTTGATCTTTACTTTTCACCTTAAAGGCATCTGAAAGCTTTTACTTCTAAATTGAATTAGCAGTTTGCAAAAACTGCAAAAAAGCAGCTTATTAATGGGAACAGAGTGACCTGCAGCTTCTCTGAATGGTGCTGTAGCCCTGTCTTCTGAGTTCATTGTACATCTGCACAGTTGTAGAAACAACTGGGTGGCAATTTGGCCACAGAGGAAAACATGGCAACTAAGAACATGTAACGTGGAGTGGTAAAAATAATCAAGCTGAGTAGCTGTACTTACCCAGAGTGACTCCACAAGTGTAACGATTTCTAAGTGATTGTGGTGGGTTGTCTGTGTCTGGCTGCCAGATGCCCACCCAACTACTCCCATTCCTGCTCCTCAGCAGGACAGGGGAGAAAAGATGAAAAAGCTCAAGGGTTGAGTTAAGGGAGGGAGTTTGCTTACCAATTACTGTCATGATGAAAACAGACTTGACTTGGAGAAAATTAATTTCGTTTATTCTCCATTAAAATAGAGTACCTTGCAGAGAAAGAAAGACAAAACAAAACCTTCCCCAAAGCTCCTCTTTCTGACATGCTCAACTTCACTTGTTCATTCCTGACTCCTCTACTTCCTCCCTCCAAGCAGTGCAGGGAATGGGGGCTGTGGTAAGGCCGTAACAGCTCCTCTCTGCCTCTCCTTCCTCTGCATTCTTTTCCTCTTCTGCAGGGTGGCTCCTTCCCATGGGCTACAGCACTTCAGGATCAACCTGCTCCAGCATGGGTTCTCCATGGGTCACAGTTCCTTCAGGGCATGTCCACTTGCCAGTTGTGATCTTTTCCTGCAGTGTGGATGCCTGCTCCAGTGTGATCTCCTACAGGGAGAATCTCTGCTCAAGCACCTGGAACATCTTGTTCTCTGACTTTGGTGTCTGCAGGGCTGTTTTTCACAGCCTCCCCCTCACTCCTCACTGACTGTGCACACGGGCTTTTCCTGGGGCACTGCCATTGTGGCTGCAGGGTTCAGCTGTGCCTCGTGATCGGTCTGGTGGAGTGAGCTGGAAGTGGCTGTGCTCAGCACAGTCCCTGCCACTCCCCATCAAGGCCACCTTGCAGCCCCCGCCACCTGTACATTGCTTCAACCACAATTTCAGTGCAGCTGAGGATTGGGACAAAAACAGACATTGTCTGCATGGAAAAACAGGATAAACAATCACTTCCCATACAAAACTCACTGGAAAAGTTGTGACAATGCCACAGTCAGGGTAACCATGGTTTCCCATGAAATGGGAACTCTGCATTCTGAGTGAATACAGTCAGGCAGCTGTAGGTTCCCAGACTGTTAACATAGATGTAAAACCCCTCCAGGTGTGCAGGCAAACTGTTCTCCTAATAGCCTATGTTTGGAAAACAATAACAGCAGATCTCTGAGAAGTTCAGTGACAATAAAAGCAAATACACATCAGTGATGAAGATTTTGAAAGCACCAAGGCCATGTCCTGGTCACTCACTCAGGGCACCTTTACTAAGAACCATAGCTTGTAGTGCAGCTATCCCCTCGTAGAGTGGAGGGAAACAAACTGTATGCAGCAAATGAAACCAATGCTTTCAAGTGCTGCAAGGCTTTAACTTCTTGTAACTTGGTCAGAGCCTTTATAGAGAAGGATTAAAATCATACATACAAAGTCTGCTTACAAGACTTTGGTGCACACCATTCCACTACAAGAAGTAGCAGAAAATTTCCTTAATGGGCAGTGTTTAATTTAGTACACTTTTAAGTAGCTGAAAACTTCTCAATTTTTCTGATAATTAATTCTGGGTTTTTTTTCAACCAGCTGTATAAAGTGATACCAAACCATCTGGCCACCATAGTGTATAATTTGCTGTGATTAAAATTAAGAAACTGGACTGCAGGCCAACTCTCTTTGCTATCCCATGTGTCTTCACACTCTATCTGTACTAGCTGACACCATCAATGTGTCTTCCACACAGTGCCAGTAGCAGAAGAGAAAGCTTTTTTATTTTAATCTTACTTCAGTGAGGGAAAGACTCCATGATTTTAAAAACAATTCCTTTATTTCAGATAAGAAGCTGCAGCACAGAAAGGGATTTGTCTAAGAGCTGCAGGAAAGCCACGCTGGTGCCAGAGTGTGTGCAGATCTGACACCTGACTTAGTCACTTGGCATCTTGGGGATGAGATCCCCTCCCACAACTCTGTCTCCATCCATGGAAGGGGTGATGAAGAGCTGCATTCTGCTGCGGGGCTGCAGTAGCCCCCACTGGACATTTTAGGCTGTATTTTCTCAAGGCTCTGCTTGCACAGTGGTTGTGAGTTCAGTCAGGAGGGTAAGAATATCAGCAGAGAAAAGGGGTGAAGGAGGAACTTCTTTCAGACAGAATATTCATGTTGCCTAATCTGCATTGCTTAATAACCCTGCTTGAATTACTGAATGTCTTGAGATGGAAGCAAAGAAATCATGGATGTCATTTCAATAAATGAAGTGCAACCAAAGCCACAGATAGAGACTAAACACACCTAGAAACTGTACTGCAAGCTTGTGTGACACCTTGCCTTACGCACTGAATTATTATGCCACTGCACTCAGAGTAAGGGAAGTCAGCTTCTTGCAACTTAGTGTTACCTGCAACAAGTCTGATGCTGGTAGCACCTCAGATCCTGTGATTTTGGCCTTAAGGCTGTTGTCCTTTCCCACAGAACTCTGTTGAAAGGCTGGGTCTAGTGCATTTCTCCCTTTTGGCAGAAAAGTCACTTTAGGGAACCACTGGTATTTCTGGCAATTTTATTGGACATTACTCAGTTTCAGACACATAATAATGATAGGGCTGCTATATCACGCTTATAACACACATTTGAAGAGACCGCTTAATGCATGAACTAAAATCTGATGGTTCAACTGCAGAGTGCTCTTGCTCTTCTACGAACTGCATTTACTGAATAAAAGAGTAACAAAACGAAACACAGCTTTTCCTCTGTCAAAATTATGAAAATGTTTTTGAGCGACTTCAACATTCTTCTAATTAAGAAATTGTTTTTCTCTCTCAGAAAATAACTTAGAGTAATTATTTTAACAATCTAAAGGAAGTAGTTGCCACCATTTTGCTATTATTTACCTTTAAAACTTATTCGTATCTCCACTTTTTTATTTCATAAGTTGATAGTCCTTAAATAAAAAACCTGGTTAAGTTTTAACATTTTGATCTTAGTTCCTGACTATGTTTTTCTCTTTACTTCAAGAAGAGTCTACTAAACTATCCGGTGGTTGAATGTAAAAGACTCCCGGAGGACAGAAACCTACTGTGAGACTGGGTACTCTTTAGACCTGACTTAGAGCTTCTTAGTTTTGATGGTCAGTGTTAACAGAAGTGTGGAATATGCCCCTAATTCTGACATTTGCTTAGTATACCACCCCTTTTTTCTCAGGGAGTAAATGGGCTGAATATATCTAAAACTCTTATTGCTTCTGTCTTCAGAACCTGACTTAACACTTTTCTTTTTACTACAGACCAGACAGTCTTATGAGACCAATCTGCCAAGTGAGTAAGTTTGGTATTTTATCCCTATGCACATGTAGTGCATCACAGGCTAAATTAAAAATGCAGTAAAAAGTGAAAGAGAGTTACAAAGACAATTTAGATAGCACTGCTGCCACAATGCATCCATTTTAAATTCTAAATGCAATGTTTCAATCGTATATTCTCAACTCCTTATTCCTCCTCCATATCTGGTAGAAACACAACATCTGGCAAAAACTTACATATTCAACTTACACCACTTCCTGAGCCCTGAGTTCAGCAATAAACCAAAGATTTCCTCCCTCATCCAAGGACAAACTACTTGCAGCTTCACTTTTAATTCAACTCACTGTCCAGAAAAAGGAACAGTCTTTTGGCCCCTAAACACCAGTCCTGAACACCCACAGGGGGCATGACTATTACTGGCTTCAGAGACAGGCATAAGAAGTAGTAAGAGATGAAAATCCTCACTTCACCCTGCTAAATCCACCATTACACTGTGGTTATGTGACAGGAAAAGAGCCAAATACCTGCCACTTTCATCCTGCTGAAGTGCTGAAACAGGGATTAGAGTTATATAATGCTGTAAAATAGGAATTCAGTGTGCTAAGGGAGGAATGTCTCAGTTCCCTTCCTTATTAAAATCACTGCTCACATGGAGGAACAGCACTGCCCCTATAAGAAAAAACGACAGCCAAGCCCTCAAAACTAACTTTCACCAGAGCACAGTGTTACAAAATCACATTCCAGAGTGATCGCTGTGTGCCTGAGAATTTCTGCTGAGAGTAAAACTGTACAGCACGTGCCCTAGACTGGTGGAAATGTGGTCAGAGGTTTATTACGTTCTGGGTATTTTTCACAGTGCTCACATTTTGTTTATATTTGTGCATAAGACTCTGAAACAGACTGAAAAATGATTGAAACCAATCTGTACACAAGGTGAGCACAGCAGGATTTCTAAAGCATTTGCATAGAATTTGCCTTGGATGAGAAGTTGGCATTTCCAGTGTTCTCCTACACTTGCACAGGGACTTCTTCATAAATAAGCAGAGAGCAGAAAAAGAACTTGAAGAAATTAAGGACTGAAAGAAAGTTAGAAGTCCTCTTCCTCAGCAGTTCTTAAGGCTTCTTAGCAGTTAACATGCTAAAGCTACCACAGTAGGTGTCAAACTAAAACTTGAAATCAGGGAGACCACACTGTCCTTACTTTTGAGTCAGGGCTCTGGAAGCAGGTGAAAGCTCCAGTGGGCTGAGAACACTGTTCACAGGGCTCTGGACTAGGGAACTCTGGTTTTCTCCAACCCTGCAGCACAATCCTAAAGCCCACTTGGTCCAGAAAGCAGGGAGTAATGGATGACTATCCCAGCCAATTCAGCCAGGCAGAACAAAATTAGGCATCACAGCAAATTGAAAGCAAAGAGCTGACAGAAAACTTGCTAATAAGTTCAAGTAGGTTTGAGCCCTCCCACATGATGGTGGTACTAATACTTCTCCAGAAGAGAAAGGGTTGGAAGAGTTTGGAAGAAGTGGAGTGAAAACAGCTCGGGTATTAAATGTCTGCTTGTGCTTTGGGAACAAGAGGATATGTTTCTTGGAAAAGCATGGAATCCTTGACAGCCTGGCTGTGTAGGGTAGAGTGTAATACACACAGTGCAAGCCAAATAAATGTTGATTAAATAATCTGTTCTGTCCACTGGAGTTCAATAGTATCAGCCAGGGATGAACAGAAGTCATCCTTCAACATATTCCTTTTGTAGCAGGGAGACAAGTGAATTAGAGTTGCAAATTTTATTAAAGAGCAAATAAGAAGTGGTTGGTGGAGTGAAACTTTAGAAATTAATTAACTTAAACATGCAAAATCAAACAATTAACAGGCACTTTTGCACAAAAATAAGGAAAAATTGAAACAGACTAAAACTTTTAAGAAACACCTAGTGTTCTGTATTTTGGATTTTAAAAAAATGTTGGATATTTTACACTAAAATATCTAGTATTTCAGTGCTGGCAAGTCAGTATTTTGACTGTTGCCATCTTCAGAAATATTACATCACTTGAGAAATCTGCTAAAACAAAAACTTTATTCGGTGGGCTTCCTTTCAATGACTTTTAAGAGAAGCACATGAGAAAATTCAAAGCACCAATTCCCAGTTTTCATACATACTCTAAAGTACAGAAATTGATGCTGCACACAGCAGCAGTTCAAGATGCCACATAAATGATTGAGGTACTGCAGGAAAATTATTTGTCCAGATACTACCTCATTCTGATATAATATTATTTTAGTACCTGCATTAGTGTTACTGAAGTGCCATTTCCATTTATCTTACCTCTGCACAGCCACACTCTACCTGACTTTACACTCATCCATCCAAAAAAGAACAAGACAGTTGGTGGAATGCTACATTGCATTTAACCACCCTGACAAGAGCAGGGTCAGACATCCAACACTCCGGCTGAGGGAGTCTTATTATAGCAAATTTATGAGAGCAGATGTTGCTCCAAGCCTTGCAAGACTACGTGTTGTATTTGGCACACTGGAGTTAAGCAGCTACATTTTCTTGCAGCTGCATGAAGTAGCAATTGTACTGTTCTAACTACATGCTAAAAATGTACCACTGAAGCTAAGCTAGCATGATTAAGGGATCTGAAACCTTGGACAAACCCTAGATTTTAATACACTGGGTGAATAGCAGGGTCTTAGAATAACCCTTTCTTTTGGGTTTTTTTTTTGGCAGTTTAGAGAATAGGTGTTTAATCACTTCTTTTAAAGTCTTCTTTCTGAAAATAATTGAGGCTGTTTTCCATAAACAATGTCAGATTTATTGTCTTAACCCTATATTTATAAAATAAATTACCAGTAAATGAAGATGAACAAGAATAAATGAGAATTCTGTAGATATAATTTACATCGAGGCATTTATTTACAGAAAAATGTGGCTTGTAAAATTATTATTAGTTTTTCAAAATTGACTGCACTTACAATTTAAATCTTTAAAATAATAAAATAATCATTTCAGTGGGTATGGAAGGCAAAATCCCATGCATAAGATTCAGTTAAGATCACACTCAAATCTAGGAAAAGCCTCGTGCTGAAGTAAGTCTTCAGACTCATCTTGAAGTTTATAAAATGCCATGTACAATAAATTCAGGTTTTCCATGTGTTAATCTACCCTACTTTTGATTAAAAACAAGACTGTAGCTAACAAGTGTCAGATGCTACTGGTTCATCAGGTGCAACTGTCTCCTACTTTACCTTTGATTCTATTTTCATCAGAAGCAGGTCCACTGATGTTAACCGGTTTAAAATGGTGGAGCTGAGCTAGAAATATTTCCTTATTATTTATTTCCCATTTCAATCCAATACATTTTCAAACAGCAGCTCATTGTTATTATAAAACAGATTATGACACTGTCTTGATCTTGAACCACATATTTTTCTCACTTTTACTCTTCCTATTCTTTCCTCCAGCTCCTGGGGGATGGATGCGGTGAGGGTGTGAGAGAGTGGCTGGTGGGTAGCCGGTTGCCGGCCACAACTGCAGGAACTCAGGCCTTCTGATCAATGAATCAATATGATTATGCAGAAGCATCTTATTGTTTAAAATACACTCCACTAACACATCTCACAACTTTGACATAATACCTTACTTATACACTTTGCTTACTTATACATTTCACTTGCTTATCTCCTACTACTTATACATGTACATATCACTCTACTTACACGTTTTCTTACTTACACTTTTTACAACTTCTTTGTAACACAGTCCTTATGCATTTTACTTCCTTATACATAATACACTACTTACACATTTTACAACTTATCCATAATACAATACATGTACATTTTGCAACTGCTGTGCATGAGATCACACATTGCTTGATTGGTTTCTCTATTTTGTCCCTGAGCTCTGCACGCACTTTTCTGATAATATGATTGGTTTTAATCCAGTGGAGCACAGTCCTTTTTAGCTATTCCTTGCTGTCTTGGAATTCAGTTTTTCAGCTTTTTCTTTCCCAATTCAGCATAGTTTACCTTTCAGTCCTTGATGAATTCCTGAGGGCTCTAACAGGTGGGGCTCCTGAGCCAGGCAAGCAGCATCAAGATGATGACAGCAACAAAACCCATCCAGTGATCAGCAATCAAGTTAGTCCAGGAAACCAAAACATCAAGATCTATACCTATCCCACCTCCCACCCCCAAAACCTTCAAACTGGAGCTTAAAAACCCTCTTGGGGCTGATGTGCTGCAGCTGAAGGTGGAAAGGGCAGGTGAAGCCAGTGAGAGTAATTCCAGCCTGGTCCTACTCTGAGGGCTCTGGTAAAAATAACTAAAAATGGTTTGGCTGGGGCACACTATCAAGCACTGTCATGCAACATAGAACAAAGGGATGTATATATGTAAGTACATACAAAGCATTTTACTAGATCTGGTGAAAAAGATTAAACTTTTTGCAACTGCTTTGACTGACTTAATTATCTTAAATTGTCTGTCTGCTGCTGGTTACTAAATAACATCATAACCAGATACAGAGACCTGTAAGAGAAATGGCTGAACTAATGAGAATGGAAGAACCCTGTTCACAGCTGCTGTGAAAATCTGAAGAAACAGAAGCAGCTTAAGCCTCCCAGGGCAGTGCGTGGTCAGCCTCTTTGCTCATTCTGCCCTTGGACATGCTAAGTCCAAAAGGAAGAAGTAGAAACAAGACCGATTTTGCAGGGAAAGCACTCAGTGGAGTGCAGGCTGTCTACTGGAGACAGAAACTGAAAACCCTGCTTGACCAGAGGAACAGATTCCTACCAGCCTACAATTTCCTGTCATTTACGTATGGCACATAACTGCTTCAACTGCCCTGTTTTATTGCCTGCTGGAAAGTGAGTGGGTAATTTCACACTTGCTCTTGGATATTACATTTATTATACAAAGCTTAATCTTAGAGAACTGTTATATATTTCAGAAGAACAGGGATTTGTAACAGAGCTTGTAGCAGGCCTTTATTATAGAGGTGATAGAAGTTACCATTTGAGAATAGCAGAGGCTTTTTCGCAGTGTAATTGGCATTGATTATCTTCTGTCCATGTGCACTGTTGCTTATCAGTACAGATGCCCCAGAAAGATGCTTTTATGTAGTTTCTTTGTGCAGTACTGTAACTTTCTTTGCTGTAAGAGAAAGTTGATTATCAATCACAATGAAATCAGACCAGCTACAAAAGTTAATCATGGAGCTAGATGTCTGGTGTAGAAGTCAAGGAAAGTCAAGAATTATTAGTTCACAAAACAAGACAGGCAAGCGTCTAACTTAAGGCAAAAAAAAAAAAAATCAAAACAAACAAAAAAACCCCACTCCCCCACCAAAGAAAACCAAACCCAACACCAAAACTGCCCTCAAATCCCCCAGAATTAAAGAAAAGAAAACAAAGAGCTCCTGAAGAGCAGGGTGCTGTCAGGGGATGCAAAGGGCCCAGCATGAGGAAGAGCATGAAGTGCTCTTGTTCCTCTCTTGTGGCCACAGTGAGTTTTCAAGTGAGTTTTGACAAGGCTTAGCTGTGCCATTTCCCCAAGTGTGTTGATGTAGCTATTGCCAACAAGGCCCAACAGATGATTAAAGGGATGAGGAGAGGAAGCAATGTCATGCTTTCCAAGAAGGGAAAGGATCAGGACAGATGTAACTTACTCCAGTTCTTAACAACACGTTCCTACAAATAGAAAGCAATACTGAAGCTATTACTGTCACTACTCAGGCATGATGAGAAGTGTTAAAAGTAATGAACTACCTATCTGAACACATAAAAATGAGGTAAAGCATGGTATAATGGTTATCAGACATGTCAGCTAGTTCTGAAACAGGGATAATATGTGTTCTGCAAACTATCCATCAAAGCTATCCTACATTATTCCATGTGACAGTTTAAATGGCTGATCTCAGTGCATGCAGAATTGCCAGATATCCAGGAACTTAAGAAAACCCAGGCCAGCTTTAACAAAGAGCATGGGCTTAATAGTAGTAAAAATTACTACCTTATTTTATTCTGCCAAAATGCCAGAGTTTGCATGGCTTAAAACATAAAAATGAGAGAAAGACTCTGTGCAGACAACCAGGCAAGGAAAAGCAAATCACAGTGTAAGACGTGTATCTATGTTTTAAACAAACTGAGGCAGTGATAAAGGGCTAAAAGAAACTCCCATGGAATCACAAAACATAAGCATTGTGGGGGTGGCATACCTGGAGAGAATTATGCAGTAATTTTGAAAAGTTAATGTTTAAAGCATAACCATTTGGAATGAGTTTATAGCTATTCACCATTTACAGTACAACCAGAACAGTATCTAAGCAGGAATTAAAGACAGACTGGGATTGAATGATACAGGGTGGGTAAAACTTGTGTTATGGTGAATGCTTAATTAAAAAAAAAAAAAAATAGTGTAACACAAAAAAGTGTCCTCAGGATGTAGTTGGTTTCACAGCACCAAGTATTGTGTATAGATTCAACTTTTGTTTGCACATCAGCAGGCACAGGGGCCATCTATTACAGAAAGGATACAGCTAAGTGGGGAATTTCATTTGTAACATGATTTGGTAAGACCTGCAAAAATCAGGTGAGATGATACTAATTTATGCTGCAATTCTATCATTCATGCTGCCTCTTAAAAATGAGTTTATTTGCATACAGACAGGTATTCAATTGAAGGAAAAACATGGAACAAAATGTAAACAAAAGTAACACAACTATGGTTCATCTTGACAAAAAGGATTGCAACCAAAACAGCTTCCTGTGATACCACCCCAAAATGGATGAATTCCAACGTCTGATAAAAAATGTAACATACCCTTGGAGCCTTGCTCAGTGCCAAACTTTGTATCCCTTATGAGAAACAGTTGTGTGCTATAAGCACTCAAAACTTTGCTGACATTTAGTTTGATGGACTTAGTTTGCTTTCAATCAACTCAGGAATGTTCTGCTCTTAAATTAACTGCTAATTCCTAATGCAAACCTACTGCTACTACTTCTTCTTGATTTGAATGTCCTTCTCTTTCTCCACCAAAGTTGCCAGAAATTGGTGCAGATTTCTTTTGTTCAATTAAAAATGACATTAGGATTTTTTTATGCTCTTTGTACTCTAAAAATCCTGTTTTGTACTGTGGTGAAATGCTACAACTAATTAATGAACATAACCTGTTAATACTGTCTAAGCTTTGCCTGATTTAACTTCTTCCTACACTTCGTCTTCTTGATTCTGGAGCATTCAGTTCTAAATATTTTCAATAAATTACTTTTGCAGTATTTCTTTATAATTTTGGAAACTGGCCTCTGCCTATCAAATTTCCATTTCTGAAAGTTCATACATTTTGGATGTCTTTATCTCTGATTTACTGTATCAGTAGCTTTTCTTTTTTTTTTTTTTTTTTCCTTTGGAAAGGGGGGTAAAGAGAGAATAAAAGATAAACCTGCTATTTTGAGGGTTTGATATTTTTCTAAGTTGTTTATGTTTGTGTAATTACTTGTAAGAAAATATTAATTGAAGCTATAGATCAGATTTTTCAGTTCACTTTCACTGCATCACCAACCTTATGTTTTCAGGAACAAGTCAGCACTTTAAGACAGATGATCCACAAGTAATTAAGGCAAATGATATCCCAAGCCAGAGATTTAGAGTGCTCAGTCACCATATTAAGAGTATTACTGGCTTTTAGACTTTCAAAGTCCATCCGTGTTACTTTTCCTGCCACAGCACAGCCTTTTGTCATGGTTTACAAGAACCATGGTAAATTCATATTTATGCACAAATGCTTTCAACCGGCAATGATAGTACAGCACTGTAAGACACCAGTTCAAAAAATGTTTTTTTAAGCAGCAGGAGGTTTAGCATCACCCCCGTGTTCAATTCTGATACAATTTGTTACCATACAACAGCTCTGGCGTTTTAAAGAAATTCCTCACACAGATAATTTCTGGATCATTGTTTTCCACATCAATTTTAACAACATCCGCGGTTCACAAAACAGGTGATTTCCTTGAGATTGGGAAGAGGTACCTGCAAAATTACAAAGGAAATAAGCTAGGTTGGAGCTATTTTTACCTTAAAAACATGTATCTTGATTGCCTTCACAATCTGAAATCAATCCCTGGGATGTCTCCTTCTCTGTGTCACATTACAGAATATGTTTCTTTTTGAAAAAGTCTTGAGATTTCTAGAGGACATTCCAGATGTGACTTACTGCTATGCCTGGGGTGCATAGAGATCTTAAATACATTTCTGGGTAATGAATGAACACATCTCCATGCTAAAAAAATCCCAGTTCACAGTTCTGAAAGTGACAAGCTTTCAGGAGAGAGGCATTTCTTTAAAGCACCATTTTCTTGTGCAACATCCTGCTTGCAGTTTTCCTAGAAAAACATTGAGTGAAACTGGATGCTTTTACATTTCACTGATTGACTACTATCGGAAAAAAAGTTTTCAATTAACAGCTTATTGGCTGGCAAGCCTTTATCTTCTTGGTAGCACTTAGGTTAATGACAGGTTAATCTTCCTAAGACAGATCTGACACTCCTCTTTTTCAGGAAATCAGAAAACCAATAAAACCCTTATCAGTTCACATGTGGCCACATAATGCCTCTCTACTACTTGCTGCTAGTATGACCAGGCATTATTTTATCAGGCTAAATCAATATTTCACGTAATCTTCAGCTGAAGTCAACAATAGGGAAAAACAAATAAACCAGAATGCAAACAATCATGCTCATACTCAATAAAGTTGCAGTGAAAGGAGGATAAATTAAATGCAAGGGGATAAATGTTTCTCAACCTTTTTGAGTGATCAATGTACATCCTGAAGCATGAAGACTAACAGCATCTATAAGTTTTTACCCCAGCCAGTTTAACTAAAAGCATTACTCATGCCATGCCTTATAATTTAGACTTGTATTAACATACAGCTTTATTTACTGCTCTCTGGCATTCTATTTCTTCTAGCACAACAGAGAAATGTGGGGCAAGGTGAATTATAGGAGCTGTAACATCGCATTATTTTCCCAATTGTATATACATTAACGTTCTGATCCCTTTCAGGAATGAAATCTGTAGTGAGAGAGGCCTGGTCTCTATCCAAGACAAAGCCATTTGCTTAGTTCACACAGACACCCTTCCCCTGTCTTTAATCGTTCAAGATGTATGTGTGGGTGGAGTTTTCAGCCATCTGAAATAAAAGCACTTCTATCTTTTTGACACTTGAGGGAATGTGAGAACAATCTAATTGAAGAAAAGTTAATTTTTTGTTCTGAATAAAAAAAGGCAGCAAAGTACAATGAGCTGTCTCTAAAATGGTTTGGGAGCTATTCTAATGGAAAAACATAAATATAATAAAACCTTCACAGATGCAATCCAATTAGTCCTCTTGTCAAAAGCATGACCTGCAGTAGTGTAACAGGTGATTGCCAAATCTAAGAAGCTTTAATCCTGAGTTGATCCAATCACCATAATAAAATTACGACGGCAGAAGATGAGCTTCATCATCATTTGTGTGCTAAAAGATGAGTGGAAGTATTTGTGTTTCAGCAAACAAATGGCCTTTTCCAAAGCACTTGCTAACTATACTCTATAAGCCATACAGGTGCTCCTGAATTTGGTATTTCACGCAGCCTTTGTCAACAGCAGTAAGAAAAGTAAACGTCTTGCTCTCAACTATGAACTGGTTTCAAAATGAAGATGTTAAAACATGTAGCCAGTATCTATAATTACAAGAAAACTTTTCACTGAGAAATAAGATACAGTAACATATATCACCATATTTGCAATTTTAAGATCAGTATACAGGGTAAAGGTCCTAGGAGACCAGTTTTTTAATAGACACCAAATTCTGCATGCTTGAGGGAAAAATATTAATGGCTCCCTGAATGACCACTATGACAATTGTGTTTTGATGTGCAGCAAATGTGAGTGAAACAATAGAGAGTTACATGAAAATAGGTGTGTAACAACAGCAAAAGGAGTACACACCTCTTTCTGGGAGACTTGGATATTTTTCCAGGGAAGTTAATGTCCATTGAAGTGCTAAGAAATGCCATAATTTATACACTGAAACCTAACCAAACCAGGTCAATATTAAATGTGTTAATTCTTCCTGTAATGCCAAATACCACTTACAGAATACAGAAGTTTCTGCAACTGCACCTTAGGCTGCTCTTTGTTTGATCTGATTTTTTGGTCTTCCCTATGTGGTATTTAACAGAACAGATTTTAAAAAAAATTTATTTTACTGTATTTCCTCTTCCATGTGCCTCCATGTGTCAAATGACAAAGGGAAAAACTTGTGTTTCAGTGACACTCTGGCCTGTGTACACAAACGATCCCCTGGGAAAAATCAGTGGTTCTTTAATTATATAAAAACTACCTCAGAATTTGAAATTAGGTTTCTCATGTTCTTGGAAAGCACAAAAGCATTTACTATACACACTCAAACAGCATTTTAAGGCCAGGGTTTGTTTTGTTTGTGCAAGAACCCTTTTAAAAATACTGAGAACAATTTCTCTTTCAAAAAACTTACTCTTCAATGAGTCTGAAACAAGCAAGATTCAGTACATGGGGCCTCCTTACATCAGCCCCTGCTTTGTCACAAATGCCTTTTAGAGGTCTGCCTTGCCTTAATCTCTCAGTATTTAGTGCACGAAGCTTTAGTGAAGCTACCATGGTGGCCCAGCACCTTGAGAGCATCACAAAACCCAGCTCAGTGGCAGCCCAGGAGACAGCTGTGGTGTGCAGATCTGTGTGACTCTCACCTGCATGCCTCTTCCACAAGGTGCATGTGTCAGCCATCGAGCAGGGCTCACAAAGAAAGAATTTGCCAGACTTCTGATTAGGTCTGGCAAATCAGTTTTGACAGCATTTGCACAATCTTCACTGTTTCAAAACCACGTTTGAAACTGCTTGGCTACAAAAGAAACACTTCGCCAGTGCAGAGCTAAAGGTAAGGTGGGGAATGAGGGACTGCAATACTGTATCTCAGGAGCAAGGGGATGATCCCCACGGTTCAAAAAGAAAACACAATATGCTCATCATCCAGGTGATCTAGTTTTCTTTGGAGATGGAAAGTCTTTATCCTGACTATGGTACCTTTTAGAGTCCACTTTTTGCATGTGGCCCTTTTCCCCTTACATTTCTGGGCAGAGAAATGACAGAATTGATCCCTCAAGTAAAATTCGTTTGGTGCTTGCTTTTGTGACCATCCATGTACTCCTCAGAGAAAGGAAGAGGCCAGCTATGCTGAGATCTGCACCACTTCTGCTTGGTTAGTCTACTTAAGAGTTATCCCTGTTTGATTTTACAGAGTAACTCATGAATAAGTGCAAAGTTTGACTTTTTCTAGTTCCCTGCTAACACTAAATGGGTTTCCAACCAGGTAGACAGCCCCTGTGAGACACAGCATGATTTTTTCTGGGGACGAGTTTCTATTTTGCACAATGTAAAGCCAAAAGCCGATTGTGTGCATGGAGTATTTTAATTTTTATTCTAGCACTGTTTCGTTAGTATTTGTCAGAAAGCATGAAACCAAACAAAGACATTTGTTCATGGGGCTATGCTGCCTCCAGAATGAAGACCTAGCTGTTTGTGGCCCTAGTGAAAAGCCCTCTAGGAAAAAGGTGCACAAAATTTAGGCACTTAATTATGTATGCCTGTCGTTAAATAGTAAAGACTCACTGAATGACTGTTCAAAAGGTTAGCGAGTGACATTTTAAGTTAATGCTAAGATTCAGCATGCCCCCTGATGTAGCAGCACAAAGAAACAACTACAGAAATAAGCTGCAACCCGCCTTTCCAAATGTCTAACTACCCTTATAAAAAAAAAGGTCACTTCAGCTGTGGACACCTGCTTTCTCAGAGATCATTCACCCTGGGTCTGTTCTGGTGACATCAAACCACCTTTCCCATGCAGGGCAAACATACAGACTGCAGGCATACAATTTCCTGGGCATTACCACCTGAACTCTGTATTTTCTGTTTTTAGGAAACTTAGGAAATGAGATTATGAAATGTCCCTTCACTTTTTCTTCTCAAAGGTCTTGAGGTTGGCTGTTAACTAAACTCTCCAGAAGACTGGAGGATGAGCAGAATGAAAATTTATCAAATAAAAATACTTATCAAAAATGGGAATATGACATGAGCAGTTTGAATGGTAAATTTTCATAGATCACACTAGTCCAGCACTAAATTATATCTCTCCTTGGGATTCCTTAAGAGCTATTTTGCATACATTTTCCACACATAGAAAACACGTTATGCGCAGAAGGTACTTCTGTAATATTCTTTGCATGAAGAATACTGGCTTTGTAAGAGTGGTCACTCAGCATAAAATTCTATTTGGACTTTCTTGATGGAACAAATGCATGTATCAATTTTGTAAGTGTGAGGCCAAAATACTACAGGTAAATTTGTGATCTGGTTCAGCCCAAGGGCCCTTCTCACCACCTAGTCTGTTCCCAGAAGTGCTATAAGAAAATTCTAAAGGGAGAACAGGAACATATTACCATATGTAACATTGCTGTAACAGCTTTCAGCTACTTTCAGCTGATTTTTTTTACGTGAAACTTCTCTCCATTTAAAAAAAAAAAATAGCTAAAGTATGTTTATACATGAAAATGAACACAAATTCTCAAAAATGTGAATGCATTTTTACTTCCTTTCTGGGAAAAAAGTTAGTATCACTTAAACTATGTGCTACAATGGCTATTGTCTCTTCTTTTTTATCTTTTTCTTTCCTAAGAATAAAGGTTTGCACTGCATTTTGAAAAGTATATATTATTCATCACTTTTCTGCATTGTGCTATCACTACATTTTAGGAATTCATTTACTATTCTTTGATAAGTGATTTAATTCCAAGAAGCATGCAATAAAGAGCTTAACCCCTCTTCACTTGAAAATCCTCAAAAGATTTTGTCATTCAAGAGAGAATTTAGAAAAAATGGACTCTAGCAAAAGCAATGATTCTTTACTTGAAAAGGCTGTGTGTCTTGGGGTGACTTTTTGATGTATATCCCATATCACTGCCCTATGCCCAGAAATTAATTTTTGTGCCTTTCTATGGCTTTAAACTGAGCCTGAGAGGGGGGAAGAAAAACTGAGCAAAATTTTTTCAAAGCAGTTTGCAGCTTGTTCAAGGTCACACAGAGACAGAGACTTTTTTCAACTGTGGCAGGACAGCAAGAGGGAAGGGAAGCACCCAGCTTACTTTTCTTTCCAGACAGCTTTCAGCAGCTTTTTTTCCTCAGCTCCTTTTCCTCCGGAGAGTTGAACTTTTGTCTTCCTGGGACTTTGTTTTTTTCCTTTTCTCTCTGCTGGACTGTTTCAACATCAGAATACAATGGGAGGACTTTCCACCGAGTCCTTGGCCCTGGAGGTGGGCTCACCACCCTGTCCCAGCTCCAAGGAGGGGGGAAGAAAGAGACTACAGAGGGACTCTGAAATTTTCCCAAGTTTCTCTCAGCAGAGCAAGAGGTTTTATTATTTAGCATCATAATCCCTTTTCCTGTGTGTTTGTTAAATAAATAGTTTTTATCTCTTTCACTTTCCTTCAAGGAAAATTTTTTTTTCTGAACCTGGGGCGGGGGGTGGTTGTAGCCTGCCTTCTCTCAGAGGATATATTTCTAGATTTGGCCAAACTGGAACACTGTGGTATAAAGAGGTAGTATAAAGCCACCATGATAAAATGCACACGTTTGTCAAAATTCCTTTGGATCCATGCACAGCTGAAGTGTTATTCCTTATTCCTTTGTACAGTGGAGAAACCATTTATCTTAACTGCAAGGGTCCTTTGAAGGTATTACCACCAAGATAAAGGGAAATTCAGAAGATGTAGTTATATTTAGATTTTTCAAGAGCAATTGGCAAGGGATTTCAATCAAAGAAGGTACAATAGAATATGGAATAAAAGAGCTGTCCAAAGAACAAAAAGAAAAGCTTCATAGCAGGAAGCTTTCAGTTCAGCAGAGGTGGCTCCAATATCTGCACCTTTTCTATCCTCCGGAGAGGCAGTTCTAGGAGCTAGAGACTGCCCTCAGACTGAAAAGCCAATAGTTTATATAGTTTAGATAAATGTGAGATATACTAAGAAAAAAATATTCAGTATGGCAGTAACACAAGTGTATCAAGTTAACTGTTAAAGTAAAGTTTCAGCACTTGTATGATAGCTGGTTCTTGGTGATTCATGAAACCTTTATTTGCTTCATTTATGGACCATCAGTGCATCAGTGCATGTATTCTACATGCTCTAAACTCTTAACTTTACTAAATCCTTCTTTCATAATTCTTTTGGGAGAGCTAACAACTTGGCATAAATGAAGCAGGATTGAGTAAGAGCTGCAAACATTGGGCTAAATAGAATGTAGAGATTATGCTACTAGGCAATTAAATACCAAGATACAGAAGATATGCACAACAAAACCAAAGTAATCAATGCTGGAATAGACAAACTTCAGAACAAAAAAGAAGACTAGATGAAGACAAAAGTAATCTGTTGGTTAACTTGGTGAGAAGCAACAATCCCGAAAGAAATTTTAAGGAAATAATACTAAGAACAGAAGAGGTGTGCATTTGGTAAACTGAAGGAGAAATTCTGAAATACAAATAATTTGACTTGTAACTTAATTTATTGGTAATTTCTGATCAATGTATCAACTATATAGGGAGATGTAATTTGTTCTAGAGAAGAAAGAAATATAAATGGAAACTTTGATACTGAGGAACTTGTTTGTAAACCCCTTAAGAAGAGCAGAAAAATTATCAAATATACAGGTGAGCTGAAGGGATAAAAGAGAAGAGTATTACCAGCCTTGCAAAGAACATCACAAGAGCTGGAGTCAATGTGCTTTCCTGTAGCTGGAGTGATTTCAGCTTTTCTATTAGAAACAGATTCAAAAATAATCAACACAACTACTGACCATTCTTATGTGAGCATATTTCTGGCTGACGACTTGTGCAAGACTTGAGATGTGTCCAAGAATCTGATTCTTATATAAACTGTAGTCAGAAATCCTTAATAAACCAAACAGATTTTGCCCAGAGTGCAGTGGTGAAACCCTAAACAAAACTAACTTACCTGAAATGACGTGACTTGAATGGAAAATCTGATGAAGCAACAGGTAGATAGATGTCACTATGGAGATAAAAAACACATGGGCTATGAGACTGAGGACAGGCAAAAAGGGATAATTCAAAAATTTAGGATAGCCAAAAATGCAGTTAACAGTGAAGCAGAGAGAAGCGTCCATGATGTAGAAGGAAAGCCTGATCTTCTGAAGTGAGGCATAATGGAGTGAGTGGAGTTGGGAAAGAAAATGAGAGTGAGAAGATACCAAACCATACCCTGCAGAACACCTGCAAGTCATGAGTAATGGTAGAATGGTGCACTCTTTAATTCCCACTTTACCAAAGAGCTGGAAAGAAAGCAAACATTTAAGAAACAGTGTGCAAAATCCATCTTCCTCAACTACACATGTTCAAAGAGATAAAAGCACAAATGGGTCCCAGCAATGGAATAAGGCTCTTGAAAAGAGAGCGCTTACTGCTCTGGAAAGAGAAGTCCCTCTTTCTGAAGGAAGCTCCAATAGCTGCCCTCTGTCACAGAGCAGGCTGCGGTGCTGAGACCCAGGCTCTGGAGGTGCAGCCCTGTTCAGCTAAAGAGCAGGTGGTGCCAAGGCACAAACACTGCAGCTCCAGCTGCTGCAGGGGGCAGAAGGGTTTGTGTGACACTGCACAGCTGTGAGCAGACAGTGCAATGGACACAGGAGAACTGATTTCATATGGATTAACTAAATCAGCTTCATATTCGCTTGTGAGGCTGTAAAGACAAATAAAATATGAAATATTTTCCTGTCCTTTTATCGCTACCTAGCAATGGGTAGAAATTACCTGAGGTGCTGTGTCTTCATTGTCTTCATCTCTGATTATTAATACCAACTCTGTCAAGCATCTTCTTGGAAAATAGCAGAATAGTTTGAAACAGAGCATAACATGACAGAAAGATGGAATGAGGTAGTCTAAAAATGAACATGCTAAGTAATTTTTAGAACTATGCAACCACTGCATATCTAGTCGATAAGGAAAATTTCAACTGTTAAGACAGCAATTAGACATTAAATATATTTAAGGAAAGTCTTATGATCTCTTTTTCCCTCAAGAAAAGACAGATCCAGAAATCAGGATTAAAAAGAATGGTATTATGCATCACAAAATTATAATTTGACCAAACAGTAATTTTCTGTTCCCTAAATATGGCAGAAACAAGCAGATGTCCTTGTTCACACTATTAGAAGTTTGTTGATGAGAACAAGAACTTTGTCATCTGAAGAAACACTAAGCTGTACAGTTTTGTGATGCAAATTCCTGTGAACAGCAGATGTTTATTTACCCCTTGTCCCTTCATCTAATGCAACAGTTCTTAATGGAAGAATTCTCCTTGGAAACCAAATGCTGGGCTTAGGCTCAAGATCCTGAAAGACATACTTGCATTTGAACTTTTTTTTGACTACTCCTTCCACAGACTAAGGAAGACAATTCCATAGCAGCATTTAGGAAATGGCTTGGCTGTAAACTACTAATATATCCTATTCCTTAAAACCTAAAATCCCTAAACTTATTACTACTTTAAAGCAAACATTGACTTCTGTATTTCAGGTTTAGGAAGAAGAAGGTCTATGTCTTTCAAACTGGTCAACATCTGTTTCATTCCCAGCAAACTTGGTGTTTGGCAATAATTTCAGATGTTATTAGCATCTGCATTGCATTTGGATAAGAGGTTACAGCAGCTGATTGCACGTTCCTAATGCCTATATGAAAACTCCTGAGTTAAGAAAAATTTCAAAAAACATTAATACATTAAATGTAGTATCATTGTTTCAATGCTTGTACAATCGGAATATTTTTTGTGGATGGATTTAGAAACTTTTTGTAATTTTTAAAAAATTTTATTTTAATAAAAGGTGTGTTCAAACAAGTAACCTTTAACTAGGCAATGGTAACCCCACAGTTCCCATGGTACAAGTACCATGTGGCCCACAATCCCTCTAATCATGCTGCTTTTTTATCTTTTTTTCCCAGGAGATAGGGAGGGAAGGGAGCCCAGAAAATAAACAAAAAAATTCTGGTGCTCAGTTCTCAAATACGGACTGCGTTCAGCAGAACTTTTCAAAGACAAACCACAGATGAGTCGAAAGCTGGATAATCTTCAAGTAACAGCTCACCTGGGACTGCAGATTTTCCAGTTGCTTTTGATGTATCTCAATTGACTCTCTTAAGATGATTCTTTTTGTCATTTGACAAATGTAGTAGTTTCTTCAAAGTGCTCAGAGGAATAGAGTGTAAGCACCCCAGTCTATCACACCTACAGGATATAGCCAATCAATACATGAGAAAGAAGCAGCAAGAGAAGAATATTATGTGCTATCATTATCTCGCATTACCTGGCAAGAAGTTATCTTTAATGATTTAAAGCACAGCACTGTTCTCACACGGTATTGTTCTCCAGAGTGACTGGAAGAAAGGCTTTGTTTTATACAATAGATCCTTCTCTGAATGCACTCCGCATCATTCCTGTTAACATCAAATGATAAAGCAGGCATTTTTAATTTTAGCTGTCAGCTCTAGGAAGCATACGCTTCTCAGAGACAGGCACTGCATGCACAGTACCACTGGTTACTAGGTCTGCAAGAAAGGCTAGTTGTTAATTGCACTGAAGGCAGGTAAAGGTCACTTTTTTGTAAAGATGGTGCTAAAATTATACAGCCAGAATAAAGCACTGATGTGAAGAGACTGGTTGAGCATCACAGGGACAACAGCTTTTCCATGTCACTTAGTTTCTTTTAGTAGAGCAACCAGAAGCAAGGTTTCATTTGATATTTTGTTTGCAAAGTTAATTTTCAGACTAGAACTACACCATGCATACAGGTCTCCATCATGACTGTGTACCCTCTGCCCAAAGAAAAGGGTCCCCAACTCTCACCGTGGACAAAAAATGGGGATGTATGTCTCCTCCACTTCCCACACAGAACAGTTTTTGATAAGATCCCACAAAGCTGCCTGGTTTTCAGTCACATATCCATTTACCCTCAGCAGAATGAGGCCCTGGGAACTGAAACTATGAACATGAGAGAAAGAATTGGGTGACTCAAAAGTTTAAGTTCACTGTTAGGCTGGGTGTTGGGGAAGATGAAACAGGAAAGCCTTATAAATATGATTGCCTGACAAAAGATTTTGGGAATATGAAAACTATAAGCGACATTGAAATGAAAGCCACCTTTGAAATACCAAGTCTTAGTTACTGAACAACTGGAAAACAATGGTATGGCCGACTGAAGGTAATCCCCTCTTGATTGAACAATACCCTCTGCTTGCAGGCAGGTCCAAGGGTCAGAGCAGACCCTACTAGCTCAGCAGAAGGGGTCCAAAGAGTAGTTTTTAGGAGTTAAGATGTAACACTCTATGGTAATTTAAGAACTCTTATAGGCTGTAGGTAAATGCTATAGGATTTGTATCTTGTATTAGATTGGTTAGTGACAATTAGAATATTCAGTACAGAAGATGATTTATTGTATTGTAACCAGGACTTCACCATTCCATTCTCATTACTCTCTCACACTCTCATTCCTCTCTTACTTATCTCTCACTCCACTCTACTTACTTGCTCTTACTTTTACACTCTTGCTCTCCTGGGCCTGCTCCGAACTGCGCCTGGCAGCTCTAAGCAGTGCCCCTGTACCCATGCCCTTTGCAATAAACCGCATGTTCCAAGATCTGACTTCAGAGATCCATCCGTCCCGACCGTCCGACCCACCCCAAAGCTCCCACCAGCTGGGTCCAACAGCAGCCATCAATATTTGGTGTATGTTTGCTGAGATGGAACAAAACCACACCCTATTATTAGGTCATGAGAGTGAACTCATCTGAGGGAATTTGCTGTCAGCTGTGGCTTGTCAAAAGATGCTGTGTATTTTACTCTCTATAGCTATGTATAACGGTATATTTATGCATTAACAGAGCAAATCAGAAACACAAAACGTCATTCAGCTTCCACACGTGCTTTTACTGGGTGTGATTTATTACTGCAGCAACACTGAAGGTAACCAATGGAGAAACAGCTATGTCAAAAGGACTCAAGTGATGAATTAGAAGATTCATTTCCTCCAAAGCCCTGGGGATTTTTGCACAAGTCCTTAGAACCTCTGCCTTCTACACTAGAGGAGTATGTTTGAACTCTCCATGTAAGACATTAATCTGGGGGCAACCAGAGAGAGCAAACCAAAGCAGTTACCAAATTATTGTAAATGTGGGAGCTAATATCTAACCCTGTGCCCCATTTTTTTATTTCTTTTGAATAACGTGCTTAACTGCATCCTTCATGACCAATCATTTCTTGAACTTTGTATTAATTTAACATATCAAGATGAATGTAAGCAAACAGCTTACATTCAAAGCTCCAGAGTAGCCCATCAGAGAGGAGCCTGTTTTTCATATTCCTTGACCTACTACCACATCCCACAATGGGTAACATTTAGGGTGGATGAAGTGCCGTGACTTGAAGTGTGAGAGATGATGATGGCCCATCCAGGAGTAGGAATGACTGAAACCTGCTGTCAGCCTTCTCATTAAAAAGCCAGGAACTGGGACCACAAATCCTTCGAGGACAGAAAATATGGTGCCACAGAAATGACATGACATATAAAAAACTGGCTGAAGTAGTTCCAAAATGTTTCCAAGAGTGATGTCCCCAACAGGAATCACATTACTAAAGAAGATAACATATATAATTCCGTAGCTGGTGCAGTGTAGCCCTGGTGCCCAGTACATACTGTATTGCCATGCTAGCAGCACTATTGAGTTTGCAAGGCCTCAGGACAGCAGCTTTTCAAGTTTACTTTGTCTCAACTTCTCTTGATCTGCCTGCAATTTCCCAGCTTAGCTATAACAGAATTTCTTCTAATGACCATGTGGTGATGCTGAATTTGCTGTATTTTTTCTTATCTTAGTATGGTACAATAGTTTTATCCTGATATTCTCTGTAAAAGACATGGCACGATAGCAGAGACCTTGGAAAGCAGGGACACAGGAGATGGTCTAGAGAAGTGCAAGCATGGGATGGTAAGAGATGGGACAGTCTCACACAGGAGCCCCAGCACTATACACAGCTCACCAGTGCTCAGCTGGAGAAATGCAGACTGAGAGCTGAGCAAAACCTCATGCAGAGGCACAAAGAGAATGGAGAACAAACATGCAGCTTGTTGGAGTAGTGGAGGGGAGTTCACTGCTTTTTCCCTGGAGCGTCTCTGGCAAGAGTTCGCTTCAGGTGCAGCCACATAGCATGCTAGCAAGCTTCTCCCTTTCCCCTGTGTAGCTGTTCAGGCGCTGATATCACACACACACACACACACACACTTAAGCCAGATAGCTCAATATTACCAGGGACAAAGAGTCAGGAGGGCTCGCTGCATGGTAAATTCCTCGATTGAGGTTTACTCCGTCCTCGGCAGAGGAAGCCAGAGACGAAGCCGAAGCAGGCTGCTCGTAAGCAGACTTACACAGTGTCACAGAGCCAGTGATGTGAGGGCACGGGGGCGGTACAAAGGCGGGACCAGGGAAGGGAACCAGTGAGGGGAGGGAAAGGGCAGAGCCGGGAAGCAGGTCAAGCATGCAGCCGCACAGGTCGCTGGGAGATGGACTTTTCCTTTAACCAGGGTCTGGGGTGTGTAGGGTTACAATTCATTCCCAAGACATTGTGGGAGAGGCTTTTCCTTTCTTTACAGAAATAAGAAGGCTATTTCAAACATCTGACTTTTTCTACCAGCAGGCCTCTGCTACCTCGGGGCTCTCCAGCCCCTCAGCCATCACAGCTGCTGGCTCGGTGACCCCAACAGCTTGTGTGAAATAGACCGTGGATAGGAAATTCAGCTGCACCATGAACTACTCAGTAAAGAGGAAGCAAGGTGCACGACACATTAGCAAACACAGAAATATTACTTCAAGAAGCTCCCAAGATGAGAAGGGAGAAATCAAAAATATCATATTCTTCATGGCCAAAGATTTGAGCTGCATGATTCTCTCTTACTTCTGAAAGCTTCAATGCCCAAGGGGCACTGGAAGGCTGAGCATAATACCAGGAGAAGTAGCAGATACTAGGAAGCAGGAGTATGACAGCTCTATACTATTCAATTTCTTTCTTTTAAAGTACTTATTTTTTCCATGATGACTTCTGTGGGCTTCTGTGGGATAATAAACATTATTTAATTAGACAGGTAATTTTCCATTTGGACTTAAAATAAATTCTTGGCATTACACATAACGTGCTTCTTCTTTTGCCCTTAATTAAAATGTGAGGGTAATGATATGTAGGTATGGTTTTGCTTACAGAGGCGATTCCATGCCAGGATTTTGCATTATTAGTATGTGTTATTCAAAATAATAATAATTTCCTTCCTTCACCCATCCAAATTTAAAAGCAAAACTGCTCAAACATGTGATTTTTTTTCCTGGTAGATTTTTTGTAAGTCCACTGATATCTAGCAGTAGTTTAAATGCCTACACTCTTCTGGTTTCTACTTGGTCAAAACTGAGTTAATTTGTTGTTGCATACAGTCTGTTTGTGTGACTTAAGCAGTAATATAGGGAGCAGAATATTTTCTAAATATTTTATTATATTTAAATAAAGTATAAAATATTTTCTAATATTTTTCTTCCTATGTGACAGGAAATCAGTATTTTTCTAATTATCAGTCCAGTGTCTTAAACATACTTGAGAAATGACTAACCAGTAAATCTGCTGTCAGAATGTCATATTGCAATTCACATTGCTGGCTTTCATTTCCACTCCATTGAATTCCAACACTCTTAAGTGTCACAGAAATCACAGAAATGCACAAAGAATTGTGATATTGTTGTGGAAGCAGCAGCTCAACAGCTTCAGCTCTGGCTAACTTCCTGTTCCACTGGTTTTGCGATCAATTTTTGTAATTAATTACATTTGAATTCAAGTGCCCTGGGAAAATCAGACAGATATTAAATTTTAGGACTTGTAATTTGTTATTCAAGTCACCGTGTCTTTCTGAATCTGAAAATGAGTACCTTGCATGCCGCTTTGAGGTTGAGCAGTGTGAGGTTCTGATGATATAAGGCAAATTCTGGTGAGCTCTGTACATTTAATGTTTACCAATAGTTTTTCTGTGTCACAGTGGAGACTTTTCTGCCACTGATCCAGGCTGAGCATTAAGTGCAAGTACAAGTCAAATATTCAGTTCTTCTGTAACAACTTTCAATCTTTTGTGTATGAAAATATATGTATCTAATGGATGAAGAAAACAATTTTATATTTTGACTCTACACTGAAGCAGAGGACCATATATGAGATAGAGACATTTAAAATTTCATACACCATCTGTATCTTTTTCCTTTTTAACTGTAAAGGCAATTTAAATGTTACATTCTTCACTCTTACTGTTATTACAGTAGTCTCCTTCATGAAAGCAGATGACTTAACCAAGAAAATACTGTATTTCAGAGACATTGAGGGGAAAGAATACCTACCCTGTTACAGGAGGTTTTCCTTGAAGATACCTCTTATTAAACTTTTGACTTGGAACACCTGTCTCCTCAGTTCTTCAGAATGGCTTGGGCTGCACTTGTTTATCTGTGTTATGATAAACTGAGACATAGGAATAGTTTCCTATTATAAAGTCAGTAGGTCAAGCTGACCATCTGCAAAATAAACATTTCCATGGGATGGCTGGAAGCTGTAAAAAAAAGAGGTTGAAAATTAAACCTGAACAAAACTAGCAAGACCTCTGTTCACAGTATGTTGCTCATATGAAGAGTCCATCCTTGCGTGCCCCTGGTAGGCAAGGAAGGAAGAGTGAGACAACTTTAATGGGAGTACACTTTGCAAGATAATACTTGTAAGAAGAGTTTAGAGGGTTAATTTAGAATGATGATTAATGTTAGATTTAGGTGGTTAGACTTAGATTAAAAATTTTGCCTCTATTCTCCTGTTCTTGAAGTAATGAGTCCTTGTATACTACAATGCTCTGAACTGCTGTGGTCTCTCGTGTGTCTTCAGAAGAGAACAAACAAAAACTGACAGAAATGAAATCAGCAAATCGCCTTTACAAAATGTTGACAAAATTTTTTAGGCAGGGATGAAAAATGAAGAAAGATAGCATTAAGAAATAGAACATAGCCTGTGTTGAAAGAAGCAAACAAGAGAGCAGCACTGTATTCTCGAGGTGCTGGAAAGAGCAGAAGCAAGATGTTTTATTTTTATAATTTTTAGGGGTACTACCTTGCTAGATTCTATCTCTGTTTCACTTTATATAGTTCCAATTGGCTCACCACAATGAGCAACAATGGGGACTGCCTGGCCTCATTAATACCGAGTTGCCTCTGAGGCTTTCACAGACCATTTGTCACTTAAACCGTAAACATGTTCCAGAATGAAGCTACCCCCTTTGGGTTTAAAAAAACCAAACAAACCAAAATCCCAAAACCAGCCAGTTATCCTGTACCTGAGGAACATGTTTGAGTAGTTTTCAGAGATTATGGTTGAAGAATGTACACATGGGAAGCAAATTTTATGCATATCAAGAAGCACACCTGGACGAGAGGCTAACTGAAGCAAGTAGCTGCCAGGACACAGGCCTGTGTGACATTATGCTGCCCTTCAAGGGCTTTCTTCCAGAAGCTACAAAAGCATCAGGGTTGTCTTCTTTTCAGTTAAATACCTACCTGATGTAAGGGTTGCAGCAAGACTGATTATCTCATTTGTGCTAAGTTTGCTGAAAATCCTTAAACACACAGGAAGCATCTCTTCATCATTAAACTCCACTAGGTAAGTTGTGAACTCCTGCATACCTGTAATTTGAAGATGTGCTTTAAGTGCCTAGTGTGAAATAGAAATGGAGATGTATGCGTAGTAGAGCACTCTCCAGAGATGTGTTTTTATTTCTTTTCAAAATGACAGCCATTCCCACCTGCCCAAACCCCAAGGCACAAATGTAAGCAAAAGAAGACACTTTAGTATCAATTTGTAAAATATGTTCCCTAAAAACTCTCCAGTGCCATGGGAACTTTCAATCTACATTTTAACTAAATCATTTTTCTTGAAGCTAAATATATTCCAGTCTCCTGTGATGAAAAACAGTGGCAGACCAGGCAAGGTTTCCAAATGCAGTTCAGAAAGTTTCCGAAAACCTTTACTGAGACATTCAAAATAAAATTTTGAGGCATTCTCATCAATTTAATAGGCATGTCTGTATCAAAGCAATTAATGAGTCCTAAATTATGTAAATACTTTGTATACTTAATTTAGGGCTTAAATTCTACATATTTTAACTCCAAAACATTTATAAACCGACCCACTGGCATTTAGGTTTGGAAAATTAATTGTTGAGAATCTCAAGATCACAGAAAACAAGGGAAGATTTACTGTCAAAAAATACAGAGCCAAGTAAACTTCCAGAAAATCTTTCTCATCTTCCCATTGTGTCCAAGAGAGTGTGTCTCAGAAGAATGAAGAGATAATTTTGTTTTGGTGAAGATATGGAGCACATAGCACAGGAAGTGTTGATAAGTGGTATGGCATACACAGGTATAACATGTTTTCTTACTCTAGGTTTGTAGTTCATTGAGAACTACTCAAAATTCTGTCCTGGTCCCAGGTGAATGGACTTGGCTGCCCAGTTATCTGGATGTCCAGACAGTTCTGTCAATTTATGTTCTGCACAAAAAGGTTGCAATTGCTGTACAGCATAATGGGTCAAAGGCAGGAAAAGTTAATGACAGCACACCTGGTGTGACTGTTTCCCCTGCAGTTACCACTCTTGCTCCTTGTGACAGCAGAACTGGTAGTTCATTGCCCCAGTCCAGCCCCTCTCCTATTAAAACATCCTTGGGTGCTGCACATATGGCCAGGTTAGCTATGGGCCTCTGTGCATCTTTTGAAGCAGGGACTTTTGCTTAATTTTGTGCTTTACCAAAGCCAAATTGCTTTTGAGGTGATCCATATGACTCAGCAACTCTCACTAGTTTTCTAAATCCCATAAGCAACCAGCAAACAAGCCATAATGCTGCACCCAGTGTTAGTAATGCAGCCTAAAAAGATGAGCAGCACCTTCTTCTCCACTCCACGTTACTGTCCCTGATATCCCAGGGTGTGCTTGGCACAGGCGTCCGGACTCTCAGACACAGGTCAGAGCTGTGGGGAAGGCACCAGAAGTGGATTCTGATGCACTGGGATGAAGTAAGCAGGAACCTCACTTCAGCTTTTATGATTTATACACTGGAGCACTGGAAGTATTTTATTCCTCTCCCCCTTTTTTGCCAGCTACTGTTGAGGCCATGGCAATGATAATTGTCTTTTTTTTTTTTTTTTTTTTTTTTTTCTCCAGAGTCAAACTAACAGATGAAAGTGGACAAGAGGAAAAAGGTAATCAGCCAGAGAAACAGACTAGGGCTGTGTTTAGTGGGTGGAATCAAAAATACGGAGACTTAAGCCTATCAATATATTTTCAGACACTTGTGTAATAACAGCAATTGAGAGCTTTTATAGCTACACAAATCTGTCAAACAACTACTTCAGTGATATTTCAGGAGGGAACTGGGCAAAAAGCTTTTTACAGAGGTTTCAGGGAGTTCTGTCACACCTGATCTATGAGATACTGCTTTTAAGTATTGCAACAGCACCTCTGTGCCCAAGGTGGAAGAGGGAGGGCTATAAGGGAAACCTAAGCTGAAATAGAAAAGACAGGAACTCTTCTGAGGCAGCCAAAAGCTCCTCCCCAAAAGAACACTTTTGATGGTAGTGAAGGATGAGGAAACTAGACTCGGCAAGAAACAGAGCTGGGTGATGCAAGAGGCTCAAATGATGAAAAAAAAATTATCTGAAACAGAAGAAAGTTCCTTTTTAAAAGTGACAAATTCATGCTTATATTGAAAAAAAACCTCAACCTTAAAAACAGAACCTCATTATTCCACTCACGAGCATAGAGCTGAGGACTTAAGACCCTAAACAAAACCTAGTAACATGTTTTATTTATAAGAAAGCCATACTAAGATTGTTCATTACTTTCACTCCTGAGTTGTTATGAGAAAGCTCAGGTTTTATTCATACTGCATAAATTTGTAATACACATTGGAATTAAGAAATACTACAAAAAACAGATTACAGTCTTTAAAACATTGCTTTTACTTGGACACACCAAGGGTTTCAGCTAATTTGCATGGATATATAGGCAGATTGTATTTAAAATTTACATCTTTCTCTATTTGCCTTTCCTTTTTTCTTTCCTTGCTATTGGAACAGGAATGGCTTGATTTCACTGATACCAGAGCATCATATTGAGCAGGGAGGGTGTTCTTTCTCTCATTCTTGCCTGCACCTTTCTCCTCTCTTGATCAAGGGTACAAATGGGTTGCCCTTTAGGGTGACTCAGCTTCAACATCACCCAGCAGCCAGCTGCCCATTTAGGTTTGTATTTGCTTATCCCAGTCCTTCTGCTTCTTAAATTAAACACTGCTTAGGTCAAAAATAAACTGTCTGACCAGACAATGACCTTTCTTAGATCCCAGTTTAGCTTTTGAATTGCTAATATCCTTGTACATGAAATATGCCTCTTAAGAGGTGTCAGGGCATTTACTGGTCTTTGTTCCTACATATATTCCCAGGCAAGGTGACAGCTGCACAGCAAGTACATCGGTTATCTGGTTACCATTTATGTTCAGCACTCAAAAATTATCCAGAAATTGCCACGGGTACCATTTTTGACTTATGCCCTCTCCCTGTGCTTCCCTGCTACTTTACCAGGTATATTTAATGGATTAGCAATGACATCCAAAGAGAAAAAAACCAAACAACATGAAAAACAAGAACCTAAGAAACCCTGCTCACCTGGGCCAAGTGACCAGACTTGCTTGTGGCTGTGCCCTCCCAGTGTTTCACCTGCATACATTGCAAGGATGACACCGAGGGGCTTAATTGCCAGTAAAATCTGTGTATCAGGAGTTGCTCACATTACATCCAAAAACCCACCCACCTTAGCTATTACAGGAGCTCCAAACCCAAAGAAAACCAGCTGGAACCCAAAGCACTTGGAGCAGTGAATAAAGCAAGAACATGAAAATGTGTTGCGGATGAGAGAAAGGAAGAGTCTCTGGAGCCTGGGGAAGTAACAAAGATGCTACCTCTGCTTTTGTCTTGCCCAGGAAAAAACCCCAACTTGAAACAGCATAATCAGGAGTAACAACTTTGTAGGCAGGATGACTTGGAAGAAAGCAAGAACCAGTTAGTTCTTTTTTAGCTCTCCTACAATAGATTTTATCCTGGTATAATTTTAGATATCCCAAATTTTAGATATTCCAAATATTGGTAAGTGTCTTGTCACCAACTAAAAATTGCTGTTTGCTGGGAAAGCACATGTAAGTTTTTTAGCAAGGTCTTATTATTAAAAAAACCCCAAATATAAACCTTGCTAAGATTGTGGCTTATTTTCAGGCTGTAATTTTTCATGCATTCTGATCACACAGATATTTTTACAATTTAAATATCCACCCTAAATTCTGTTTTCTACATTTATTCTGAATATTTGATAGCACTTCTTTGACTTACATAATTTTCTAGATAGTGCAAAATGAACACTTTTAATTTTTAAAAATATTTTTATGTATTTCCTGTTTAGTGGCTGTTGCCAAGCTGTGTTTGGAAAGAATTTGTTCACTGACATTGAATAGCTGTCAATGTGTAGGAGAAAATATTAGCAAAAGCAAGGAAAAAAATTACTAATCTACCCTTTCCGATAGCAAGAAAAGTCAGAGGCATCTGAATACTGGTAACTGATACAGAGAATATGAACACCAAAGAATTCCTACTGCAATCTTGATGAAAAATCAAAGCACTTGGCTGAAAGGGAAGATAAGTAGAGTTTTTAACAGATAACTGAGATAGCTTTAGATTTCAGGTGTTCTTCCAGAGAACACAAAGTCACAGCTCTGCTGAGGAGGAGATAAAAAGGCTCAGCATACCTACAGAATACTGGTGTCCTCATGGTATTCCCAAGGATATCTGAGATCTACTCTGAAGATGATCTGGCCAAGGAAGACAATCCAGGCTATTTCCTCCATGCTTTCCAAAAGAATACACTAAGCAGATAAAAATATTCCTGACATTAGGGATTATGAGCCAAGCTTGTAATCGTAAAAATCGTTTTTATAACAGAAAGTTGCAGAGAAGCAAGTACAGGCTGCACCCAGAAACCAGTACAGGAAAATACCAGCTGGAATCTAACAGCAGAATATTCCTCTCAAACCGCCCAGCTTTATAAAGTACCAGCGGCCTTGCCTGTTGCATGCTTGCTCTCCTAAGTGGCTTAGTGGCACCTGGGGGCTCCAGAACCTACTTTGACATAGTTTTGATTTAATCTCCCAGGCACAGGGGAAGATTTTCAGCGACACTTCTAACAAAGGGAACCAGAATGTAAGACATTGCTTTCTTTATGCATTACAATTATCCCAGAACATTTTCCCCCTGTCCCTTAGATGGAGGAACCAATCTTTGAATATTTTGCATCCTGTCCTTGTTTCTCTTCAAGTTCCTGAGACATTCTTTCTGCACTTTCCTGTACAGATACTTTCTGCATTTTCCTGTACAGCTGAGCAGGCTATTTTTTCAAGGGAAGAAAAAGGAAAAGAAATGTAATTTTGCATCAAGTAAAACATAACAAGTTACATCCTCCTGTAAAAGAGAAAACAATCAGGATCTCATGGTGCTTGCAAAGCTACCCCATTTTCTGAAAGCTGACTCAGTGCTTGTTCATAATGTTTGTAAACTGGAAGCTGAATCAAAATAAGTTTAAAAGGCTGCCAAGTCTTTGCTCCCACCTTTCAGTAGAGGAGACGGAGCTGAAAGCAACAGCAGGATACACTGATGTTGGCATATTGAAGGAATTTTCTCTCCACAAAGAAAAAAGCAAAAACAGTCCTGTGAGCTGAGAAGATGAGGAGAAAATTGAAGAAATAAAACCAGTGACTTTGACAAGTAAATATAAAATAAACTGTAAAACACAGGTAGAAATGGCAGACTCCTTCCAAATACTGAGAAGTGTGAATACTGTGAAAAAATAATTTAGAAAGTAATTTAGTTCAACGCTTAGCAATTGTTTACCTACCTGCATCTGTTGCTGGTCCGTCTTTTCCATGTTTCTATTAATTGAGCAAAGTCGTATATGTTTGCAGAGGAAAAAAGCCTTGCTGTTATCACCCCTAGAGAAACTGCAGAGAGAATTCTAGTCTGTGTACATAAACAGACAGGAGACTGTGGAAAGAAGTAAATAGGGAAAAAACCCATTTATTTGTTTTCTCCCACAATACAATTGATTTAAACATAAGGAAGTATGAAAAATTCAGTGCATGTAAACTTAGGGAAGTATAATCAGCCCAATTGCTTAAGACCTTGTCTTGGAGGACTGACAGAATTTGATCCCAAAGCTACTTTCAGCTTGGTAACAGTAAATATGTAATTAACAGCAAACTGCTCTGTTGATCTTCTCTGTCATTTAAGTCTAACAGAGGGATAATGTCAAAAACCTTTCCTTCCACTTGATATGGTTTGGAACAATTAGATTAAAAATAAACAGAGTGTTTTTCCAAAAGCCTGCCATTGTTGATTTTCCACAGGAATGTCCTGGGTCCCATAAGGCAGGTGTTGCTGCAGTGTATTAGAAATGAGAGGCAGCAGCTCAGGGTTTGTGTAAGAGACATTATGTATGCTACAGTGCCTCGCTGGGTTCATGCTAAAGAGCCGCTTCCCAGAGCTTTAATTGGCACTTAGCTTCTTTTACAGCTTGTTCGCCCAGACAACCTGCATCGTGTAGCCAGTTAAAGTGTAGCTGAGAGTATTACAAAGTACATCTTTACAGGAAATAGGAACATTCATTTGATAATTGGCATGAAAACTTGGCCATATTAGATTTAAAAGTCATTAGTTTTGCATCTGTGAGATGCTGAGTGCTTTTCCACCTCTGGGCATGCACAGCCACCAGGAGCACTAGCTAAACTGCCTGGAGGGACCTGTTCCATGTGAGCTGCTTGGTGCTGAATGTGGCTACAGCCACTGTAGATGGCGAAGGGGCATCACCACCCTCCCAGCCCCGGGCATCGCCACCCTCCCAGCCCCAGCCGTATGCACAACCCCAAAAACAGTTAGCCAGAGGTTTCTGAGTGGTGTATTCCCCATTCATGTTCCAAGATATCTCACAATAACTCCAGTTTGAGTGAGAAAGTGCACTTTGGTTGCAGACCTAGAGATGCAGGAAGAGTACCAAGTAATGCAACCTGCAACAATCAGGAACCACTTGTTCAATAAACCCAAAGTATTCCTTAGGAGCATGCTGACTGCTGAATGAATATCTTGGACAAAAGTAAGAGGGGAAGTGCAGGGAAATGGGATGGCAGGCTTGGGTATGTACAGATGAAAAGATGTCTACCTCCCAGAGACGGGACTTCATGGCTTCCAGACTGTGGGGGATTAACTACAGTGTGTTTTGGTTCCTTGAGAATTATTGCTTTCCAATTCTTTCTTCTAAGAAACTTGGAATTAAATTCTTTACTATAATTATGAAGTAATAACATGTTTTTTATTTGTAATTCATACACATGTGCATATATATATAGATATACACATTTCAAAGAGAGGTACTTTTGGGTTTTGTTATGGTTTTGGTTTGTTGGGGTTTTTTGTTTTTTTTAAGGATGAGAAAAGTGTTGGGGAAAGAGAGAAGAAAATAAATGTGCTTCCACAGAAAAAGCAGTTTTTCACTGCTGCTATTAAAATTCAGGTACATTCCCATGGAGAAATTAGTGAAAAGTTTGCTTTTATTTTTTTAACTGAAAATATACAGAAGAACTCTGTGCATTAATAAATTGATATATTTAGTAAATTTTCATTTTGCTGTTTATACTTTACATTGAACCACTCTCTCTCCTCTCCTCTTGCACTTACCAATTCCAAGAGCAATCACTACAGTCTTGCTTGCTAAGCAAGATTCTTCTTTAAAATAAGGTATCCCTAAATAGTGATTGCTCATCACTATTGATGATGTTTTTAAAAACTCTGGAAGTATAGAGAAGATCTATGAACAAAGTGGGAATAGTCACAAGAAAATGTTACTGAGTTTTAATGTCAATTAAGCTTAGCTTGCCTGAGTAAACCACAAGCATGTATTAAACAGCAATATGAGAGTGCACACTGCAGCAAAACAGTGCCAGCAGGTTGATACTGCATATCAATCTTCAGCTGTTTCTGCCTTTTAACTTCATTCACTGCAGCCTTTTTACTGATGATTGAGGTGAAGGGATACATGTTATGAAGGAGTACAGCAAATCTTTATAACCTTTTCTTCAAAGGGTGGATTTTACAGACCCCTCAAGACAGTTACAAACTGTTTCTTAATACATTAAGGCCTGTGTAATGGATTACCACAGTTTTGACTAATTTACCTTCTGACAAAGCAGTAACACATGGCTTTACAATGCACAGCCCCTGCTAGTTAAAAAAGTTCCTCAAAATGAGGTCTGCCACCCAACTCCAATGTAGAATCCACCCTTTTCTCATCTCTGCAGTACTATTTTCAAAAGGATTTTCAGAAGCATTTGTGTATGATGAATTTCATCGGACTGTGGCACAAGAATCGTGATGTCTGCATCCAAACTATCCAGCACACATACCTAATAAATATCATAAACAAATACACCAGGGCTGCAAGCTTCTCTGTGATTCATACAAATGGATTTGCTAACTCAACCTGACAACTCAGCTGATTAGACAAATAAAGTGTCTTGGGTAACACCAGTGTCAATAATTACATTTTCCAAATGGGACAGCTATATTTCAAGCTGAAAATGAATGTACAATTGCTCTTAGAGATCACAAAAAAGCTTGTACAAGAGCTAACAAGAAAAAGCAGGTATTTTATGAAAGACTGTCTCTTTTCTAGTCCTTGTTTATACTAGAGGTTTCTAGGGGAGGCACACTTTAGTCAAGAGACGTGTCAATGTACAGGGCTGCTGAGCTCTGCTGGGCGTATGAACTCTGGAGGTGGCAACACAGGCTAGCCAAGAGAGACACCAAACCTGCAAACAAATCCTCCTCTCTCCATCCCTCTGACCCACCCCCTAAATTCCTCCCACCCCTGGGAAGCACAGTGTGCCCAAGAGACAGGACTAGGATAACGGGCCAGTGCGGGAGACATTCATTGCGGCAACCTCGCCACGCATCGAGGGATGGGGGAGTGCATGGGCAGGGCAGAAAAAGTTATGGACCTTAGAAACACCTAGAAAAATAAAATGTACAGAAAAATGTTAGGAACTGCTGGGTTATACAGTGCACTGACAAAAGGTGTGAACAACCAGCCCCCATCAGAGAAGCTCTTGGAACTCAAAGGAGAGAAGCCAAAATCTGTAATGTTTCTGATGCCTGCTTGAAATACTGAGCTGCAGCCAAAGAGAACTAGAAAGCACTCAAACTGCTCAAGGGAGAATACTAAAATGAAAGAAGATACCATTAAGATAATTTTGCATACAGGAGATCTGTACAAGACAGCTCTTCCTCTAAAAGGAAGTAGCAATTTTGTGATCTTTAAAATTAATTTGGATACTCTCATTGCTTTTGCAGAAAGCTTTCCAGAGAAAATTGAAATGAAAAAGGGTTTTTAGAATTAAGAATGATTTGAGATGATGTGACAATGTTCAAATGATGCTGTAACATTTGAAGAGTGAATTAGTCTCATTACCAGCCTCTTCTTTTTTTCCCTAGCACTGAATTTTTAAGAGCAATTTTGCAAAAATTATCACAAATGTCCATTTATTTAATAGTGTCCTTTTATTTAAAAAGCTTTCATTGGCAATATAAAGAGTAAACTACTCGAGAACATGAAAATTTTGTCAGTGGATTTGATATGATTCTAAAATTGAAAAAAATTAATGAGATGATTTCATGAGTTCTCAATTGTTCCAAAGAGTCTGTTTCAAACCAGTAACTAGCAAAATAAGCAAAATGTACTATGTTAGAGATTATTTTTCCCCAAAGCCCAAAATATTAAAATTGAGCCTACACATGTTTTGTGTTCTTTTGAACAGTAGAAAACAGCCATCAAAGAACCGATGACTGCATAGTAGAAACAGAGACTGATTGCTTTTCTCAACTAGCAGAATGAGTGCAGAACTTGAATTTCCTTTTTATGTGCCATTTCAATATGATGCAAAATGCCAACTTGTATAAAAGGGATAAATATGCGCAGTGCTGGGAAGCGAAAGCTGTGCTTGTCAGTGCACCAGCCACGGCACACCTTGGCCAAGGGAAAATCTGAACGTCTTACAGCTCCACCTACTGAACCAAGAAGAAATTATTGGAAGGGGTATAATTAGTCAGTGTAATGAACTGTAGCAGCTGAGGGTCTGTGTAGACCCTGGAACAGATTTGACACTGCAGTCTGATCAGCACTTGTACTCCTGCTCAGTATCAGGGAGTATCAGATACAATAATTCAAAGTCGTGGAACTTGCCCTGTTTGAAGCAGCAGCTTGTTTTTGAAACTCCCAGGAATTTTAAAGAGCTCATTCCTGCCTTTTCTTATAGTGATTGATTAGCACAAAAATCAAGGCTTGTCACTTCAGAAGGATGCTGCTACTCTGGTGTTTTTGATGAAGCAACAGATACTCTGTTTATTCAAGGACCATGAAGTGAACAAGCATTTGCTCGTATTTTTTCATGTATGACAAAAGCTAATGAAAAGATCAGCCAATGTGAAGTTCACTTTGAACTGGAGGAATACCAGGGAGGTTAAAAAAAACGTAATGTTTTAAAGAAATATAATCATGTAGCTACACTTTTAGCAAAAGATTAATCTCTTTAATCTAAGGACAGTAAGCATGAGTTAAATAGGCTATTTCAATGAATGCTGGTCTTTATATATATATATGCATATATATATGAGCCTTGTGGGTTCATAAAGCGGCTCAGAGCCAGAAATTCTGGTTATTGTAGAAACCTTTAAGACAACAGGAGTTCAGACCAATATTTCCTACATCTTGAGACCATGTTGTCAGGGGAGAAATAAGTAAAGATGGAGAAGCAGAAGTTCTTAATCAATAACTTGTGTTTAGCACTTACTAAGAAAAGCACAAAGGAATGTGCAGCACAGCAGAACAAGAGTATGAATAGCATAAATGTTTCATGCTACCTGAAAGATTCCTACAGTTAGTCAAAATGACTCTCTCTGAGTCTGAAAGCAGGCAGATCTAAATATTGGACCTGATGCAATGCAGCGTTCAAGAACATGTCAGATATAATAGGTGAATGATGAGGCATTTATTTAATCCAGAGGATTACCAGAGTCCAAACACCCACAGAGCACTGGCAACAAAGCAGCACAAAACATGTGGAACCTGGAATGTCAAAACAAAATGATATTTTTTAAAAACAGAACCTTTGTGGAGCATAAACCAAACAAGAAATGACACTGATAATAACTGGAAATTGAACATATGCCTAATGTTTTCGTGCTGTAATTAAACAACTTAAGTGCTGGAGAGATGATAGCTAAAAAGAAAACATTTACATCAGTGGGTAGGGAATGTGGAGTCAGACTCCTTGAAAGGTAGACACAATTGTGAGCATCTTGATCCTGCATATAGCGTGTTTTTCTTGCCACTTGTCTGTGAAGGAATTTTCTTGACAAACATAGTCTGAAGTGCAGACTTGGATCCCAAGCCAGCAGGAACGTCAGGTGTGGGAGGAACGTAGCTCAAAGGAAGCCAGTCCTGAAATAGCAGAATGGATGGAGATGGCAATTTCTATGGACACAGAGAAACAATACTTATAAATTGGGTATTTATACCATAAGCCACCCCTTTCTCATCTTTGATTCTTATGGACTCAGCAAATGAAGAAAAAGAGATATAAAAGCCAGGAACTCAAACCTCAGTATTTGAGTTGTTGAACAGTAATGACAGCATTCAGCAAAGACTTCTGAATGAACGTGTTTCATGGAGGAGCTTGAAGAATGTGGAGAGCAGACTGGATTTAGCTGACATGAACAACAAACATGACTCTTTGTGACATTTCCACTACTGAGCAAGTTACAGAAACAAGTTATGAATTAAGCGCAATCAGGAATCAGCTGGATTGATAGTTTTTTGTCTCACAGCTGCCTCTTCCCACTAAATAAAAAGATTTTGAAAAAGCACATATTGTTGGAGGAAAAAAAGGAGCAGGTAAAGACCACCTGAACAGAGCTCTAAAGTCTTGGGTGAGAGAGGTAATATATGGAGTTGATTAGACCATATTTAATTCTAATATTGCTTTCTCAATTTGTAACAAATGTAAGAATGTAGCAGCACATTATAAGATCTGAAGAGATTCTGATTTCATAGTAAAAGGAAGCAAAAAGGGGAAAATCAAATATGATACATTAAAAAAGAGAACTGGCAATAGGTACTTAAAATAGAACAACTCACAGAAAAGTCCATTAAATATGGCTGAGAACCAAGATAATGGAATTAATATTTAAAAACTCATTGAACAAAGAAGGAACATGCAAATGAAATTGATGCCTTTTCTTGGTCTTAAAATCAAGAGTCTAACACTCTTAGAAGGGAAAAAGGGATTTCACCTTTGTATTTATTTTAAGGATCCTTAGGTGCACTATGTCCAGGTTGAATGCACCTCAATACAATGTCCACCTTGAATGCACACCGCAATGCACACCCACAAAAGATCTGGTATAACATTAGAGGTTGTCATACATGAAATCCCTAATTAGCTTGGTCTTTGCATGTTAAGTGCTTTAATTAGTTAATTTTGAGTTAAATATGTTTTAATTGAATGTTAAAATTAACCCATCAACCCAGGTACAGAAATCGAGTTCTGTTATTAGTGTTTTCACTTGTTCAAAGCAATTTACACCAGTCCCAGTTAAAATCCCCCAGTTAAAAGTTTCCCAGTTAAAAAACCCTTTTCAAACTTTAAGCCACTTGTACACTATAAGAGTTATTTTTCCCAAGTTCATTGTATACTTTTACAAATGTTTTAAGATGTATTAGATGTATTTTAATATTTTTTTAAGGGTTTCTACTTTGCACCTTAGACCGAGGACCAACTCCAAAACCCCAGTTTCTAACAGCCAACAGCTATTTTTAGCCCCATCTCCTTTATTCTGCAGGCAAACTCCAAGGCAACCTGAATCTTAATGAGGGCATGTTAGCACCCTTGCTTCAGCTGTTACTACCCCCCTGACAACGACGAGCTATTGGTAGACAGAGATGATCTGTCAAAGGGAAAGTACCAATCACTTTGGACCAAACGGGTGTGCTGTGGGCGGGCTGTGGGCGGACTGTGGGCGGACTGGGGTGGAGCAAAGGCACTATAAAACAACGGGGCAAGTTTCAGAGCAGCACAGATCACTGCAGAGTAGGTGTAGTGGGTGCTGGTGCTTGGTGTTAAAGCCTTACTCCTATTGAGGCACCTTTAGTTTTTCCTTGACTTTTGGATTAGCTAAAAGTTAGCCCAGCACTGCAAGTTCTTCCACCAGAGGTGCAGTGCTGTCTAAGCCTGAAGATCTCTAATCCCTGCACTCCTGGGGCATACCTCCTGAGCCACTATGATCCCAAATTTTTATATTTTTATACTTTTTGTAATTTTTCAATTTTTCTGCTTTTAATAAAGTATTTTAATCTTTCTAAGAGTTGTCTCATTTCTGACGTAGGTCTTACTAATTAGCGTATCTATCAAAGATTCCCCAATGAGAGGTTGAATCAGCCCCCCTCCTGAAGGAACCGTCCCTGGATGATTCTATCTTAGTTTAAAAATGTGTTCTGGAGGGGATCTTGGGGTCTGGGGCATTTTGATCCCTAACTACGAAGCTTATAAAATATTTAGTCACCTACTTTGACAAGCACGTTGAAGAGTGTACGCAAAACACTAAGAACACGAAAGTTGTAAAAGGATATAAAAGGGGTAAAAAAGAAATGGCAAAAATCATCATGGCATCACCATCTCATCCCATGGGAACATGCCGATGGACAGGAGGGAAGAGGGATGATGGTTTATTAAGGGAAGAGGGGGAAAAAAGGTCCTGAAGTCAGACGTGCGCCAGAGCCTGTTCCCACTCTCCTTCCACTGCCATGACGAGGACTGGCACGTGGCCAATGTGAGGCTGCCGCGGTCCCTCTGGGAGGGGGCTCGGCCGCCTCCTGCCCTGGCGCCTCATGGGCTGCAGCATCCTCCTGGCCTCGGCACAAGGACACGGGTCCTGTGCCCTGGGCTGTGGTGCCATCTCCCGCTCTCTGCTGCTCTCCAGGCCTCCCGGGAAACGCTGCGTTGTGCGGCCAGCTTCCTGAGAGATCTCGAACGCATGCTGGACGTGGATCAGACATGGAGGTTCGGTGAGGGCCTGGTAAGGACGGCCTGGAAGCCCAAGCTGCAGCCTGGAGAAGCCCCCTGACTTGCGGTGCTCAGTGTGTGGGGCTGGCAGCTGTGCCCCCCGCCCAGTGCTGCAGCCAGGGGCTCCAGCCCGCGCCCCACACGCTGCTCCCATCCCTGGGCCGCACGGGCTCTTCTCCAAGCTCCTGTGGCCCCGAGCCGGGTGCCCACGGATCCCCGGCCCCGCTGGGCTGTGGCGCGGGGCGGCACCGCGGCTCCCCGGGCAGCGCCCGGCCCTCGGCCCCCTCCAGAGCCCGGCGCCAGCGGCGCTGGCCGGGCCTCAGCGCTGTGCGGGCAGGGGAGGCCAGGGCGGGCCGCAGGCAGCGCCCGGCCAAGGGGCTGAGCCCGCGCCAACCCTTCCCTCCTGGCGCTCTCTCCAGCTGGCAGAGGACAGGAGCCGAGCGGCCGAGCACTCGCGGCGGGCCCTGCCGTACCTGCGGAGCCCACAGGAGTCCCTGCGACAGGCGGCCATCAGGTTCATTGGTGAGCCACGAGCCCGGGGCCCCTCCCCTCCCTGCCCCGCCGCAGCTCGGCCCCAGCCCCGGCTGCTGCCCCGGCAGCGGGATCCGGGCCAGGGGCCGTGGAGCCCCGCCTGCCCTCGGGGCTGCCACCGCCCTCTCGCAGCCGTGCCCTCGGGTGTCGGGATGCGGCGAGGCCCGGGCTGAGCCCTGCCGGGGCGAGGAGAGCGTGCGGCCGCAGGACTGGCAGCGCCGCTGAGAGGGAGCTGTGCCGCTGGGGCCGTGACAGGCTCTGTGTTCCCAGGCATCGCCGGGCGGCACCTGAGGGGCCAGCAGGAAGAGCTCCAGCTCATCTGCGAGGGTGAGTGAGTGCAGCCGGCTGTCAGCGGGGGCTGGCGGGGGGAGCTGCAATCCCTGCCCCGGCTGCGGAGGGCTCTGCTCCCTGTGCAGACGAGGGGCGGCGTGGGCAGAGCACAGAGAGGTTTCAGGGGCGCGTGCGGGATTTGTGGCCAGCAACTTTGGTTGTTCAGGGCCCTTCGATCCCGTTGCTCCCTGCTCCCTCTTGGCCATGGCCAGAGCAGGCTGGGATGGCCCTGGCAGGGGGGGGTCTCCTCAGTCCCCGCAGATCCGGAGTCTGACCGTGCCTCTGTTCCTCTCTCTTGCAGCCCTTGAAGACGCGTCCCGTGACATCAGCCCTGCCGTTTCCAGCCTGGCGCGTCAAACAGCCTACGTCCTGTGGGCACTGGAGAGAGCTCCGCGCTCCATCTTCCAGGTGCTGCGAGATGGACTCTGCAGGGCATGCAGGACATGGCCTCGTCTGTCGGGCCGTGGCTAGCTGCAATGCTGGAGTTCTGCAGAGACCTTGTCTGGGAGGCTCTGTCTACTGGGGCCACCTGAGCTAGCGGGCATTTTTCTTTTCTTTAAGATGGTTCTTTTCTTCTTTTGGTTTTTTCTTTGTATGTAAATATAGAATGTGTTCTAATACACAGCCTCCCAGGAGCTTTCTTTTTGTGCCCAGTGTCCGCGGGGCACAGGGGAAGAGGGGAGAAAGGGTGCTTGTGCTCAGCAAGTTGCCCAGGTGTGCAGTGTGGAAAGGAAAATGGCCAGAAGCCCCTTGGCCTTTGGTGGTTCTGCTGAAGCCTTAACGCTGCCAACAGAGCGGGTGGGCAGGGGCCGGAGCTGCAGGGATGGCTGCGAGACCGCTGTCTGGAGATGGCCGCAACTCCTGTCCCAGGCAGGAACCGCCGTCTGTGTCCTCCTGCCCGTGCGTTGCTGGCTGGACTGCTGAGGGCTCCGAGGTGCCTCTCAATCCGGCCCCTCTGGAGCTCCGTTGGGGCTGCGGCGCTGCCGGGCCGGGCTGGGGGAGAGCCTGAGGGGCCGGGGTGGTGGGAAGGCCTGAGGAACCGGGTGTCAAAGGCCATAAGCAGCCCCCAGGCAGCCGCCTCGTTCCTGCCACCCGGCTGTTCCGGCACTTCCCCGATGCGTCTGTCTCCCAGGCCTGCGGCAGAAGCCCTCGAGGCCGGGCCTCAGCAGGAGGTGGGGAACACCCCAAGGTGCCCAGGCTGGGCTGGCTGGGGACAAGGAGGGCAGGGGGGCCATGCCGGGGCATGGCCACTGGCCGCTGCCAATAAGGGGCAGCGGGCAGAGGCAGGGCTGGCGGCCAGCCCGGGCCCCCGCTGCTGCCCAGGCCACGGTGCTGTGACCGAGGCCCCCCTGACACAGAGCTTGGGGCCCGCACAGCTGCTGCCTCCACGGGGAGGCCGGCGATGTCTCCTCGAGCAGGGCTGCCGAGTCACTGCTGCCAAAGCAGCTCTGGACGCCGCAGAAACAGCACCAGAGCGTGCACAGGAACAGCAGCAGCCCGAACGCCTGCTCAACAAAGCATCCGCACCAGCCAGGACGCCAAACGGGGGGATACTGTGGGCACAACTGCACGTGGCTTGCCAAAAGGCTTCAGCAGAATTGGCCACAATGGCTTTCTCTTGCCTTGCCAGCCTCACAGCGACGCTCGGCAGCTTCGGCTGCAGCCCGTGCCCTTGACTGACTTCAGTGGCTGTGCTTGAGGGCAAACTTGCCTTCCACAGTCAGGCGTCCCAAGGCAGTGGCAGTGGTGCCATCGTGAGAGACTGATGGGACACAAACCCTGCGCTGCAGCTGCCATCCCTCTGCTCCATGCAGGCCCCTTAAAGACACATGCATGAGCTTCCAAACTAACTTTGGACTTGCTTGGAACAAAGGAAGAAGCAGCCGGCGCTGAAGAAAAGCAGGGAGTGGTGGCAGACGTTCAGGGGTGGAGGGAAGCGCTTGGGTGTCTGCTGAGGAGATGGCCCCGTTCACAAGCTCAGGCTTTGCTGTATTACTGCAGGCCTGGTTCCTATGGTATATCACCGTGTCCCGCAGCCATAGGGAGGAGGAGGAGGAGAAGATCCAGTAGGCAGGAATTGTGCAGCAAGATTGATTTATTTAATTATTTTACAAACTCTTTTATAGACTTTTTTCTTCATAGTCTAATTGGACAAAGGACCAGCCACCCCTTGGGGGTGATTGGCCAAAATCCTAAAACATCCATTATCAAAATATTTTCTACTATACCATAAACAAGACTTTCCAAGGTTGCAGGTGGCTTGGTTGTTTACATTCCCTGCTACCTCTTCTGTGAGAGAGAAAAATCTCTTACAGACTTAGAAAATAACAAGAAGATCCTCACTAACAGCATTTTTGTAGCTACATTGCTGCTAGAGGATCCTGCTTTGCTCTTGCTGGAGGCCATTCCCTACCAATGCATGGCTCTCCATTTTTCCCGGATCAAGTCTGCTGGACCTGTGGCAACAAGCGTGTCCTGTGTCCCTGTGAGAGCAGAAAAGGGCAGGACATGTCTGCTTCCAGTGCCTGTCTTGGCTGCTCCTTCAGGGTGCTGGCACCATCATCAGAGACACCCAACGGCGTCTCCTCCCCGAGCTATCCCTATCCTCTGCGCTTCCCCAGGTGTCTGCCTTGACGTTCCCAGGGGAACCTGCCTGCTTGTGGCCATCCATTGCCGTGCTCAACAAGGACGCAGTTGTGTTTGGACGTGAGCTGCCACAGCCAGACACGCAGCAAGTGGAGCGGAGAATATCAGAGGCTGGGCTGATTCTTTTTTTCCAGAATGCAAGAAAGACAGAAAAGCACAAGGAAATGTCACAGTGTCTCTCTAGAACCTCTTTGTCCTGTGAAACTTAGCAGCTGAAGCTGTTCTGGTGCTACTGCTAGTCTCCTCCATGAAAAAATTCATTTTAGCAAGGAGCAACATCTCCTGTCAGATACCAATCTGTTGCCCCCAGTCGCTCCAGCTGCTCCTGCCAACAGCCCCCTGCAGGAAGGAGCACAGACCCCAATGCGCGTTGGCTTTGGCTGCCCATGGGCAGAGAAGCCCCCCGGGGCACAGGTCTCTGTGGCAGGAGACGGGCGCCAGCGCTGCCAGGGCTCGGGGGGTGGCAGGTCTGCTTCGGCAGGGACTCTGCCACACCTGCCGATTGCAGCGTTCCCCGGGGCCCAGGGGTCAGAGCAGCATTCGTGCCCTGGCCCACACGTTCCCTGTCTGCATCACAGCCCCGGGCTTAGGATGGCCACCGGCCGGGACGCGTCCCAAGGAGGCCGTGCCAGCTTCTGTGGAAGGCCCCGTGCCCTTCCCGCCGCGGCTGCGTCGGCAGCCGTGGGGGCTCCTGGTGCTGCCCCGAGCCCGCAGAGCAGGGGAGCGTTTGCTTATGGTTGGAGCCGTTGCTTAAGTTCCTGTCGGGCTGTCTTAGACACTCGGGGCAAGGGATTCCTTCCAAGCTGGGCCACTTGGGGCGGGCTGGGGGCGGCCCAGGGCAGGTGGCATTGTGTGCAAGGGCCCTTTGTGACACGGTGCAGCACGGTCACCGTGGCTGTCCCAGGGCCCTTTGTGACACGTGCTGCTGACATAGGTGCTGGCGGCGACGCGGCCACGCCACAGTGCTCGGAGCACGCGACGGGACAGGACGGGACAGAGCGGTGCCGCACAGCCCACTCGTTCCTTGCCGACCCGGAGCTTTTCCGAGGCATTACTCCTGCAGTGCCCTCGAGGCCAGACTGCAGGACTTGGTGACTCGGAGCTTTTCCGAGGCGTCTCCCTTTCCTGCGGCCGCTGCCCTCGAGGACAGACCGTGGGATTTGGTGACCTGAATCGTTTACGAGGAGTCTCCTGTCATTGTGGCAGAGCCCTCTGAGAGCAGAGTGCAGGACTTGCTGTCCTGTAGCCTTCCTGAGGCTTCTCTCTTGCAGGTGCCTTCTGCAGAAGGCAGAACTGCACGACTTGCTGAACCGGAACTTTCCGGGGCATCTCTCCTGCGAGTAGCCACACGTCTACTCAGTGTCATGGAGCAGAAGGCCCTGGAGCTGCCCCAGCACAGCAGCCTGCAGAGCTGGAGCAGTTCCAGCAGCCGCGGGAGGGTGAGGGGCAGAGCTGGGCCGCAGGGCTGGTGCCTGCAGCCAGCTAGGCCCCATCCCGTCCCGTCCCGTCCCGTCCCATCCCATCCCGTCCATGCCTTTTGTTGGTCTTAAAATCAGGACTCAAACATGCTTAGAAGGGAAAAAGGAATTTTACCTTTGTATTTATTTTAAGGATCCTTAGGTGCACTATGCCTAGTTTGAATGCCCCTCAATGTATACTTCAATGCGCACCCCTAAAGGATCTGTTACAACATTATAGGTCTTACTAATTAGCATATCTATCAAAGATTCCCCATTGAGAGGCTTATGTCAGGCCCCCTCCCCAAGGAACCTTCCCCTGGATGGTTTTATCTTAGTTTACAAAATGTGTTCTGGAGAGGACCTTGATGTCTGTGGGCATTTTGATCCCTAACTACGAAGCTTCTAAAATTTTAGTCTCCTAGCTTGAGAAACAAGTTCAAGAATTTAGGCAAAAAGCACTAAGAATACAGAAGTTGTAAAAGGATATAAAAGGGGTATGAAAGAAAAGGCAAAAATCATCATTGCATCAAAATGAATACTACCCTAAAAACCGATACGACTCCTCAAATGATGGGAAAAGTTATTTTTGTCACTATTCCACATATATAGAATAGAAGAATAGTTTATTTTCAGAAGGAATGATTTTTTGGTCCCTCAAAAAGTATTTTAATATTTACCTAGCATCTGCAGCAAGGGTGGCTCTGGATGATTGTTGTTCCAGGAGACTCAGATCGCAACGCGGCACGAGCTGTGGTGGCATTGAGCACGGGCTCCAGCCTGCTGAAGAATTACAAGTGGCTTTCAGAGGTCATCTAGAAGACAGTCATTAACTTGCTGTATGCTGAAGAAACTGAAAGGCTTAGGTTCCTGCAATCCTTTCTGATCCAGAGTGCTTTCCAATTCAAAGCAGGAAACCTGCAGCGACTCATTTTTTGACATTACTTAACAGGCAGCCACCTCGAGACTTCAAGCAATGAAAAGCAACTCCTCAGGGCAGGAGCTAAAGATTTCACTTTGTTAATACCACAACTCTTGAACATTCACTTTCTTCACGCCAGTGGTCTTTAATGTACCTCTTTATCCCTATAAGTTTGTGCTCAGCATTTTCCAAAATGTCACCCACACTTTGATATTGCTCCCCCTACCAAATGTACTTTTCAAGTTTTATGTGTGCTGCTTTCTACTGGGCTCAGCAGTTGACTTTAGATATCTATTTGCAGCTTAAATGTTTACAAAATACACACAAATACTTGGATAAGTTGTGAATTTACCCAAATAATGGTAGCAACTGTACAAATTGTTTACACCTCATATTGGAAAAATTTGCCTAGCAGGAACAGTTACTTTATTATTCTTAAGCAGTTATTATAAATAAGTAGTTATCACAATTAGAAAAAGAAGTAGGAGAAATGCTAACACTGCTAGATAGAAAGTCATTATCATTAACCCAAATATTTAAATATATATATCTCAAGCAAGGGAAAAGAGCCCTTAGTAAAGCTCAGCAGGATACAAAAATGAAGGCACAGAACAAGAATTACTTGTGACCGTAAATCCACTGGGAAAACATGAGACAGGAAAGAGGAAAGCCACGAGTTTGTGATCCAGTTTTTATAAGTTTGAGCTGCAAAGGCAGGTTTTGTAATTGAAATCGAGTTTTAAGGACAGGCAAGGTCATCATTCAAAAAAACCTGCAGACCCGTGGTTTTTTCTGATTTATATTGTTGGACTCATTGGCTTGCTGGGTTTATAAAACACCTACTACAAGGACTTTTATGAAAAGTGCACTTGTTTGAAAATAGGTGTGAATCATTTATGAAATCCAGCTGTGTATATGACAGGTACAATCTGCACCTCACCCGGCAGCAAACAGGCAGATTACAAGCAGCGGGCAGGGAAAGAGCACTGGCCAGACACTATTAACTTGAAAAGACAGAAATAAGGTCAAGGTTAAACACTCTGAAAAATTTATTCCTGGACTCCACAGCTACAAAGGATGCAAGAAAATGTGCATCTAAACAGCAGTAAACTTAATCCTGATAAAAATGAACAACCAGATCAAAATAAAAATCAAGTCTGCTCATACATCACACAGGGAACAGCATGTCAACACTTTTAATTTATCACAAACAAAGAGGACTGGAAGCAAGTCTTCCTAAGGATTTACTCAAAGCTGTTACAGAAGCTGTGCCACCAGCATCTATGTGTGTTAGACCTGAATTTATCTGACATAGGCTGAACACCCAGAAAACCCAGGACCACACTGTGCCGTTTGTCTGGGTTTTGAAATTCTAATATCTTCTTTTGGATGAGCTGCATTTCACGCAAAGGAAGTATTAGCAGAAGCTTTAGCAGAGCCCTTTTACTCAGACCTCCTCTACAAGGCTCAGCAACATTTCACATATTATCAGCTGTGGTAAGACAGATAGGACCAGTGATCAGTCTTTCCATTAAGGACCTGTATTAACAACTTAGCTGCTAAATAATGGATTACTTCAGCTTGTACACTTAAGAGTCTCTCTATGCTGATATCTGAGAGAGCTGGATCAGGTCCCAGCAGGAGTGGGAATCTGTCCACTAATTAGGCATAGAAAGATTTACTTCAGGAGCAATTCTATGTAAATGACATATTAAAGATTAAGGGTCCCTTTTAAAAGGTCTGCGTAAGTGACCTATAATCTTATGTGGCAACTTTTATACACTTTGGAGACAAGGGGAAAAAAAGGGGCCATCTTAAGGTGGTATTTTATACCATGTTTGCTGCCTTACGTTGCAGTGACTGCCAAGCTTTTTTTTTGTCACAGATGGTTATGCTTAAACAGACTTGCCTGCCAATGTGATTTGAACTTTACTTAAATTATAAGTCACCCCACCTTCTAAGTCAATTCCCACCATGACAAAAAAGGTTATTTAAGCTTTCAAGTGCACTGGTTTGAAAATTAAAATATCCAAGAGTGCAACAATAATGCAAATCTAGTTACCTGAGTCTAGAGAAAAAAAAAGAAGGCAAGTGATTTGCAACTGCCTTCTTAGCTTGAAGAAATGTTCTCATCTGTGGGTCAAAACCCTAATAGCTACCTGGTCTTCCAGTGATTGTCATCCTGGAAGGCTGAAATATTTAACGTGTAAATGAGTTTATTTGCAGATCACAAAGTGAAAACTCTATTATATAGCGAATATGAAGTGCATAATAAGAAAAGAAGACACAATCATCACAATTATTAGACTGAAGTGTCCTAGGTGGCCTGCACGTGCTTTGTGGAAAATTAGAGGATTTTGTAAATTTTCCTTGCAGTAAGTTTCTCAGATCCTTTCAGTTGAGCATTTTCACTAGAATTGAATCTAACAGAAATAAACACTCACTATACTTGGCTAGAAACAAGATCTGTAAGGGAATACTGGGGCTATGCAGGATGGAAATTTACTGGTTGGAGGGATTTAATGATAGATGGGCAGGTCCAAAGCATAGCTGTCCTGCAGACTTACTAAATCATGGAGCAGGAACTGCTGTCCTGTGTGAGAAGAGTTGTAGTGGAAAGCAAGTTGGAAACAAGCATGAGTTGCTGGGAGAGACAGAGGCAGACTTGCTCCTCTGCCCTGCTTGTGTTGCTTTGTTAGCCCTTTCCTGGTCACAGTTCCTGGCCAAATGCTTTGGGAGACTCACCACAAAGGACAAGGTTGTGTTTCCTGCCCACTGAGTATGGCTTCAGGGAGCTCTTCTCCCATTTTCAGGGGGCTGTGCTCCAGGACCAAAGAAAGATTCCGCCCCCCTTTTCTCCCCGTCTTTGTGCTCACTGGTGCTCCCTGCTGAAACCTGCCACAAAGCATGGGAGATTAGCATGGAGACTGTGCACAGGGAGTACCAGCAGCTGCCACAGCTTTTCCACAGATTTGTCTTTCATAACCTCAATTCTTTTTATTTTTTCTCAGCTTCCCTTGGTCTGCAGGTACAGCCTTTCTGTTTAGTTTATTTCTTCTCCTTCTAGGCTCAACATTTCTAAGAAATTCCTTCTAAGAATTGAGAATCAGGATTTATTGTCGTATCTGACATGATCTTAAAGAAAAGAACTCCCAGCAATTTTGAACTTTCTTCTAAAAACATCCAACATGGTTGATGGTGCTTTACAAAAACTATCTGAAACCACATTTCTTATGGGTCTGAAAACACAAAAATACTACCAAAATAAATACAAAGATTAATCACTAAATAAAGCTTTCCCTATTTCCAGTGTGGTTTCCTCCTTTTTAAAAACTGAACTTGTCTTTTTTTTATCCTCTAGGTAGTTCTTGTCAAAAATTCCTAGCTTACACAGGCAGTAGATTTATTTATTTTAAATATTTTCTATAGTGTTCATCTGGCTCCACTGAGAAATGATAGTATTGCCATAATGCTGTCCCATTTAATTTCCACAACAAAGCCTTGTTACTGCCTCCATACGTAATTTCATGTTCACAACCAAGCCTCCATATTCCTTTTTATTAAAAAGTAGCACAATTTCTGTGCTATTTTTCACCTCCAGAGGTGTTATTAGCTTGCTGTAATAACAGACCATGCTCCTGCTGTGTCTGCTGAAGAAATGATCCCAGTAGCCCAATGAAGCCATGCCACCTGCCCAGAAGCTCAACATTCAACGTGTTTCTGTATATAGCTGGGCTCTCCATTGCCCCAAAGTTTAAGCAATAAAAGAAATAAAAGCTCCTAGAGAAAAATAATCATTTTTCAAACACATGCAAAGAAGGCTGTTATTTTCTAAGGTCTGCTTCTGTTCAGACAAAACTGTGGAAATTAAGCTCATAGTTTTAGGTCCCAGTCCTGCTAGGAAAGCCGCTAGTGGTGTAAGTACATGTTTACTGCTGCAGAAGTAGAGCTGGGGGGGGGGATACACTCCAATCTGTCTTTCCAAATCTTGCCTCTTTTAGATGCCTGGAACACCATGACTGGGATAACACCCTGTGTTGATTCAGGCCAAGGCAATGAGAGAAGAAGTTGGGAGAAGTCATGGAGGACTTTGAAGTGTTTGTGAAATCAGAACTGTAAAGGTCGGGGAGAAAACCCAATAATTTCTGTCACTTGTGTAAGGCACAAGCTAAAAAAGAAGGTTCTTGCATCCTATGTAAAGACTTTTAAAAAAGCACAACCCCAAAGGCCAAGTGAAGGACAAAAAAAATCCCTTAATGTCTACACAGCGTCTACCTGAATTCTTCTCAAAATGTAGTAGTTCTGGCTGACTTCTGTTGTAGTGGCCTGAGTCACTTAGCATGGCTTTTGCTGGAAGTATTTTAACAATGGTAAACCTGGCCAAAGAGAAAATTAAGGAACTGGACAGTATGAAAAGCAACAACTACATGGCATCGTAAATGATACTTCATTGTTACTGTACATTAAAATGGCTGCACATAAATGATATTTTAAGATAATTACAAAGTTATCACCATTAAAATGGGAGCTTTTTGTACTTACTGTTTACACCACAGAAGGCACCCAACCATTGCATCAATTTAGCCTCAGTATTTAGAAGGTTATTTAAAAGTGAGTGGCACCTCCACAACATGAAGAAACATAATCTGTGATTGATTCTTTGGCTCTTGGTCACTCTAAAAGCATTAGGACAACTATCTAAAATAATTAAAAGTGTACTCCATGCACTGGTTTGATAATAGGAAAGAAATGTTCTTAAACTTTTTATTTCTTTGAGAAATCACAAATGAAAGAATTATTCTCAAGATATTTAACATCAAAAAAGAAAGGATGAGGAAAGTGGCATTTGTAATGAGTTTTTGTTCAAGAAAATAAAAACAGACATCTGCTAACAGTTTTCATTTCATTTTCAAGACATGTGATTAATAGTTCTGAAATATATGTTGCCAACTACTATTTCTGTGGAGATGTTTTCAAGGAATACCTCTGAAAAAGGTAGGAAAATTGGCTGATCACCCAGATACCAACCTACGGATACCAGTTACAAGCCTGTATCAGCTACATGCCTGAACTACTTTGTTATTGTAACCTTGCAGCCTAAAGAACTGGGTTCAGATCTGTTTTCTACCACACATTCATTGAATGACTGCCAATAAGAAATCAAGTGCATGACTAGAGATCAGCTGACAGCGCTGTCCTTCCCACAGGGTGCTGTCTTGGAAGGCTCTTCTAAAATTCTTGATACACTCTAACTGCTATTTGGCCTCCACTGCCAAATTTTCAAAATCTGTAAAACATTAACTAAGATAAGGAGATCTGGAATGCTTGGAGCTGCTGCACTACTTCATTACTTCAAGGAGAAATGACTAAACCAACAGCTGAGAGAGAGATAATTTACTTTTCCAACAAAGAAAACCTTTTTCTCTTACAAAAAAATGCCAAACCAAACAAAACTGAAAAAATAAAAACAAAACAAAACAAAAAAAACAAGGAAGAAGACTACAGCGTGCTTCCAGGACAAGATCAACCACAAATGGAACTCATACAACATTCCTTATCTTTTTTGGCTTTCAGCACTGTCAACAGAACTGTTATTACAAATATTAATAAAACAAAATTTTGTGGAACGCCCCAGATCACACTTGCTGCTATCCACAGTCCTTTCTCATTAGAATTTATCAATAACCTTATTACTGAGCTATATATCTGGAGTGGGAAAGTTACCAAAGGAAACACAAAAACACGTAAAAAGCACATCTGAAATTTAAGTCCCTACTTTGGTTTATTGCAACATGTGATATACAGCCGGGCAAAAAAAGAACATCTAAAAAGAAATTGTTCTTCTGCAGTCAGTTTCCTACCCTTGGTAACCATTTTACAGAAATATGATGTTTATTTTGGGGTTTCTGGCTTATTATTTTTTCCCCTAACACATCTGAAATATTTTTTGAGGTTTTTATTTATTTTTTTTTACAGCATGAAGATGTTTGCCCTTTTTTTTTTTTTTTTTTTATTGTTGTGCTGGGATTTCCTCTCTCCTCAGCAGATGCAAATCTGCATTTACAGCTGGAGAGCACATGCTGGGAATTTCTTGGGTTTCTTATTTGGGGCCTTGAGTTTATGAGAAAATATCCAACAGCTGTTGTTGGTGGCCACTACTTATTCACAGGCATTTAAACACACCAGCACATGAACTGCGAGGATGTTGAGTCTCATCTACAGAGAGACCAAATTATTTGTCAGACTTCTGCTCCACGGGAGTTTTCACAGGGACATAGACCCTCTCTCTCTTGTCTTTGCCAGAAACATAAAAAAATTCTTGTGAAAGTATGAGACTTTATACTACTGTATCTCTACTACCTTTCTCTCTTCTTTTGCACAAAGGTCAGACACAACCTGTTAGATCCAGTTGTTTTTCCCTCCTCAAACAACAGACAGGAAGCCAGCCCTCGAGCAAGAAGGGTTATTAGTAAGAGCACTATTCAAAACAATATAAACTGTTGATTTAGAAACATCACTCACTTAAATACCCATGAGTGTTAAGTTCAATCAGATTGAAGAGATAGTTAACTGAAAGCTTTACCCAAACTGCTTATGTGGCAACTAAAGAAAATCAAACTGCCTCATTAAGATCTGCTTTCTGAGAAAAGATTTAAGGGTAGTATTTATACCATTGCCTCTTCTTTTTCAAAGAATAATAGTTACATGCAATAAAATTAGGAAAGATCTGATTACTCTCAAAAGCTCGTTATCAAGATGTTACTCTGTTTCAAAAAAGGTGGAAACACATCTGATGCATTTACTCTAACGTGTCGAGGTTAAATTTGCAGTACTAGTGCTGTTGTGTTCCTGATAACTCAAGGATAACCAAAGTTTCTGGAGAAGGGAACAACCATTTTAATCCCAGGCTGCTCTGTGGAATTTGTGCACCAAGGAAGTTGTCTGTTTTTCCTACCTAGCTCAGTTAGTAACTCCATCCATACAAAGCAAAAATATGAATAACAGTTGACATCATTCTTCTGAACACGTGTGAGACAATGGGAAGGTGGATGACTAGAAAAAATACATTTCTGAAAGATTCCTTAGAGATAACCAGAAAATAAGTACTACAGAGCTTCATCTGCATTATTAGCAACAACTGTAATCTAAACACTGAGTTAGACAATTCATTAGTTTTTGACTACCCACAGTCATATACTTCATTCTGCCTGATTTTTGGAATTTGTCACTAAATGAACAAGTTTTTAAGATCAGAGAAAATTGTAGCTAATAATCTTGGAGGCTCAAGTCCATTTAGAAAGCTTTCCAGGATAAATGAAATAATTTGCTTCACCTGAAATGCAAACAGGCTTTTCATTTACTGAGCTGTGCCTATGAGGCATTCATCAGATAATACCTCAAATAGTATTTGCAATACAGAAGTTCAAAAACATAAAGTAATTTTCTTAGTGGTATTATCATTCATGATACTTCAAAACAAAGCAGCTATCAGAACTTAAGTGTATATTATTATCTGTTCAGCTTGGTGGGAATCTAACATATTTTCCCCCTGCTCAGCAAACTCAGTACAGCCAACACGTGCACCCTTCCACCTGTCCCAGGACACAGACAGAAGCCAGAGAAGAATTTCAGAGACAAAGGGCCAAATTTGAATGGCTGGATCCACTCTGTATTCATATAAAACCATAAATATTAAGCTTTAATTACAAGTTAGCCAATATTTGCATTATATTTGACACAATGCTCTGGATACTTCAGGAGCATGAGTATATTGATCTTCCGTATTCACAAGAAGTAAGGGCAGTGTTCCCATTTATAACATAAGGAGAAACACTGTTAACAGCAAGTGTCTTCTTATACTTGAGGTCAGAGAGCTGAGTGACCACACAGAGACTAGCCTGACTCGCTGTCCCACGGAAAGGGGAACACGAGCATGCTGATTCAGGAACTCTGCGAGGCACTGGTACCTGCTGAAGCTAATGAAGAGCTCTGTTACTCAGGAAAATCTACATACTCAATGTCTTTCAAAGGCTTAAATACAAAGAGCTGGCTTGTGAGAATACCTGGAAACACCATTTTAGGAACAGCTTATTTGCAGCCTGTGTCAAATTTAAAGATACCAGGAGACAGGTTTTGCATTATCTACTTGATGATGGTACAAAACAACAGAGGTATCAAATGATAAAGATACGTTTTTGATTACAACACTATTTGGCTACTAGAAAAAGGGCAAATGTTGTCTTAGAAAGAGACATATAAATAAAGACACAGCAAGAGAAAACCAGAAAACATTTTTAAGACAGCTAAGGACTCCCCACTACAACATCATGTACCTTCTTCTAGAGAGGGGCAACCTGTGAACGAGAGCATTGTCATACCAGAACACTTTAATGGTATGCTCATGTGTGCTTGCAAAACACAATGGCAAAATTATGCACATTTTTACCACAGAGCATCCAAACCAATCAAAGTTACCACCATGACAGCCATTTGTAATAAAGAATTTTTTCAAAACTCTGCAGGACCACGTAGAAAATTATAATATGCAGCGATGCAAGTTTGTGTTGACTCTTTTCTCACAGAGATGGTGATGTTTGCAGTTTCCTTTAAAGTATTGGATTTAGATCATATCTAGCCTTGTCCAGATAACTGACCTTCAATGGTTACACTTTACCTGGTTTAAGCACAATACAAGGACTGGAATTCAGGTGCCAGCCACACCTCAGTAACAATTAAAGCACATTAATTAATGCTCAAATCATGTTTCAATAAAATTCTACATATTTTTCAGGAAGTAAATGAGAATTCCTTGCAAGCTTCTTCCCTCATTAGCTTCAAAGCAAAAGGTCATATACATTCATTTATGCCATAATTATTTTTGATCCTCTAAGTGCACTGCTGCAGGTCAGCTTTCCATGGCACTAACTCTACAGCACGAGAGAGATGGAGAATTCAGAGCAAAAAGCACTCCCAAGTGCTCTTCTGATTTCTTACTGTGGCTACCTCTCTAAGAGAGCATGAGAGTCCCAGACTTAACTCTTACACACCTGGGGGTTTTGGCTAGATTTTCACTTTACTTCTGCCAGAGGATCCCAACATGCACAGTTAAACCTAAAGGACAACACAACAAGGGCTGCAGCAAATAATCAGTAACATATGGATTCTGGAGACAGGGCAATGCAGCAGCCAGGGAGGACTCTCTGCCACCTTATACAATTTAGCCAGATTATAAGCAATTACCTAACACTGAGCGAAGAAGGAAGAAGAATCATAGGAAGGATATTTAGCTGGAAAATTATCCTGACTTGCAAATAGGGACTAATATCCTGTTTTTATAGAATTAACAAAAACTACTGAATATATTCCTTGTAGCGTACTGTTATGGTTTTTTTTTTTTATTTCTTAATCATAGGATTAAGAGTTAATATGGTATTTTGGACCTCTGGCCACTTCCTGACATGTGGTGGTGCTGCTGTTTAAGGCAAGTCAGATAGGTTTCTCTAAAGATCAATCTGACATTTAATTCCTTTAAAAAATGCACAGTCATCTTAGAAACAATAAAAAGCAACCCCCCCAGTCTCGTAATATTTTTTTTTTTCCTAATAAAAATAATGTACAAGTGGTTATTGATCTAGACATATTTTTCCTTTTACAATAAATTACTCTATAGGTATGGTATTCCATTAATTTAAAGAAATTTACCTCTCAGCAGCAGAGAGAAATTTACCTATGCAGCTCAGCAGTTATGTAACTACCTTACTTGTGGTCACATGATATCTATTGCTATTAGTTCACTTCTAGACACTGGGAAAAAAAAAATTCAGGAAATTAATGGTCTTTTGGTTAAAAGTTTTCCTTCACGCCCACAGAAGAGAGCTGATAAAATGTTCTGATGTGCTATTCTAGTTCAAATTTTTGCTGTTTACTGCAGTTGTGTTTTACATATGGGCATATTTCATTTTGTTCCAAGCTGTGCAGAAAGGAAACTTGTTGTGGAATCCCTTTCAAACCTGATGAGAGATACCCAAATGCTGGCCTGCGTTCAAGGCCACATCTGATGCTCCTACAGCATGCGAAGGAAGTGACACACATGGTGGAAGAAGGGAGGAGCACAAGTGAAGGCTGGCTTTTGAGACACCACAGCACTACAAAACCAGTTATTTTAGAAGTCTCCTGTGTAGTAATGAAAATAATAATAATAATAGTAATAATAATAATAAATTATGGTTGGATCTTTATTGTACAAAACTGGTGCTGTTAGGGGAATCAGATCAGCTCAACTGCAGTTTCTAGCAAGATAACTGGCAGAACATGTTTGAGAACACTGCTCTGTGGACCTGATGTTCCTTTCTACCATTGACAAAGAGCAGAAAGGTTAGTGCAAAACAGCTCACCTGGAACCAATACTTTCACAGGCTTATTGTGTCCATAATAACAAGAAATTGTCTTCATACGCAAATGCAAAACATGCAGTTTTGCATGCCTTCTATTTGAAGCATGAAAACAGTTTAGAGGACAAAAAGGGGGAAAAAGCTTCTAACAGTCAAGATCCATATGACTGTGGGATAGTTTTCAAAGGGAAATGAAAATGTCATCACCTGACATTTCTGAAGCTGAGCTTTCAACTCCCGAGACAGAGTGCCGGCAGGAGTGTTAAATAGAAGAGCTGGTCACAGACCAGTACACTCTCCATATGTTTCCCTGGGGCAATTAGTGTCACTTCCCCTATGAAGGGGCTCACTGTGCTTACCAGAGAATATGTCAAGTCTGGTCACTCTGAAAATAAACACTACAAAGTCACTGGCAGGACCTTTAGGTTGAAAAATGAATCCCTCTAACTTACATATTCTCAAAAAAAAAAAAAAGAGTTTAATTGAATAGTCCTTTGAAAGAAAGTTCTCTGCGCTCCCTTGTGACATCCCCAGAGAAGAAAACCAGAACATATTCAACCAAAAATGTGTCTCAAGGCAGCTTTTGGGGTGCCTAATCTATGCCCTCCTTTCCTGTTGCACAGCTGGATTCTTGAAGCAGGGGCAGAAGGTTTCCCTTTCCTGCAAACACACAGGCACCATGCCACAGAGGCCTCCCCTGAGGAATCTGAAAGCAACAACCCAACACTGAGGTGCCCCAGCCAGCAAGATACCAGGAATTGCCCCTTCCTCATTGCATTCCTGAGAGTGCCTGAGGATCACACCAGGCTGCTTGGGGGAGCTATTTGCCAGTGCTGGTACATGGCTTCAAAGGTATTAAAATTCTCAGCAATCCACAGAACTATTTAAAATTATTTTCATTTAGAAATCCCTCTTTTGGAAAACATCACCACTGAGGAGTTGTGTAGATGTCAACACTAACAGAGTGTTAGCAAGCGGAATTGGAGCTGAAGACCTCTCCCACACAGGAGTAATCAGAACAAACTCCTTCCCCTTTCACTCCCTCCTGAGATGCAAACAGTGGGGGAAAGAGAGCTATTTCCTCCTTTAAAGCCTGATACTGATGATTGGGTCTCTTCCCTTTGAGGAGGAGGGAAGCAGCAGTGAAGACAGGTTGGGCTTCTTTCCATGTGCACCATCCTGGGCCTGTCCTCAGTAATTGATGGCATCGCTTATACAAAAGCTGGGACTGGGCCAGCTTTGGCCAGGGGCAATAGCAGGAGGGAGCAGCTGGGATGCACGTGGATGTCTGGCACATCAAACCACTCTGCAGCATGGCACTGTCAGCACCCGGTGGCCACTGACTGAGGCCAGCAGTGGCAGAAAACTCTGTGGCTGGCTCCTCCAGGTGGGGAGAGATTCCTGAATAAAAGTCCTCATTAAAAGAACAAAAAGGCAAAAAAGATTTAGCTTTTGTTTTACAAGTCATCTGCGGGAATGGAATGAAGCCACTCCAAGGAAGAAATGTAATTAAAACTTCAGAGCCATTTCTACCCATCTGTGGGAAGCTCAGGGATGCTGACCACTTTTAAGCAAGTGGAACTGACCAAGAGTTGTGAGTACTGTGTGTCCTTCACAAGATTTGTAGAATTAAGTTGTTGTTCAGGCAGCAGTTTGCTAGGCTTTTTTTTTTTTTTTTTTTGGCTCTGGGTAGCAAGGTCTTAATGCAATATCTGTTTACTACAATTCTCCAAGAGCCGAGATGTTTCTTGGCTTTTATCCGAACCATTTAGTTCACATATATATTAGAAAAAGCTGTCACATCAGCAGCTAAGGTTGATATCAAGAGAGACAATGAGAGGATTAAGAACTGGAAAGCTTTAGAAGGCAAGCTACTGAATATTTCACGAGAAATGAAGGAGAGAATGCCACTGATGCAAGGGGAAGGTCAGAAAACTTAAACATCTCAGGGACACTTAAAAATAATAAAATAGCCCTTTGGCCTGCCAGATGTTGCTATGCAGCTTTTAGGATCCTGATATTTCAGTCTGATTTTCATACCAAGGCGAGTTCTTCACTAAATGTGCATCAGTGACATACAGCATGTGCCAAGGCAATTTGCAGGGATGTGTCTACAGCATCACAGGAAGGATGTGACATTTGAGGGTGCCTTTGAGGGCTGATACTTCGTCATTTTATTGATCATTTTTATTAACATCTGAATGCTGCTGATGTGGACGGAATTTCACATTTCCAACTGCAAGAAGCTGGTGAGATCCAAAATGGGAAGAGATTTCACAAAGGCAGATTCATCACAGTTACTTTTTCCTATTTCATCCTCTAATGATAAGTTTTAACAGATCTTCTCCCTTATCTCTCACCACCATCAAGACCATGTAGTCTGGGGGGAAAAGTGGACAGTAGAAGAATTTTACAAGGCATTTATTTCTTAGGAAAGGGACAAGGCAGAGATAAGCCCAGGTGTTTTCTGTAGACTTGTCAGTGACAAGAGGCAAGGCACAGCAGGAAACTCTCTCCATTTTCTCCATTCTACACCACAGTGGTCTCACTTATGAACTTCAAGACACAGTCTGACAAGGGGAAACTTGAAGAACACTAGCTTCTTGCAAACAGAGAGGTATTTAAGTATAACATTGCTTACACTGTCCTTTATTTCACAAATACATCTAAAATGAACCTTGTTTCCCTCCCCTGCCTCCAGCCTACCAGGAAGGCATTATGAGGCATGGACAATTTTTTCGATCTTTGAGCTCATGGAGCACACTGATGAATTAACACCTTGTCAACATACTGTTTCTGTTTACCATGTTTTCATGGCACGTTTTACTTAATGATTTTCTGGAAATACTCAGTTATAAGAAATTTCTCTCACACCTCCTGTTTAAGAACAGATACTCTACTGTGAAAGTTAAATAACACTTGCTACTTTCTTTTATCTTGACATGATATTTCAGTCTTGCATCTGGGCACCTTGCACTTTCAAGGTGCTTGAAATACAAAGAGTAAATTTCTAGATTTTCTGACTTAAAAAACTTGTTTAATGATTAAAAAGAAAACGGATATAATTAAATTTGGAACTATTTTGGTTGTTTTTAACTTACACTGAAAATTATTTTCAAATTCCTATTGCCCCCTGTACTGCTACCGAGCTATTGCACTCTCATGTTATGAAGTAACTTCAGCTAGTAACTTGCACACTGTGCGATTCTTCATGTACTCTTGGTAGTTATGTTAAAGTATTCATCTCATATAATAACAAAATGGAAAACAATAAATTGGCATGCACAGCAAAGGAGTTTTAGAGCTGTATGCTGTTTGGTCATTGGAGATAGGAAACACATTACACAGAACTGCTTCTTTGAGGAACTGTGCTGAAAGGGCAAGTTAGGTCAACATTAAGTAGCAACTAACAGCTGTGTCTCCTGTACATGAGTTGAAATGACTGGTGGCTGCTTCTTAGTGAAACAATTGCAAGAGATTATAGATAAAAATTTCCTACACAACACACACAATAAACAGGAACATGGGAATCAAGATTTGAGGCTCAGAGACTTCAACCTGCATCTCCACCATGCCAAAGTAGATTATACCTTCCCAGATTTAGTGTTGATAATTACTGTAATTTCAACCAATCAGACAAATCATAATAACATTGCAACAGTTACTTTTCCAAGTTCTATTTTCCTATGAAATGCAGAAAATATCTCTGGTACTTCCTTGAGATGGAGTAGCCACAGACACCAGTCACTGCTGAAATAGTAAAGGAAACACAGTCATGGGGTTGTGACCCAATAAAATCCTTTTTCTCATTAGGAAACAATGAAAAAAAACCCCAAACCTGAAACCCAAACTCTCTGAATTACATTACTTCATTCAGATCATTACCATTTCCTGTACCACTTTTGTTAGGCATGGCTGATTTTGTCAAAGCTTTTACCAACCAGCTGACAGTTAATATTTTCCTCACTCCGATGGTCACTGCAGATTCCACAAATATGAAAAATATATCATCCTTAAAACCATAATAATTTCTAGGCATTATTTAACATCTCTGCAGTCACTAAGGAAGTAATGAGTAGAGCTAAAATAAATAAATGTGAATGTTTTTAAGAATTAGAAGTAATTAGATGTACTAAATAACTGTGCCATGTTAATGAACAGGAGCAGTATCCTCAGTTTTACATATACTGAGTCAGGTAAAAGCTGCTTTTTTGTGGTGATTCAAACACTTAGTTGTGAAGGGTTCTGTTAAGGATTTCTAAACAGAAAAGCGCAGACCAAGGCATCTAATCCCCTATCTCAAAGTACCTTTTAACTTTTTTTTAAAATATTGCACTCTGTACATCCATTTACAACCCTTTAAGTAGTGCTGCAATTACCAGGGCTGTTCTCTACTGAGTTGTATGGCTAATACATATTTTTTGGATCTAGTACAGCTCCCCTTTTGTGATAGTGTGACAGAATGATCTGTGAAGAGCTGGATCTATGCAGACTTGTGGTATGGTAGTTAGAGAGATCTAACCATGTTTCATACCTGTGTAGCTCCATTCCTAGGGCATCTATCCCTGTTTTACCAATATAATGAGATTTAAACCCAAGTCTTATCTTCCAAGTGCACATAAGGATCAGTTCATCCCACATTTATCAACAGCAGGTGACAGGATGATCAAAGCCAGATTAACAGATGGACTTCACGGAACAAGGATTTAACTTGACTGTGTTAAATACACCTGTGGCATGTCACACCAATAGCAGTTAATTCCTACTGCAGTCTCTGACAGTGCTAAAATGCTCCTCATATTGCTCCAGCAATAGAATTTTTCATGTTTCACATTGGGACACTAATTTTCCCAGTTGTGTGACAGGAGTATGAGAATACAGGCTACGGTTTGATGCTCAGTCGTGTACATCAAAGTCAATTCTTCTGGCTGCATGTTATTCAGCTTTTAAGAAGGAGTAATAAAAATTGACTCTATGACAAGCTAAAACATTTGTTTGTTTATAGCTGTTAAAAATTTCTGCACTACGTAAGTAAAAAGGAGGTGACAGCACAAGACACTCCCAACAGCTTTATTGTTTTAGCTGGGAAATGGTATCCGCATGCTCTGCCTCCAAGGGATCATGTTAGATGGAGCAAATTCATGAGGTCCTGCCCTGCCTAGATCATCTTGACTTCATAAACACCATCTCAAATCTGTGCAGGGGAAGCAATATATATAAATTTCTATGAGAGGGGGAGGCTTAAAGGATTCTGCATTCAAAATTGTTTCAAGTTGCAGCTACCACAGTTCCTACATCACTGCTGGCAGAAAGGCAAGAAAAACATACAGAAGATTCTGGATGTGGTTTTAAGCTACATCAAGAGGATCATGGGGTGTGTGTTTTGTCTTTGCAAGCCAGAGTTGTTCTATTGTGGATCAGGAGTGATGGATTAGAATGGCTCCAAGAGCTGTCAGCTAATATCTACACTGCAGCAAGATCAGACAGCAGCAACCTCTCTGGAATGCTGTGGCAATTTCTGGCTGCTGCTATGAGAACTGCAGGTCATGCTACTATGAGAGGTTTTAAAGTAGAAAACTGAAGTTTAAATAAAAAAAGGCACCCAGACTGCATAATCCTCTGCAGAATAGGAAGAAAGCATTCAGAAGATAAAGCACTGACAGTCTCTTGGAGATTTTGCACACTCGTCTAGTTTCTTGGGCACTCTGATGCCACTGTATTTTCGTGTTGCATTGGAACATCTGCATTCAGGTGAACTGAGAACAAGGCCAGTGTGTCAGTCATCAGTGAGGGTGACTAAGCAGGGCACTCGATTACACCTTGGGACCTGTAGTTGAGTTCAATGTTTAAAAAAAATCTAGGCAATCTACAGGCTTGTAGCTCCTCTAACTTCACTCTGCATTGAAGACACCCATTATCCCATGAAAATAAGGCACTCAGTAGGTACCAAATCAGTAATACTGTGAAGCATAATGAAGCTGTTGAAATTCTAGAAAAACACTGTTTGTACCATAGGAAATGTTCTGCGAAGAATGTTAGAAGTTCAGTTATTACAATCCCAGCAACAAGAAATGTACTTCTTAAGCATTACAGTCAGGTATGAAAGCTATGACTTTGGGAACTAGATGACCATTTAAAGCAGTGATTAGCTTTCTAGTCCACTTATCTGAATGTTGTCATCCTTTCTTAAACTTTGCACCAATAAGAGGAAGGAAGCCACAATCTCTAGTTGTGCTAGTCACTTGATACGTGTTACAAAAAGGACTACAAACTTGAGCCTGTGGGCAACACTTGTAGGGGGCTTGAAATGCCTGTGGTCATGGAAGGAACAAAGATGTAGACTGTTACCTACACCCAGAAACCCAGAGGGAGTGCAGACCAGTCTGAGGATTCTGCCTGAGACATGTTTGCTGCACAAATACTGGAGCACAATCTGCTCCTGGAACTGGCAAACTGAGTACTGCGTGCCATTGAAAGGTAAGATTTTTGCACAGTGCAGTTCTGGGAAGACAAGTCAAGATAAAGCATTCATGCCTTCTCCCACCATGAAGAGAGAATTACTCATGCCCTTGGCAGTTTTAAATGTAAGAACAAACATGCTCAAGCACAAGAGCAGCAGGATGGGACTGGTGGTGCTGTTCAGCACAGGCAGACACAGGCTTATCAATAGCTATGGCTAGTTGGAATAAAAAACTGAACTAAAGCACACCTCCGAGCCAGAAGGTGTAAAGTGCACAGTCCTGCTGTGCTAAATACCTCACCATGTGCCAGTAGGCTTAGTTCAAAACATGACAGATATTTGAATAAAAGATCTGTTAACTTGCTCACATTAGACTTCCCTGTAGGTTTTAGCTCAATTCCATTGCACATAGACTTATACAAACTGCCGTTACACCATCACCTTGGAAAAATAGGAGATAATGAATTTCTGTAAGGAAGGAATATTTTCTAAAGGTAGGTCAGTCAGCAGTGATGACTCCAGAGAGGCATCCTCTCCTGCACTGCTTGCTGTTGCTGGAACCAGAGTGCTGCCCCAAGTTCATGTGTGGATATGTGCCTTCAGCGCAAGGCTGATGACAGGTGTCTTTTGAGACTTACACTGCCCAGAGGCTCCAGGACAGAATATAGAAAACATTAACTGGACTCTGTGACTGACCTAAAATGCTGAAAATCCCAGAGTACATTCTCAAAATTCCTGCCAAGGATCATCTTTTCTACTGAACTGCAGCAGCACCCACAGTGATAACAGGTCAAACTGTGGCCTTCCTGCCTTTCCACCAAGCAAGAAATAGGATGTGGAATTATGTAGCCAGGCTCTTCCCATGAGGCAGAGGTGACAGAATAAATGTTGCTCAAATAATGGTCAGGGGCAGAGTTCAGTGGTTCGCCTTGTTCATCTATGGATATTAAAAGTGGTTACAAAACTAAGGTGTTGAGAATCAGTCAAGAAACACTAAACACTAAGATACTGCCTCTGATTTAAAGTCCTGAGCTACAACATGGTGGTTGTATAGATCATGGTGTACTGGTCACAACAGCAACGGTAACTATTTTCTTCTCCCTCTCCCCAGTGCTTTTTTTTTGAGAGAGGTTTTTCCATATGTTTTATATCCCTTTAAATATTACCTAACACTTGTCTCATCACTATTCCAAAAAGATACCACAGCAACACAACAGGCATTTTCAGATACACAAAACCTGAAGTTAAACACTGGTGTTGGCATATCTACTTAAACCAAAGATGTCTTAAAGATGAACAAAGAGAAATGGTAAATGTTAGACAAGCTGAAACAAATGAGGAATTTGATATTAAATACATCAGAAGATTACATTTTTCAACAGTTACATAGGAGTTCACAAAATCTGAGAGATCAGCATTATACTTAGATGGCAAAATTAAACCAAAAGAGTTAAGTTTCCTAGGCAGATGAGAAGCTGGTGCCAAAGAAGAGAAAGAATGTGGATTTCCAGCTCAAGTTCTTCAGCTTTTTGTTCCCAACCGAACTAAGATTTCCTACCTGCTTTCTCCTTCCCAATAACTTTCTATATTATCTGATATCAATCAACTTGAAGCAACAAGTAATCTTATGGATATTCAGCTACCCTCTCAAGTATTTTACAACTATTCCACCTGTGAAAAATACATTAAAAAATAATTCAGGAGATGGAGGCCTCATTGTACAGCCAGTCACCATCATCTTCCTTAGGATGCTTTTAGATGAGTCCAACCTCTTTTTTCCCTTTTCTTGCTTAAACTGTTTCAGCTATAATCAGCTAAAGTTTGGAGTTTTACTCTTTCCTTAAAGAAAAATAATTTCTACTACTCGGGGAAGAACACAGATCTTTCCCCTGAAGTTATTTACTGTCTAAGGTTAGGAAATGTAACAGGAAAAACGGTCTGATCTTTCCCTAACAGAGTTTTGCTGTTTGAAGTCTACCTTACCTTATTGATAAGACTGGTTGCATTGTAGATTGCCTAAACTATCCCTTCAGATAATCCTACTTTCACTTGCCTATAACTTGTTTAAACTTTTATAATTTGGTCTGAGCTTTTTACATTTTTTTTTTTTTACTATGTCAGGTGTCTGCATCAAGCTGAAATTTTTTTGAACCACTTTACCCAATATCTCAATAATTTCTGCAGATGAGATAAGGATGTGTGTAAGTTTAATTTGCACTGAATATTCTAATGACAACTCCTTTGACTAAGCTTTCTGTGCTTTAAAGTAGGAAATAAAAGTCTGACAGAAGAGGGAGGGCATCGTATGAGAATGATACAATGATTCATTCCTCCATATGAAAATTTGAGCCATTGGGCCAAGTTACAAATCTTCCAAAAAATTGCAGCCTGCATATCTGTTAGTGATTAACAGCTAAAATTCTACATTCATTGAATAAATTCATGCTTCTCATGGGTTTTTAGTGATATCCAGATTGCCTATATAATGCCCTCAAAGAACTGCTAAGAACTCATCTGTCTTCTGAAAATTTTTGCATGTGAGCCAGTAGGGCATATGCAAGCCCCAAACTACGTATACATTACAGGGCTTCAGGAAAAACACTGGCTGTTGTGAGCAGAAGTGAGACTTGGCAATAGCAGGACTGGGGTAGGGGGTAGGGAGGGATTGAACCTCGAGCTGTACACCCCTTGTAGATATGGGAAACAGGACACCAAAGAAAGGAGGAAAGGGAAATCACACTGGAAAGCTACTCTCCTCATAAGAGACCTATAAATTCTTCAATCTAAAGATGTTGGGTTTTATGGGCATAACGTCATTTTATGTGAAATTGCAAAGAACACAAGAGGGAAGACATGTCTCAGGGGAAGAACACAGAGTTGGGCAGCCTACACAAGACACAGTGTGGGCCAAGAGCGAGGCCTGAATCAGACAAGAAGCAAACATGACAGGATAGAGGATGAAACAAAGGAAAACTGGAGGAGTGTTCAGGTGTCATGGATCACTATGTCTTAGGGAACATGCTATCTGTAATTTAGCTACTTCCCAGATCCTGTATCATAGCTTAATCTGGCTGCCCACTGTTCACTCTACAGCAGAGAAAGCCTTGTGTTCTTCTGAACTCAGAGCCTGAGTCCAGGTATTGCAACATCCCCACCATGTTTTGTGACCCTACCAGAAGATACTCTGTGCCTCTCAGAGAGGACTTTTTCTATAACAAGAGTCAAGGCTTCATCAGTAAAGGATATAGACAAGTCATATTCTCCAATCTGTGACAGGTTTTATTTGCAAATTGTGAGAGCAAGGCTGTGTTTAGCTTCTGGGAGCCTGGACTTAGGTTACTCAGGATCAGTTGGGATCTATGGCCTCTAACTGTTTTACCATTTTTTCAACTCCTGTTCCTGAAAAAACCTTTCTCATCTCTTCCTCTTGCTTCAATAGGAGGAGTAAGTGACTCAGGTCTTTGTTGCCAGTCAAGCACACCTCCCTGTGATCTGCTTCCAGGTAGCAGTGTTCTTTCTGGCTGCTCTCATCTCTCCACCTGTGCCATATCAGTAGCAGTGGTCTCTTTGAGTGGGCTGCACATGAAAGAAGACATAACTGCAATAAATATAAAATGACACACCAACATGTTCTTCCACTCATTATATCAGGAACTGTGAGGAAAAGCCTGTGGGAGGGAAGCTGCAATAGAAAGACAGGCCCATTTAAGAGGGAAGTGTGGAAAAGCCTAGAGGTGATCGTCCACAAAGTTTGTGAGATTAAAGGATAATCTGTATGCTATTCTGGAATTTATTTCTGGGGGATCTACAGTTCTTGAGAGCTCTGTGTTGCCTATTAGCAAATATCCCAGTCATTATGCCCTTTTTCCTAGTGCACAAAAAAGCTGACATCTAACATTTAATATAGTAGCTCAGAGGTGGGGAAACTGATCATAAATTTGGATAATTAATATTTGTTGTTACTATGGCACCAGAATGCAGAACACTTGCCTCCACATTTAATTTGCTACCTGGGGTGGATGGATTGATTTTTTTTTTAAAACAATGCTAAAATAATACTAATTTGTGACATGACCTACAGCAAGGTTAAGAATTGCAGTGTTAGACCTGCTGTTCAGTAGTCTCCCCTCTTGCCCACCCATGTGTAATAAAAAACTATTAGGCTTTGTAACTACATAACTAAATGCTCTTTTGCTTCCCAACAAACCTTTACTCCATGCACTCTCTAGACTTGATGGTTCTCCCTGTGAGTATGAGAATGAAGTACTACTGCCCATCAGCATGGAGTCTGGTCCCTGACCTGTAACGTCAGCAGGGTCTGATTTCCTGACATAAATAGCTCGGAGTACACGCACGCCTGTGCTGATGGACTGTGGATCAACACGCGCCAACGTGTGACAGAGCTCATCTTTTCTGTGGTCTATTATCATCAGTGGAGGTGAGCTTATGAAGATAAGTTGGTCTGCAGTACAGCAACTGCTGCCAACAGGTGACTTGTATATAAAAAGGCCACAGCTAACTGGACAGGTGGGACAGGTAAGGCAGCATGAACTCATAGTGTCCCACATTACAGAGTCCTAACACCAGCAGAAGACAACAAGGCACCCTGGGACCTCTGCCTGGTTCAGGTCAGAACCAAATTTCTTCCTGCCTTCCCTGATTAGTGCTTTTTCAGTCAATTTTATCATAGGTTTATTTCCTTAACCCACCAGTATGCAGCTGAAATATATGGCATACTCTGGCACTGCTCTCAGTGCCAGAGCAGGTGGATTCAAACACCATTCATATTCACACCAAACTATAAACTGTTTGTGCCTATCACCAGGATGAGGGGGAAATAATCATGCAAAAGACTGACTGACTGAGCCTTGCCTGTTCAGCACTCATAGAACAAGCCCAGTGTACTATTTTGCGTCATAAAACTTACGGAGAATTGAATGCATCCACACGATAATGAGCATTATGGCTCATTAGAGGCTCAGCTTGCAAAGTCCAAAGTCTACAAACAGAAGCATATAGGAGAAACCTGAACTAAGTACTGTACCCTGCCCTCTGTCTGCACCAACCCTTTACACGTATCTGGTAAATGATTTATAAACCTAAAGACAACAAAGTATAAAACTGTATCGCTGTCTTCACTTTACAAAGGAAACCCTTTCTGAATAAATTGCCATGTCTCTGAAAATATTTCAAATTTTGGTGTCTGCTCTGCTCTTTACAGGTAAGTGCCTGTATCCTACCTCATGTCATTCCCTTCAGGCTTGTTAAATAGTCAGCTGGCAAAAACCCTGTGTTACCACCAGAACAGCCCTGATGGAGTAGTATTAACTGGAAATCACTGCAGCAGAGACATGCAGGAGAGTGGGTGAGCACAAGATTGCATGGAAAATTCTGTGAAATACAGTTTGATTCTGCTCCTCATGACTATTTTTGAGTTTTTTACTGCTCATGAATAAGGAGGAAGGATGCATTTCTGACTGAAAGGCATTCTTAAAGGATGATTTCCTGAACTGTTAAAATTGTAAAAAAGAGCTTGATGCTGTTTCTATGAAATCTTCTCTAAATATTTTTCTTATCTCAACATTTATTGTTTGTAGGAAAAAATTTCACATGCATTTATAAGGGCCCCAAATATTCTATTTCACAAGTGATTTCTGGAATCCGACTTGAATTTCTTTAGGAGACTGACTGTTTTAAAGCTCTCAGGCTGTCTGAATGCTGATCCTTCACAGTACTGTGTAACCAGGGCACCTACAATCAAGACTCAACTTGTAAAACCTGGACCAGAGAGAAAATGGATGGGGTGGGGTTACCACATGCTCTTCCCAAAGCAGCACACACTGGTACAGTCTATGATCAGTGATCCACATGCTGTAAGATTGATTTGTTTCTCACAAAATTGAAGCAGGCAGTGACAGCTGACTTCCCAAGTGATTGCCTGCATCTTGACAAGATGCTCCATCCACATGCATGCATTAAAAGCATTTCTTAGATTTGAGTGCTCCAACACACATGCAGTAAATACATGATGTGAATAGCTAAGGCAAAATAAGGGAGACATAATTAGCCAATGATTAATTGTGGATTAATGAAAAAGGTTTTGTGAATTGGGACCACAGTCAGGTGTAATCTCTCTTATGCGTTGAATTCACTTCCACGACATATGAACCTGAGTTTTGGCTTCAGTGAGACTCTGTAGGGAGATAAGGAGGTGGAAAGGGACTTTGTCTCTTCTGCAAGTTTGAGCTCACCTATAAACCTTTTCCCCTTATTTGTCCTTCCTGATCTGCTGTGCACCTGAACTGGGACAGTTCCTGGGTACTTGCCTACCTTCTTGAACTTCACCTCCTTTCCACTGAAGGCCATTATAGAACACAGTGTCACCTGAAGACAAGCTGGGAGCAGCTTGCAGCCCCTCCTTTCAGAAGACTTTACTTTCATCTCCTTTATGTCTCCTGTCTTTTTTACCCACTTTCCCAGGTTTCTATTCTTCAAAAGACACGAAGAACTACTTATTACTAATTTTTAATGAGCTCTTAAATGTTTAATTGATCACAATCAGTTCAGTTTTCCATTAATTGGGAATCCTTTCAGCAACAACGAAGGTGGTGGTGAAGTAAAACAGAGACTGTAAGATTCTCATGAGAACCTTATTCTTCTTCATGCCTTCAGCTCAGTTGCTATAAATCACTCCTCATAGTAAAACCACAGTCACACCTCTGGGAATAAGCTTTCTGGACCTTTTCCTTTAGCCTCTGGAGAGTGCAGCAGCAAGGGATGGGGTACCAGTGCGATGTCTTGGCACTGAGATAATTGCTGAAGTCTCTCAGGTGTCTGATGGGGGTGTTTTGCCCATTCACTCGAGCTTAAACTGGTAGCCACATGTGGATGTAGAAAGGAAATTTCAACAGGACCTGCTGAGTGGACCAATTGACCAGTGCTTTTCCTAATACTTTGCTGGAGTGGAAGTAGTTCCTTCCCTAGGATTATCTAGGATTTTTGCGAAATCGCCTTGCTATTTACCCATACCTGACAACAGCCCTGACCCCTGGCATCATCACACATATTGAATATGTTCAATAGCTAATTCTGCATTAAGTGTCTGTAAGTTCTCTGCCATTGCTGATGAGGGAATGAGGCTGATGCTGTAGCTCTAAGGATTGCTAATGACATCTCTTGAACCAGAGAGCTCTTCTGTCCTGTGATGTAAAATTAAGAATTTTCAAAGAATAAAAACTACTTTAATTCAAGCTTTAAAAATAAACAGATGAGACCAAAATTCCAAAGACTGGGTGATATGGACAGAGTTGACGCACTTAAAAATCAGCAACTTTAAATCTTGCTGTCAACAGCAAATCTGACTGATTTAATTCTATTCTAAGGCTTCTTACCATCCAAACACTCCAGCATACAAAGCCTATGTACATACAAACATCATTTTTTATAATGTGAAAAAAGCAATGGGCAGGTGTTAGACTTTAATATAATTGCACATTTCAACTGAAAAAAAGTTGATATGTGGGCCAGAGGTGTCCTGCAGGATCCACAAGTCTATCCTTGCTGCAATTCAGCCATGCATGCAGTGTACTGACAGATAACCACATATTGATTTCCATGGAATGCCACGTAATCTAGAGAAATACTTGAGTGAGGAGAGAAGCAGCTGCTGCCACATTTTTTTCAGCATTTGCACTCTTGCACTGTGGTATCTTTGGTATTTTGAGTCCTCAGACTGAGTCCTGTGGTCTGACCGTGTGAATTTATATGTAGAAAGTTAGATAGCTGAAACATGGTGGGGAGGTGGTCCATTCTGGCTCATTTCTAGCCTTAGGAAACACAACTAAACTGCAGACTTGATTTACTTTTTCAAAGTTCCCAACACGTCAGCACCTGCCACCTCAGCAAGGTTGAAGTTTAGCTCTGTCCAAGTTTAGCCTCTGTCCGAGCTCTGTCCTAAAGAACTGATAAGGCTGGCAGTCTTTTCTCCATGAGCTGACATTTTGACCAGAGAATCACCGTAGCCAACAATAAGAAGAGTTATTAGACTTAAAAGAAGGGAGCCAGAGCAATTGCCAACTTTTGACATTTAAATTCCATTGATATTAACTTAAGCAATATGTTTTCAGGTTGTCAGAAACTTGCAAGTCTTCAGAAACTAGGGAGAAACAATAGTGTCCACAGAGAGTGTTTGAAGTGCTGCTAAATAATTGACAGTTTCTTTGCAAATATCATAGCAAATTAGAGATGAACCTCTTTTACCTATGGTAGATGCACACCAGGGATAAATTTTGGTCCTAAGCCTAGAAGTTGCTCCTCACCACTTATACAGTACTAATGATCTGGATAAAAAAAGGCTTTGGGGTAGAGAATGGGAGAAGGAGAAGCATACCCTATATTAAGGCAAGTTTGAAGATTTGTCTCCTTATCATTAAACTCTGCCATTAGAGGTGCAAATGGTGGCCAGCCTGCTCTCCCCAGACTACTAAGCTCACAATGGCTCATGCTACTTAACTTTTACAAAAGAAAATGTATATCAATTATAGGTCCCTAAGCAGGCAAATGTGTCAAAACTTTATCCCATACTTACCTTTTTGATTGTGTGATGAAGTGGATCATTGCACATTCAGCTGATAGAAAAAGATGTCTTCCTGGGAAGATTTTGTGGCTGCAGCCAGCTGAATATGTTGCTTTCTAGTAATCTATCGTTGCACAAGATGCTTTCATTCAAGTCTAGCATGAAGAGATTTTAAAGCACAGATCTATCCAGGTTGATTTTCTATTCTGAGTGCAGTTTGCTTGCTATACTGTGATACTTTTTTATTATTACTTTGACATTCAAGATATTTGATATGCCTTTTCATAATCAGACTTTTTTTGTTGGTTTGAGTTTTTTTTAATATACTCCATGCTGGATTAACTGCGCATTTGCTTTTTTTGACAAAGATGACAAGGCTGTACCACCATCTCCTCTCAAGTTTAGTCTCAGATCATAGTAATCCAAAATTAGATGCTCAGAAGGCATGGTAGCAATAATGACTACGATTAGTTTTCCCTCTGGACACTGTCTTTAGGTGCACAGGACAGACAAAACTATCTGCTGAAGGCAATGACTATATGAGCCAAGCATCTGCTTTTTTTTTCTATAATTTGTATTTCATATGAGAACACTGAGTGAATCTTCAAGAGACAATGAAAGGAAACCCTCTAAGTGGTAACAGCTGATACAACCTTGGCAATAGTTCACCCTCCACACACATTTCTCCTATTTTCCCACTGGGACATTTACATCTAACAGTGCTTTTCAAAACACATATTTATCTAAGAGAGGATAACAGTATTGAATAAAACCATTAACATAAAATGTGTCTGGTTGCTCTTCATAGTGGGTTAACTGTTTCAGTACAGCTTGAAATACTTCATCTTTTTGCAGCTCAATTTTATGCACTGTGAGCCATTTTATTAACATCACCCATCTGCTCCTAACTCCGTCTAGTCTCACATCAGGTGCTCTGAAATTCCATTCTCCTGGTTGGTATGCTAATCTCCTACAAGATGCACCCCTTCAGGAATAGTCTGTGTTTATAAAGCCAACCCTTCCACAATATTTTGCTAAGCTGTTTGAAAGGAGGGGGAAAATTACACCCAGTCTGAGAAACTTAAATTGAGGCAAGATATTGCTCATTTGATGGAGACTCTACGTTGTATTCAGAGGGGCTACTTAGATGGAGACACCTGGTCTGATGACCCCAGGTCTACATTAGAGCTAAGTAAAGACCTTCCTTCATCTGAGCTCTGCCAGAGCAGAAGCAAATGTACAACCCTGTCTGTCTGTGCAGCCACAGTGAAAGACCAACAGGGCTAATTCTGGTTTTGCTAGAAATGATCTCGCTAGAGTTTTTCCAGAGGTGAATGAAGCTTGCCATGTTCAGAGACTTATAGTGATCTTTACAGCAAGGCAAAGAGAATGAGCAGAGCCTGAAGGAATAGCTGATATATAAAGGCACTTACCTGATTTTCTTTTGTTAATTATGCATCTTTGGAGTGCCCCAGCAGCTGGGGACAAGTCCTGCAGAGACAGCTCCCAGGAGGTGAAATAGCAGCTAGAAAAGAATAAGAACTGGGTGTCAACAGTGACAAGAAAAGCCAAGAGCAGAGCTGGCATACCTGCCTCTCCTCAGAGCAGGCAAGTGCACTTCAATCAAAGTGAATACCTCGCATAGTTAGGGGTGGCATTTCTCATTGGATACAGATGCAGCCAGAGCAGACTGTATATTCAAAATTGACATATAATACCCTGAAGATGGAGCTCTCTGCACCACAGTAGCCAAGATAACACCTCACTGTCCCACTAGAGGAATGACAAGCTCATTTTTGAAGATGTTGGCAGCAAGAAAAAAAACCACAAGAAACATAGCTGCTTAATGATCTTTTTTTTGCAGCTTACTTTAAATCTGGAGGGCCAGAGCACATATTAGTGATAAAATTTAATGTTTGATGGCCCTTACTAACTATATATACATTTAAAGAAAAGTGTAGCCTGTTAATGAGTCAGTTTCTGATCCCAGTTCAGTTATCTCCATCCAGAAATGTAATCATGAGCTTACAAAATATTTAGTATAAAAAGAAATCCTGACATTAACTAAAGAGAAATTAAAAGCTCATAGATTTTTCTATTGAAAAATAGTAAATTGCCAGAGAAATACTGAAATTTGGCACAAGCTTAGTTTTCTCTTGTGCAGCTCTAGAATACAAGTATACCAATTTAATAGACATATGCATGAAATATATTTTCTTCTTTCCCAGGCCAAAATCTTGTTTTCTGAAGTACAGAAATTGCTATTCCTGTGTTTCCTAAGGGAGAGAGCAGTTCACACATGAGTCTTCTCACGAAATGTCTGAACTTACTTTTTTCCATGCAGTTGGTAACTTTTTTGAAGAGGGTATTCCTTGAAAACTCCCTACCCTAAAATTTCTACCTCCAGTTTATGATTATAGTAATTTGCAATATGAAGAAACTGAAGTAGGAAGCAATTACTGGGACTATCATTGCTTGCTAAGTAACTTTTCTAAAGTACTCTTTGACATCTATATTAAGGGCAAAGATGACAACCACCATCACTTTTTTTTTGTTCATTACTCTATAAACAAGGTTTTTCTCATCCTCTTTTTAAGCTCTTTTGGCACTGAGAAGTAACAAAGTTAAACGGAGCAACAAACACTCTAGCTTACATATCTGCCACCTATATGCATTCAGCAAACATTTTCTTCTAGTTAAAAAACTAAAGAGCAACGATATTGTGGATGATCAGGAAAGCCAGCAATAATTACAAGTGAACTGGATTCAGCTGAACATTGATAGATTTTCCCCCTAGAAGTTTAGGAATCAGGGAATTGGAGAGCTGTGAGTGAAGTGATAGCTTGCCCTGCTGAGCTCCTACTCTAAGACATAATAGACAAGGACTCAAGTTCTTGGCCCATCTGTTTCAAGTATGTGCAGGTCACCCTCAGGTGTCCATTTAAACCCACTTCACTAAATTGGAGCCCAGCTGTTTACAGACTGGCCTCAGCTTGGCTGATGGATCTGAGCTCCAGCTTAAGTGGTTCATTAAAAATTGTGTGATTCGGACTGACATGCTATTTTGGACTCTTTTAGCCTCAAATTAATGTCTCAAAATTAATTTATGTCTCAAAGACTCAAGACTAAAAAGAAAAGGTTTTTTTCTGTACCAGAGCCTTTCATAAGAAGCTAAAGAGGAATTCGGACCTTTTTCTTCTGAAGAATATTTATTTCAAGATCTGCAAGGACTACTTCTGCATCTGTGGTGACCTCAGAAGCTATCTGAATCAATGCAATAGCAAGATTAGAAGTGCAGTATCTTCTGTTCAGAAAATAATTTCCAAGCATGCAATTTCTATGCTGATACTAATGAGAATAAATATCACATATAAGCCAGGATGTTCAGAAACCACAGATAAATTCATAGGGTTTGCGTTCTTTTAAAAAATTTTAGGTTCTGAGCACACCTGAGACTAGGGCAATTACAGTCTAAGAGGATTTTTGTAACAAAACTTTGCATTAAAAATAAATTAGTGCCTTAATTACATTGTAGCTTTATTTACTTCAGATTCAACAGCAAAATAATGATTTAGAGCATCTGTTTTATTAACTTCAGGCCTTAAAAAAAAGTTTCTTTCTGAGAATCTAAGGTAGGACCATCTTTGATTTCTATTAAATAAACTACAGATTCAAAACCATGTTCTGTGGGTATAAGCGTATTTTTGAAGTGCACATTCTAAAATATTTTTCTGATATTACGAATATTTTTCAGCTTCTGTTTCAAGTGTCCTTGGAGCACCCTTTCTGACAGAAGAATCAGCAAATCAATTCATACGGCTCAAACGACATATACCATATTCTCCGAGCTACTGGGACTCCAGAAGCAGCCAGAACACGTGGGGATACACTGTGGCTGAACAGGTATCTTCTTCCTTCAAGAGGAAGCAGCATCTACTGAGAAAAAGAAAGCACGGGTCTGGAATTAACACGTAACATAAATCCTTTGGGTCAAGGGAGGAAATTTTTCTGATTTATCAACATGGGCAAAGCTGCTCAGTAGTCATACACGGTATTTATTCAGTATCAAAGCTCAGAATATTCCTTTCTCATTTGATCTACTTCAGATTAGCAAATCATGGGCAGCTTTTAGAGAAACAGCACAATACTACATGGACTTGGACCCTTTTGCCTTCGATCCCTCGGTAGCCGTGTACGATGGGGTTTCTCAACAGAGCATTTCGTAGACTTGGAGCATGTGTGTACCTAAGTAAGTAAAACTGACCCTTAAAACACTGCTGACAATTGGTTTATAGTGTCATAACCTGACACAGTAAAAAACCCAATTATATCTTGAAAAATTAGAGAAGATTTGTTTTAACGGTCCAAGTTTAACAGTTATTTAAATGTGGTCATTTTACTGTGTCGGGTTCTTTTTTAAGTATGTTTTGGAAAAGCTCATTAAGAGCTTAAAGAATATATATCCTTTTAAAAGTCCACAGAAGCTAAACTGCTTCCTATAGAGTTGATTTAAAAAGCAGACAGAAAGCAATTCCTGAGGAGAAAAATAAAAGATAAAAAAACTCCATCTATTTCAGTAACAAAACTGTATCCAGTGTGGAATAAAGCCTCAGCAGAACAAAACAGAGAATGAGACATAGCAGTTGGTAAAAGCAGTATTTATAGATCAGCACAGGAGTACATGAAATGAAGTGTCACAATCTCCGAAGTTGCTTAGGACTATGCTAAAATTGGACACAATTTTTGGACAAAATTTTGTCAAACTTAGGGAAAAATTACTAAATGATTCAGTTGGACAAGCACAATACATGCATTCCTGCTGAACACTTTTCCTGTGAAGATACTGCAGTCCTTAAAAATGGACAGGAGCAGGTAGAACTAAACTCATACAGTTTCAGTGCTTAAAATAGTTACTAAGACAGCATCTGTCAGTCTGACTGAAACCACCAATAAGAAAATGGGCGAACTTCTCACAATATACTTTGAATTGAATATGCTTTGAATTTTATTGACTTAAAAGTACCTTTCTTTGTGAAAATGAGTTTCATTTTGAAACACAGCTTTTGAAAAGATCTTTTATTATTTATGAGATAGGAATTTAGCTTGGAGAGTCTCAGAGTGAGTTTTCCAGGACTCTTCCACCTGAAAGGTGACATCAGTTTCATTCACTCTGAGCAGAAACAAAGTAGGAGAGAATAGCTAAAAGCCATAATTTACCTTCCCTCCTGCTGAGCCTTCAGCTAGTGCCCTTGGGCAACTGGAAGGAAGCACCCAGTTATTCCCTCACAATTTCTAATACTGATATGGGTGGATAGCAGCAATCACTTCTGCCTTATTACAAATTTACCTGAAGATACTTTACTCAGTTTTCTGAAAAAAACCCCACTGACTTTCCCACCAGAAAAATTCCTCACAGAGAAAAGCCCTAACTGTCTCTAATTATTGGTTGTGCATCCATGTGCCTGATGGCTGTGATCACAGCAGCTGCCAGGCAGACTCCAGGATGAGTTATGTTTCCAGAAGGATAATCCTAATGATTGTCGTATGACAGGACTAAAGCCATTTACATAAACACATTTACAGGCACTCCCACTGAAGTATGTTCATGATTTCAAAGCAAGGCTAGTTAACTCCCAGACTGAAATAAACTTCCCAATGCTAATGTGACAGGAATTGACATGCAGAGTTTTTGAGAAGGCATATAGTAGCAAAGAAGCATCAAGCTAGAAGTTACAAAAACTATTGTGGATAAAGTAGAACAATTCTTTTCAAAATTTTTGTTCCTGATTAGTGATAACTCTGAAATGGAAAGCCTGTACAACCTATGCAGGAATCTGGCTCAGGGGCTGTACTTCCAGAAGAAAGTATTTGCAAAAGCTGGCAAATCTGAAGACTGTAGTTGTTGACAGGATCTTTAAATTAATTTTGTGATTTTTTTTTTTTTCTAAAATAAATTTATTTCATCTTTTCTAGCAACAACATCAGACCTTACATGGAGCTACTACAGCAGTCTGGGACTCACCTCCAGCAACAAGCTATTAAATCCTACACGTCTCATATCTGGCCATGTTAGGATATGGCATGTTATGTATTTGCCATTACATATTTGATAAGATGACTTTATCTCATCCCACTTAGGTTTAAACCCAAAATTAATAACTAATTCTCTGTATAAAACCAACCATGAACTTTTAGCAGGTTGGGTTTAAAAATGCCTAGTGTTTTCATGTAAAACATTTTTTTGACTAAACAATTGTTTTAAGATGTACATTCCTGCTTCTGTGACTGAAAACCACACTTTTATTTCTCAGTATTTTCCTTTAGCTACATTTTTGAGAGGCTAGTGAGAAATGAAAATTGGTCACTTTGGATGGGTGAGAGAAGTAGAGCACATTTGCTTCAGGTATACTTCTCTAGTGCAAGTGCATTTCCATTCTTTCAAGTACTAGTAGTAGGTGTTGTGGTACACATCCATTCATGTCTATGCTTTTCTTTCCTCATTTAAGCTTTTGTACTTGGTCTTGAGTGCCAAAACCAACTGAACCCACAGCTACTACTGTATGTTGTTTTTTCTTACTCCACAGAGAAAGGAAATGGTGGAAACGTTCACAACTCGTTCTCTAAAAAAAATGGTGGTGACAAATGTTCTTTATGCCAAGTTCTTGACCTTGGAAGTTTCCTGGTTCCTATTCATTAATGTACCTTATTGCAGAACATCTTTGAAGAAAAGATTAGGAGTCCATGTTTCTTTTATATGTTATTAATATAATGCTAATTAAAAGCTTTTTCAACCTTGGCCAAAGTTTCTGCATGAAAAAAGATGACCTGTTGAGGAAAACAAAATGTGTGGTAACCTAATGGCAGGGTAGGTGAAGGAAGGCAATTTTTGCTCGCTTTTTATTCCCAAAGAGCAGATTCTGCATGTTGTGCTTTCAGGATTCTTTCTGAATATGGGCTGTACTCTAACTGGAACAAATTTAAAGATAATGTTGGATTTTCTAGAAAGAAATCCACATTCTGGCTTTTTGGCAATCTCTACCATGCTCCTAGGTATGAAACTATCCTTAGGTCATTATTAATTTCCCTGCATAGGACAATGGGCCTGAAATTGCCATTATTCATTAGCTGAAGCTGAAAATTCATTAAACGCTTGAAAGAGATAAATGAGGTGCAAGTTCAGTATTTGCCATGTAGGATTTCACATCTTGAGTCACACTATTTAATTATGAACAGTTCATTCAAAGATAAGGGGTGACAAGTGATGTACAGACTAAAGACCTCACTGGTTAAACACAGTCATGGCCTGTCCCTGCTGCCCCCTTTCCCTGTGCTGCTCAGCCTTGGATAAGCTAGTGCTCCAGACCCTAAACATTCCACTATTTTCCTCAGTAGCAGCACAGACATGATAAGAGTTACTGAAAGTCTTCAATTTATAGCAAAATGCAGGACTGTAAGGGTAAGCATTGCCTTTTATTTCAAATGGATATGCAGTAAAATTCCAAGGGTGCACCTGCTCCAGCTGAGCACCTTGCTGGTCCCAGAGAAGTTGCAGCTCTGCAGGCAGTGATGCCCACACCACTTGTGAACCCGTTCCTGAAGCACTGCTCTTTTCTGCCCATCTCTCCAACTGATGTTGTTGCTGCCAAGGCAGGGGTTCGTGATCTATCTGTGCATTAACTGCAGTTTTCATGCCTGCATGGCAAGTTAAACCAAAATGGGGGTAGTTCAGGAGCTGGTTTGCAGATAGACAGCAGATATCCCTGGAGCGTGGATGACAAAGCCCATCAGTGAGGTGGAAGGCAAAATGAAGTGCTCTCAGCTATCACCTGCTGTCAGCTAGTGAGGTAACTGCCCAACCATTATGAGCCATTTTAGGGTTGTCAGAGCCATAAAATTAGAATAACCACCGTCTGTTGCCATGAGGACAGTCTTGCACAAGGCTGGCTTTGCAACCAAAACATCAGACAAAGCCAGAGGATGCAATTTGACAGATCTGTTGTACTTAGACATGACTAATTCCTTTAAAGAAGTTGTTCTGAAAGCCAGAGACTCAATACTCAATCTGCAAATCCATAGCTTCAAGCTAATGTCAGTAATTCAGATAATTAGTCTTGCTGAATTAAATGGGAAGAATTGTGCACGCGTGAGTAGCAGTGAAGGATGAGGTGCTTATTTTGTGTTATCAAATACATGCCATTCATGACGATGAGCAAATGGCTTTTACAGCATCTGAATATTAAACACCTTCATCTGCATTTAATTATAACTGGGAAAAATATTTACCCTGTGAATTTGCTCCCCCTATTTCTCTTCACATATTGTTTCAGCACTTTAACTCATGTAACTCTAGACCCTTCTTCACTGACCTTTCCAACACATCTTTATGCTGCCACCTACAAGTTTAATCTCCTTGCTCTTTCTACACAGCACAGATACACAGGCAATACCTTAGCAATGACAAAAATAAAGAATAGTGCTAAACTAAAGAGAACTTCAAGTACATCTGTGCTGGTCATGGGAGTGGAATAACAGGTCTCAGGGCACAGGACCTTTTCTTCTAGTGCAATGGAGAGCAGTATTTATTATTGGTTTCTGAATAATGCAAGTTTTTTGAGGAAAAAACCTAAGTCCCACAAACACCAGAGCTCCCTGAGGCAAGAGAGAACACAGTTCCTCTGAGAGACGGGAAATGTTGGGGTGACCCAGCCCACTGCGGGGCTGGGGCAGTGTGATGCCAATCAATCCCAGCCCATCCCCTGGATCGAGTTTCCCGAAGGGGCAGACTCAGAGGGTGGGTCGAGGGGAGGCTCAGAAGCCTAAGCTGGACCCCCTGGGCGGTGCCTAGGTCCAAGCCGCCTCCCCTGGTTTGGGAAAATTCTCGGTTACTCGGTTGTTCACTGGTTCTTTGTTATAACTCCCACCTCTTGGTTTCCCCCAGTGGTTCTTGTTAAATTGTATCCTCCCCGTGGCTTGTAACTCATTGGTTGTTTTCCCCTTTCACCGGGATTTTCAAATTCTGTATAAAACTGAGGACAAGGCTCCAAGGAGAGATCCCATCACAATCCCATCAATCCGATCCCACCGCATCCCATCACATCGGATTCCAGCTTGTTCGGGTTGCAAAACTTCTAACAATAAACCTGTTAAAAGCCAGACCCAAACAGCCTCTCTCTTCCTTTGTCTCCAAGCTAACATGAGCTGATCCCATCGGTTCCTGCCGTGTTTCCTCTGCCGAGAAGCCAGCTAGCCAGCCCAGCAAGCAGCCCTTTTCCTGATGCCGAAGTCGCTTCTGCGATGGACAGAAGTAACGCAGCTGGACTGTCTCTGACCTGGGGCACGCCAGAGCTCATACCTCGAGCACCAAACCCTGCGTTAGGGAAACGGGCTGAGAGGAAGAAGAATCACAGGAAGCTGGAGTCAGGTTTGTCTCTGTATAGATGTTAACTGGATGGATGCAGAACATCTGCCAGTTTCCAACTCTTTCCTGACTCATGTGAACAGGGTGATTAAAATCAACAGAATGACAGAAATCAGGATGTCCAAGTATCTCTTGGTTGATATCCAGCTCCAGCAGCAGCTTTTTGCCAGGCAAGGTCCTTACACGGTGTCTGTCCCATGGGAGTGCCAAGTCAGATCTGAACCATGCTGCAAATCCTTCCTCAGTGCACTTGCCTATTCCACCAGATCCTTGTATCCCTAACTTTCCCAATCTTAGAAGAATCAAGCTGTCTTTGCAATCTCTCCTACTCTGTCAAGTTGAATTGAAAACAGCCCACAAGTCACAAAATTACAGTGGCTAGACATAGGGGATAAACATCTACCTACTTAGGCAGCGTGGTTGTAGGAGCCCTGCCTTGTCAGGGAAACAGAGGAGGGATTCAGTGTAGTTAGACATGACAGGAGAAGTAAGAAAACCTGTCTTTCCAATAATAATTGAAGAAAAAGATTAATACTCCATGGCTTTCTTTTAATAAGAAAAGCCAGTCATTCTGAACACAGCAAATAGGGAGAGCTGTAGAGTCCAAGTAACCTATATATAACCTACTTTACAAATGTTGAGTATGGGATAGGCACTAAGATGCAGTTTTCTATAAACTCAGCAGGTGAGTATATAGAGGTAATGAGAACGAAGCATTTACTTTATGACCTGAAATGGTTTCTTCAAACAGAACAGTGACAACTGGTATTCAATGAAAGTTCTACATACTACTTCATCACTGTTGTAATTCATGTGATTGAACCTGGTCCCAGATGATTTTACTGCATAAACCTTTTGAGCTTGCGTCACACTACTGTTGTGCCTTGCTTTACATTTGATCTTCTATTGTCTTAGTTTAAACTAGAACAGCTGAGACAAAATACTCATCTAATCTACACCTGCTGCTGGCTGCCAGCAAGTGTGAGCTGTGTTCAAAGCAATTTATGTTGGCTGATTAAGTATATAAACCACCCACCTGAGGCAGGTATATTGCCATAACCACTTCATGTAGAGTGCAAAATAAATTATTAATCTTTTGCATCATCCATAGGAAAAAATGAGCTCAGTTGTTAAAATGTAAACATAGAAAGTTATCCAAAAACCAAAAAGTTAAGCCAGGAAATAAGCAGTCTTTGTATGTGATTATTATGTTAAGCAAACAAACATCAATAATTACTGTTCTGCCTCAAAGACTGTTGAAGAGAGATGTATTTCAAACAACATTACATCAAACCTGCAGAGTCTGCTTTCCACCAGCTGCAAAAAAGAGGAACAAGTCCTTCTATGAGAGACGAGTGGTATTAAGCTGGATATCTGTAGAGGTGATCAACACAAGGCAACACAGCAAACATCTGTTCCCTTTGAGCCCAAGCCACATCCCACCGCAGCCCTAGGCAGGCTGAGTGCTGCAGCTGACTACATTAGAGATAGAACAAGTACTCATTGAGACCTGCAATGCAATTTTAACCACAACCTCCCAAGGGAAGCGAGCTTTCCCTATGCCAGTGTCAATCCAGACAGGGATAGGGAAGGAAGAAGGGACAGACTGATGAATTTCAGCCCACTAGGGTCAGCCCCTAATAGCTTCTTTCTCAATGAGGCATTACAGGATAGTCAGCTTGGAGTGACACTTCCTATTCAGCTCCTTACTCCTGGTCATGGCAGCCACTGCTAAGGTGATTTCATGCCGTTCCCTGCCTCCTTGGCAGAACTGAATAAGCATGTGAAATCCAATCTGAATAATTCAACTGTGTCCTGCTTGTGATTGAACGCTGCTGTGCAGCAGGGAGCTCACTTGAGGAAGGATTAAAAAACATCCTTACAACTGCTGTCAATATTATTATCATAAATTCAAGGCCCGACTGTGCAAGGTGCAAAGAGAAAGCAGTTATTGTGCCGTCTTCAAAATGAAGGTAGGACTATCTAAGGGCAAGAAAACAACCACAGAAAGAAAGCAACTAAAAAGACAACCATGGATGTTGGTGGTGGCTGCTTAGCGCTGAGAAAGAACTGATTTGGTAGTTATTTAGAAGAATGACCTAAAAACCATCTTGTTTGTAATTTCAAACTGGCTTTGGTTGAACACAGCTCTGAGAACTATAAAGTGCTGCTTCCTCTTGGTGTCTCTGTTGAAATATTTATGGTGCTACCCTTGCTGTGGAGTTCAGGCAGGAGGCTCAGTGCTGAAAGATCTACCACAAGCTTCCTGATGGCCTGGGACCTATACATCCCCACATTACACTGTGGGTAGGATGCAGTCTGATTTTTGCTATTGTACCTCATAAAGCAACTACATTATAGCAAAGCTACATGTACTGACTTTTGGTTTTTAATTTAGAAGAGTTTGCAGTAATGAGGAAGAGCCTATTTAAAACATTTACCATAGTGAAATTAAGAGGAATAAAAATTTTACAAAATCCATGCTTTTACTCATAAATCATTTGAAACAATTACCTTTTGCTAAGTGTACAAACTATTCAATCAGAGATATTATACTTTGTGGACTACAGAAATATTTTTTCTACAAATAAGAAAATAACCTCCCTTCTCGTTATTCAGTACTACACAGTTCCCTACTCCTTTCTCATCCTCTCTGCTCCAGGCTAAGGTCTATTTTCATTCCCTTAATAATTGCCAAAGGATTAGATCTATCCCAAGTGCAACTACAGGTACTGTTTATAGCAACCAAGGATTACTTTGTTCCTCACTAAAATGTCCAAGCTACCTTCATTCATCCAGTCAACTGTATCAGAAACAGCATATACAGCAGCAATTACAAAATAAGAGAATTACAAAAAAGTCCTTTCTCTTGAAATGATAGCTTTTGTAATTAAAGCATGCTAGCCTGAAACCAGAAATGGAAGCTGAAGGATTTTCAGAGAATTGCTTGTTGGCCGGATCCCTCTTTCCCACAGTGAAAGCTATGAAGTTTATTATGAAGTTATTAGTGGGAGCACTGACAACTGAGGACAGGAACTTATTTGACAGAGTCTTCCTTTTCAGGTCTTAACTAACATGTAAAATTGCACTCTGGAAATGAAGGGGAAGTCACTAATGCATGCTGAAAATTTAGGCACACCCTCCTAAGATCAGCTTCTGAAAGAACAGTAATGAGTTAGCAGACATTAACACAGAAAAACACTGCATCATCTGCATTGTAGCCAGAATTGATTAGAAGAAATGACTCTCAGAAGAACCAGGAATAGATAACTGTATTTTTCTCAGAAGCTCACTAGACAGCCTGGGCAAGCCAGGTTTTCTCTGAATCTTCTTCAAATTGAACTAATCTGCCCTGAAATCTGCTAGCTTGAGACTGCTGTTACTAATAGTCCAGAAAGGGAACTCTCATAGAGAAATGCTTTGAAATTGTCAGTTCTCATTCTGAGCAAAGATTGAAAGTAGCTCATCTGTGTCAATAAACTGTCTGGCAAAGACTGGATCTGTCCTTTGCATTTGACCCTGGTACAAGTGATATGCCTTCTCATACAAGTCCTGCAGCATCAGGACTCAATCACATTAGAGAGTTGATCTTACCATCCCCTAAAATTGGACATCCTGAAACGTGTGTGTGTTTCAGGCTCACAGAAAATGGCTTACAGCACTGAAGAGGACAGATGTGAATTCATTACCTTTCTAGTACAAGATCACTTGATGTGCAACAGCACTACCAATCATTATGTCCAATGCAAATAATGGATTGTAAGTGTTTCTGTCTCATTATCTTGTGACAGGACTGTTATTAACTTGTGACTAAACAACAATTTTAAAGAAAGTCTCCTCAAGGACAGGCTATATATATATGTGTGTATATATATATATGCCTGATAAATTTTCTTCTTTTCCCCACTGCCTAGATTGCATAGCAAGCAAGTGTCCTAGATGGAATGGACCAATAAGTGGTTGCTAAACTGTGGGCTTTAGAGTTCTCCAAGTTTGCATTAACACAAGTAAATATATACCACAGCTCTTTTTCAAACTCAGAAAAGCTGGCTCTTAAGATGGCATAACTGTTCACAATGAGAACATGGATTTCCCAAAAAAGGTTGCAAAGTGCCATTGAATTACTAGGCGATATTGAGCTCTGAGGTTTTTCCAGCATGTATGGATGTCCTGCTTACTTGGTATGGCAGTGCCAGACTATGCCTCCAGAAATAATTAACAATAGCAGCTGTACAGGTACTTCATCAGCAGAAACACTGAGGGTGATGAATCCATGCAAAGATTGCCCAGGTAGAATAGAGAGACCGCTACAATAGACAGGTATAATAATAGGCCAGAAATGTTTCCTTAGGGTCTGAAGCTCAGTTTTTTAGTTTTATCTCTTACCTGGGCTCAATGTCACTGAAGAAGGTTTGAGTAATTTCAAGAAAATCAGAGTTATGATTTTTGTCAGTGGGGTTTATGTATTTATTTTAATTTTACAGCTTTTATACATGATTTTAGAAATTACAGAATCGTATTTTATCTTGAATGCCTAGATGCAATTTTTACAGCAGATCCTGTTGTGCTGTCTTTGCTTCTATGAGGAATGAGCACAGGTCCTACTGGGTATTCACCTTATTGACCAGAAGAAAAATAATTAAAATTTTAAGTCCACAAATATTCGTGGATGGATACTCATGCCACTTGAACTCCAGTTGAAAGCTGAATGAAGACAGACTACTTGTATTTTTACTTGCATATGCAAAGATAACCATCTGAATTACCTGAATTCCCTTCCAGTTCTAGTAGAGATGCTCTTTAGCACCAACCCTCAACCTTGTGCCAACACTTGGCACACTTACAGAGGAAATACTTTAAGCACTTTTAAAGGGCATCAGGTCAGTCAAAAGGATATGAAATTAATTTAAATCTGCAAAATGGCTTATTGAAACAGCCTTATTAAAACTACAGTCACCACCAGTGATTCTCTAGGCTACAACTTCTGAACAGAGGTTTCATTTTGTCCCAAAAAGCTCCAGATAGTTCGAATTAAATTCTCTGACTTTTTCTGCCTGTGCATAGTATTATCATAACTGTGAGAGAGAGAGCTTCTTCCCAAAAGAGCCTCAGATTTTTAAAACTACATGGGATGACTCAAGAATTTCTTCATGCAAGATGATACCCGTCCTGAAAGTCATTTAACACATCATCGAATAAAGCCCAAGCCTCAATATTAACACCTTCTGTAAAGCCCCAAACACCTCTCAAATCAGACAATAATCAGCCTAAATCAGTTGCTTACCATCATGCCTAGTGGTAAGAGTTAGTAATGAACTGCATGTATTTTTCTGATTTAGCTGTTTGGACGAGGGGTTTAGTCAATTTTTGAGCTGGTATGCACTAGAAACTTTGGAATATAAACACACTTCACATTCAAAGGTTAATGTTGATATGTCTGGGAAAAGAACAGAGGAAAATGAAGGTGTAACTCCTTGGTAACTGTAGAAACAGTTAAATAACATAGTTAAACCCCAAATATGGGTCATAATTTGCAACAGAAGTACTCCCTGAGCTCCATCAAGGAGAGCAAGTCTTTATTTAGTGGAAACACATCTGCCTGAACACATTGGGAGGAAATATGGCTTGGAAGAGTAAAACTGAATCAAAAAATAAGCCTGCCTCCTTCCAGGGGAGCAGATCATCCATGGGAGTGAGTTTGGCTGGGAAGAGCTCATGTCTGGCAGATGCAGCCTGGAGCTGGAGCATAGAACAGCTGAGGAGGGCGTCTGCATGAGGCAGCTGGAAATAGTGAAGTGCAAGCACAGGGTGATCTTTTAGATTTAGTTTCAAGAGAACTGCAGCAATTTCCTTGCATTTCCTTGGAACTGGCTTTTATGTATATTTGTACCAATGTTTCCCCTTTTGGATGCTGCAGATGAACCCTTTCATTCAGGTGAACGTGGTTTGTTGGGAAAGTGACTGCAAGATAATGACCAAGTGTCCAGGCAGCTCATGAAAAAGGGCACAGTGAGCAGGAGGGCAGAAAAGAGAAAAGATGACACATGTCATGTGCAGGTGGAGGGGAAAGGGTCGCAGAAAAGACTGTGATTCTGATCCTGTTTGGGAATTGGAAGCTCATGTGGCCTCAAGACACAGAAGAAACTAAATAGGAAAAATTAATAAACTAAAAGGATTGGAATGTATTTCTCTTTAAAAAAAAAGTCTGGATTTTGAACTAATACCTTTTTCATCCTAACTGTTTCATAAATATCAAACTTTGTTGCATTCAAACTCCTCTTCATTTATTCCTTTTCAAGATAGTGAAACAGCCCTGGCCTTTGACTTTTAATTTCACACCAGCTTGGAGCAGGGCTCCAAGTTTCCTTTGAGTGATGCCGGGTTGCAACTTGCCACAGTCCAACAACTCCTCAATGCCAGAACTGGGACTGTGCCTTTAAAACCTTCATACTTTAAGAATCTTGCACACAGAGCATTCTTTTCCAGGAAATAAGTTTTGCATGCTGTCCCTCTTAGAGACTTGTTTTCTTCTCCCTCTTGAGACTTGCATTATTTTTATTATTGGTTTTTTACTGTTTTTTTGCTTAAGGCTACCATGTGGAAGACTGAGTAATTTAGTCACCCAGCGGAGTATTTACCATTACACAAGCCATGATAACAGTGTGTCACTGTGCTGCTTCCTTCCTTACATAGGGTTAGTGTAAGGAGGCACGCCTGCTGAAAAGAGACCACAGAGGAGACTCCAGCCTTTATCCCAAAAGGGCTCTCAGGTCATGCTCTGGGATTACACGCATGGCCGTGGCTGTTTCTGTAAATATCTGCCTTCCTGGCAGGAGGAAGCAAGAAGAAATCATAGAATCACAGGATATCCTGAGTTGGAAGGCATCCACAAGGATCATCAAGTCCAGCTTCTGGCCCTGCACAGGATAACTCCAAAAATCACACCATGAAGTGGGAAGTGGCGTCATCCCAAGCTGTACTTAATGGTGGAACCAGGGCAGGGCTATGAGGTTTTGCTTATTTACAGGCCTGGCATGGAGTGGAAACAGGCATCACACCTCCTTGGACAGAGGAGACTGGAGTGGGGTCAAACTGGGGGTTGGTGTTTTTTTTAAACAAGGGGCAGGGTGTTTGTGATCATGTGGTGTACGTCACCTCTGGCCTGGACAGGGGAGGGGAAGCCAGATGGGGGGCTCTGGAGAGGCAGTTCAGATTCAGCTGGGAGGCCCCACAAGGTCAGAGGAAGTGGAGACCCTCCACTCTTCATTTAACTTTGCAGGATTTGTGCAGAGTCCAAAGAAACCTAGAGGGCTTGTAGGTGTCATTGAGGAGGAGACAGCTGTGATTGGGGCATCACTCCTCTCTGCTCCTGGCTTCCCTGCTGTCCCCCACCCAAAGGGCTCCAAGCAGAAGTCAGGAAAGCCTCCCCGAAAGCATCTGAGGCACAGAACTTGGGTTCTAGGAGGCTGGAGTTGGGTGGAAGAGGAATCATACACAGCACATAAGTCGGTTCTCAACAGGCTATTGATCATGTAGTAAAAATTTTAAATAAATATTTTTTAAAAGGCCATTTAATAACTCTTGCTATTCTCTCCTTTGGAAATCTTTGACAACTGCCATTGCTTAGCTCTCAGAAAGCAACTCCACCTCAGAAATCACTTCTTGAAAAAATGGTTACACCTCCCACACAGAAGTGTCAGGAAGGTAGGTAGTGCCAAAACATTTTTTACGATGACTGGCAACTTGCTTGCATGCCAAGAGAAAGGAACTTGTGAGAACATGCAAAAGTGTAATCTTGCAATTCCCTGCCTTGAAAAAGTTTTTAAAAAATGGTAATTACTTTTGAGTTTGAAGATGAGAGCACTATAATTTTTATTTTAATCTAAAGCAACTCACCCATGTCTGAGTCTTCTAACTAAAACAGGAACAAGAGACAGAATACAGCATGCACAGGTAAAATTTAATTAGCTAATCCCTGCTCATTATTCTGGACTGCCATTTGTAATCCCCACATCCTATTTAGGAAATTATAGTTTCTTCTGTAGTTCAAGTGTTATTATGTACAGTCCCATCATCATTTTGTCCAAAAAACCTGTCTGAGGTGAAGAAAGAATCCTGCACAGTACTAATTGCTCATCGATAGACTAGTCAGGTTTACCAGCCTTTTTTAAAAGGAGTTATAAGACACCTTAGATCAGTATCAGCATCCCACAAGAGCCATTTTAACTATTTCCTCCAGGTGATAAGCAGATTTCTCACAGAAGAAAGAGCAGCTGACACCCAAACATTCAGATTTTTTTTTTAATAAAAGCAAAATATTTTATATTTGAGACCACAACTGTATTGCCTTAAATTATGTTCGGAGATCGGAAAGATCTGTGCTTCACAAGTGATGGCAAAGTCAGCGAGTCTTATGTCAACGTCTTTTGTCCAAATCTAATTTGATAGTGATGAAAAGGTGTCACTTAAGTGATCTCTCTACTTGAAATGAATTTATGGTAAGACACTTGATGGACAGGTGCTTAAAATAGAAGTGCTTTCTTTATACCTCTGCCAGCTTCAGCTGCACCTTTTTCTATGGATAAATAGAATACCACTGGTATCAGTTCAGACAAATAAATCAGCCCATACTGTTTCAAAGGGATCAAAGGAACACAAAATGCCCACCAAACTCAGAGAACCTCTTCACCCCACCCTTTACTGGTGCTGTTACAATGGAAACTTCTGACACATAATTCCTTCAGTAAACCACATTTCCATCCCAGAAAAACAGCAATCCTTCTTCACACCTCCTCACACAAAGATGGTCTCAAACAACATCAGAGGAACATACAGAGAAGTAACCTCAAATTATTTGCTTTCCCGACCATAATCACAGTGTTCTCTTTCTTCTGAAAATTCACTTCACCTTTGAACTCCCATCCAGCCCTTATATTTTTTCCCAGCTCTGAGGATCTTTTAAGCAACAGACACAAATCCACTGCAGGCTGAAGAAGGCATTTCCCTGAACCATAACATGTCAGGGATATGACTTCAAAAGTAGGTGTTTAGACACACCTGTATAATAAAGCTACAGGTGAAGAAAGTAATGCAATACTGCTCTTGATGGAGGCTTATCCTTGGCTTTGGAGAAGTTAAGATGCTTTGACACAGGTAGAGACAAAAGCAGGAGAGGCAACAGAGGTCAATCACCACTTGGCTTTGGTTTGCAGTCCCTCCAGCCTTGCCTAATTCCTCTGCAGGAGACACACTGAAGCATATAAAAAGAGAACTAACCATGTGAGTAAGTCTTCATCCTGCCCTATTCAAACACCACCTCAAGAGTTAGAGAAAACAGTGGAAGTGAGAGCAGCTTGAAATTGAGGTGTAATGAAGCTACTGGTGCTGTATTGATAACTTAAAAAATATCAAAACAAGAAGGAAAAAAAAGCTCATTGTAGGCCACTGGAATAAACATGTTCCTCACAACCCTGTTCTCTTTTCTGCTCAGGGATGCTATTTTATTAAAATGGGTGGTAATTAATTGAGGGAAGAGCTCCAGGATACTAGCTAGTGCTTGCTGCCTCTCAAATGTTGGGGAAGAAAAAATACAGAGCATCCTTCTACACACAGCCAGCAGCACTCATGTTAAGTAGCCCCTGTCTCTGGTCCCTTACATAGAAGTCTATTGGAGAGAAAGCTGACACGGAAGGCAGGCCTGATGGAAACCCAGGAACAGGATATAGCAGGTGTTCAGGTATATGAACAATAGGCAAATTATTGGCTCTGACAGTGGTCACTCTACACTTGTTTTGTCTTCCCCACAGGATCAATTTTTTAAATGGTTTATTTTCAGGTCTGACTTATATGTCTAACTGCAGCCAGTGAATTCCAGTTCACGAGTTTACATGTGTTTAGTATTTTTATGCTTCTTCACATAAGGCATCCTGTGGAGACAGAGAAAAAAGAAGAAAAAATTATTCCAAGTAGATTGCCTCTCTGAAGAGCTGCTTTAAGATCTTTTTACTGTACAGATCCATATATTGTTAACCATCATAGTAGCAGACTGCTATGACTAGAAATTTCTCCCTGATTTTTTCTAGCTTGCCAGTTAACTGAGACCACACTACAGACTGAAAGATGCTGTTGCTACTTGCTCATTCATGACCTACATAAACATCAGGAGGAAATCAGTCCCACCCAAACCCCACTGTCAAGTGTGTTTGTACAGGTGTCACTAATTAGGGCAGAATTTGTCCTGCAGAAAATGTCCAGGCCTAGATGCTGGAGAAAACTGACAAGTTGGTTTGGGATCTCACAGGGATGTTTGTAGAGCTGGCTACAGATAGCCTCAAGGTCAGGGGAATGAGCTATCTATTTATTTTCTTTGTGATCTGAACATCCCAGGTTTGTGTACTGGGTCTAGCTGAGATGGAGTTAATTTCCTTCATAGCAGCCCGTACAGTGCTGAGGTTTGGATTTGTGACAATACCTCAATTTCAAGTTCTCATTTCACCCTTTGCCCTGCTCCAAACCCTTTCCCAGAAGCTGCACACCATGGAGCTGTATCTCCTGCCTGTCCAACCTGAGTGAGGGTTCCTCTTCTTCTCAGCATTTCAGAGGAAGTGGATGAGCACATCCACTCATTGTGGCACCCTTTTGTAAACAGCGAGGAGGAATGTGTGGCCACATGGAATGTTGTGCTGTGCTAACAGACTGGTGTGAATCCTGTTCTCGGAAGCCAATCCCTCTGTCAAGAAAAAAGACAAAACAGAGGAACTCAGCAAACGTGCATCCAGGTTTCTCCAGATGATAGAAACTCAAAATAAGTGGCCCTACTGCGCATACGCTGTGTGTAAGCACAAGGACTGTTACCTCAGGATGAGGTACCCACTGCCTGTAACTGCTCCAGTTGCACAGATGGATTTCAGCTGTGGAGAGCTTTCCTTGGGGTTTTGCTGATGGACTGGAACTCTCAACCACAAGCAGCCCTGCTCATTTCAAGGACCACTATCTTGCCTGCCATAAGTGATGATTTTAAATAATATTTTAAGTGTTTTTTCTCATTCCTAGTGCTTATCAAAGAACTAAAAGGTGACCATGAAGACCTACAGGGGCACTTGATTTACAGAGAAGAGGAAGAAAAAGGATGCATGAATCTAGGAAAAAAAGTTTTTAAAGACGGGATGAGACTGTAAAATAAAAGGCTCACATGAAAGATGCCAATAGTTAACATATCATTGAAGGAACTGTGGCTTTAAAAGGTGGAGGGCAGCAGGGAGAGCATTGCTAATATTTCAAAATTAGCTCATAAAATTTAAAATGATGATGATGATGATAAAACAACACATGGAAAGAAGGGAATTTTAGGTAAAGACAGTCTTACCAGCAACTATCCAATCTGTTTTGAGTCATACCATAGTAAACCATCTAATGTCACCAAGCTCTTATATTTGTTACTTCTTTTTTTTTTAACACCTGTGCCATTTCCACCTGCAAATTATTTATGAGACCCACAGACTGCAGCCAGAAAGAGCTGTAAAAGAGCTTTTTAAAACAGATATTTGAGCAAAACACTTACCATATTAGTTATTTCAGGTAAATGCTAAATTATCTTCGTATTTCATATTTTGTTAATAATTGCAGTAGAATTAGAAAGTAAGGGTATCTTTAATTGCATAAATTCCATTTTCCACCATTCCTCTGCTGGCTGTCCAGTTACCAGCTTCTTCTTCAGATAAAGCAATTCCCTTTCGTCAGCAGACAAAAATTAAATCCTACAAGTTTCCATAGAAAACCCAAAATCTCTTTTACTTTTAAAATTGGGAGAACAATCTCTTGCATTTTTTCAACTGTATGAATAGTATCTAAGACTCAGAGATCAAGAGAAAAACCCTGAACAGATGCATCTAAGAGTTCAATCTAATCTCTCACTTTTGTACCAGCATCCTAAAAGATTGTTCATTCCTCACAGTGCACAACTGCAGAATCTTAAGGTCATAAACTTGATTGTTTCATAAAATACTTGTGTTTTCATGCCCTGAAGACACAAGTAGACATCCTTACTTGCTACTCTACACTTACCAGGAGGAGTCATCCCCAATGTACTTCTCAAGAAACTCCTGCCACATTTTGGCATGAATACCACAACCCAATTTTATCGGCTTCCAGAATTGGAAGCCTTCTCATCTTCACTCTGTGTGGCTCATTTCCTGTAGCTGTCCTTTTTAAAAATCAGCCTAACAAATCTTTACCAAGGCCAGGCAAATGACAGAAAAAGGCAATTTAAGGAACAATACTGCTTTGACCTGCAAAGAAGAGGGAGTGGAATGGATCTTAATGGCCCTTTTCTATGTATGATTCTGAGAGCTGTGAAGGTATAATGCAAACATTGAACTGTCCTGAATTAAATGAAGTCAAGATAATTCAAGGACAAAAATTTGTTTGCAGCCAATATAGATGTCTGAAATCTTTCCAGCAGTTCTTTTAAAATCTCATTACGAGCTGAAATGGGTATTTCTTGTGGTGCTACTGCAAACCCTGAATTTCTTCATTGTTTCATTAAGCATGTTCTGAATACAGAGACAGGATCTCCCACAGATAAAATACAGAACAGCATAACATAAATGATACCCATAAATAATTATTTGCTTAGTTCATTCACTAAAAATATAACTCCTGCTTGAAATGTATAAGTCTGGATATCACTCCAAACCAGGAACATTACACGTAGGGCTTCGGTGAGTTCTGTAGCATTACAAGGAAACTGTCGCTACTTCAAGTTCAAATTCAGTGTTAGAACTTGATGCTTAATTTTTTGGAAGAGGATGGGTAAACTAGAATATATCTTCTTCTTTCATCACTTATCATAGCTACAAATATCCCTCTAAGAAGCAAAGTTATGCTTTGAAATAAATTGCTGGGATTCATATTATGGATCTTAAAAAAAAAAAAAAAAGAGAGAAAACCTAACCCACAAAAGTACCTGTAAATAATTGAAAGTGCAGTTTTGCATTACCAAATGACCTTGTCTCACATTTTATAATCAGCAGGATTACCTTAAAACAAAAAAGGTCACTAACATTCTGTCTACCACGCCTGCATTCAGAACTTACTATTACAGATGGGCTCAGGGAGGGATTTTTTGTGTTTCCTTTGGTTGTACTGCTCAAGGGAGGGCTGAGAAAAACAGCTGTGAGTTGGGAGCTCAGTGGAAGAGAGTGGGAAACCTTCTGCCCTGTAGATGACTGGCTTTTGCATATCATCTTAAACTAAGCTCCCAATAGGGACAGAATATTCTGTGGCAATCATTGCAAATTGTGTGACATTATTAATACAAATGTTCTGCAAAGATAATGGACAGACCTGCTTATCTGCCATAGTAATTAAAAAGGTCTAATAAAATAATATTGAAATAAATTTCAGTGCTTTGTATGGTGGAGTTCCTCACAGGAAAGTCTTTCATACAGCTTTAACTTCAAGTTGCTACTCATTTTTGAAAGCTAATGCCATGATAACTTTTAATAATATGTCTAGTGCACATTTCTATGCTGCATTAATTATACATTTACAACGTCACAGAAGAACACCCACAAAGAGGAAAAATACAGGACATATCATCTGCAATTGGAGACAAATGAAAACAGTGCCTATCACCCCAGCAGCATTTTCATTAGATATAACTGTTCTTGTTCAGCAGTTGTATGGATTAAATAATCATCATGCTTCCCTAGCTCTCCTCCTTCCCTGGAGAGGTCCATGGATCTAACTGACACTCTTGTAGGACTTACCACTTCTACAGAATACTAAACAAAGATCTAAATAATTTCTTTCCCCTGACATCCTGATTAGGACAGTATGAAGTTCTACACTCTCAAGTCCTAAAGTCAGTGAAGAAACAGAAAGAAGTCTGCTACATTCACATCAACAATTAATTACTCTTTTTTTTTTCCCACATAACTTTTTAACTCCATGTCAGTTAGTGCAAAATCCTGCCATAACCAAATCTGTGCAAAGATCTCCATAATCAGACTGGAAGATTTTTTGTTGCTAACACATAGTTGTTTGGATACCCAATCTCCTTTGTTTAGAACACTCCTGTTGCTAGAAAGCCTGGAATCTTTAATTTTTCTTGGCCGGTTCATGAGTAGAGCTGTGGCAGGGAACAGAAAAAGGCATTAGGATACATAGGGAGGAGGAAGAAAATATAATCTCAATGCCAGCAAGAATATGCTGCTGATACAACTGATTTTAAAGCTTCTTTTTAGGTGGGAGACTAACAGAAAACAGCTGAGATTTTCACCTTGAAGAATGCTATTGAACTGGAAAGAATATTACAACAACAGAAAAATAACGCAGATTGCACTTTGCTGATATGGAAATATGCAACAACAGCAATTAAATTAATGAGTGTCCCTACTGAAATAGCTGATTTTTTTCCTTGCTTGCAAGATATTACCTAGACAAAGTTATGGAGAAAAAGGGACATTTTAAAGAAAATTATATTAACCAGGGACCATTTACAAGATAGTCTATTGCCCCAGTTCCTACTGTGAATCTATGCATATACACACAGTTTGCCATCCTCAGGTTTCATTTAGAAATTAATGCCAACACTACTCTCTTCTCTGTGGATCAAATCTGTTCTTTGGATTAGGCTGAAAATACAGAACAGAAAATGAATAACTCAAATGTTTCTGTGAAACTTATTTATGATCTCCTAGTGAGCTCTACTCACAAAGGACACCAGAAAAGTTCAAAATGTTGAGAACACAACTATGAAATTTTGTCCGTGTGTTTTTGACACTGTCCTTTAACGTACCCCAGTTTTGGAACTGTGACACTAGAAAAACTCCTCAGTTCCTAAACAAGTTTTTCAAATCAAAATAATGTTGCAGTGACATGTTGTAAGCAGTGGTAAGATTACAGATCACGAAAGGGCAGCTGAAGTTTGCTAACAAACAAGAATTTTTACGTCCTCAAGTGTTTGCAAGCTGGGCAGGGTTTTTAATTCATGTGAACCTAAGACTTTGCACAGCTTTTCAGTTTGATCAGGTGCACTAGGAGGAATAGGGGTTATGTGTATGCACAGCTGAAAATAATCTGTATGCAGGTACCTGGGCCAATCACTAGCAATACATAGCACACAGTGTAAGGCCCCTCTCCACCACACTTCAATTCTGCTGATTTCCCAGGCTACATCTAATATTGTGCCTGTCTCTCTTTCAAGTGAAAATTCCATTGTGGGCTGATAATTATCGATAATACTACTACTGGAGTGTTTCAGAAAAAAAAAAAATTAAGGAATGTTTTAAAAACAACTCAGCAACTTATAATAATTTAAAAATTGAGACATTTCTGACCAGCCCTAATTATAGTGACAAATTGAAAATACAAGAAATTTCCTCTGGGAAACAGAAGACAGGCAGATCAATCTGCACATGCAAACAGTAGATTATGACTTGGTTTTTTTACTCTCATAGACCTCAAATGGACCTTCTGGATCATGAAGTCTGGTTCCCAGGCATGCCTGTGAAAGCACTATCCATCTAATGAGGCTCAGTGTGTAGACTGGAGACCCATTCATGAAAGCAAACAGAAAGCACTTTTTCCCACCATCAAACCCTTCATAGAAAATTGGGAAGAACTCAGAAATCAGATAAAATACTAAATCACCCTTCAACACTGGGTAGAAGATACAACTCAGCTCGTAACTGAGTTCACTTTTGTTTTGGCTGCATTTTTTTCCCCTGGTGAGTGCTTAATTTCCAACTGGATTCGAACCATGACAGTCGTGCAGAGAGGTCTACAGTGCATTATAAGATAAATACATTCTTGAATTTCCACTGCCATTCACCTCTCATAATTCTGATTACTGCCTGAAGTGCACCTTTGCAAAATCTAATTGGTGTAAAGATTCAATCATAACTTACCGTATCGCATTGCTTCTCCCAACACTCCGTCTCCATGCAGTCTCACTGCAGTCCTCCCTCAAAGTAATTAAGTACTATATATACATAAAACCAGAATCTACAGTGAAAACCTGCTAATTTTGTATGTTTTTTGTATTTCAGAGTAGCCTTGCACTCTTTATATATTTACCCAGAGGTGCATTTTACCTGCTGACTGTGTTCTTCCCTACATCCTTAGCATTAGAAGACTAATCACGTTGGATAAAATGCACGCACTGCCTTCTATTTTGTCATTATTCCATTTGGCAGATAACAGTGAACAATAGCTGAAACATCCTCAAAAGCTTCCTTCCATTAAGTGTTGATCTCATTTTTTTTCACACAGACAAGTGTATTTGTGGTAAATAAGAAATAGAAGTAACATAAATTGAATATGGATAAGCTGGAAACATTCCCTGATGTGATCAAACCCAGTATATTTAAAAGGCAATGATGCGGGCATTATCGGCTTTGATTTTGAGATGGAGGAGCAACTTCCATCTGTGTATCTGGGGAAGTTCATTAGCAGTACCACAGGGTTATGTACACAAGTCCCTGTGCTCAGACTTGAAAGGGCATGGATGACCAACTGCTTGAAATATGTATGCTGACGTGTATGTGCTGAAACACCAACACATCTGCTGCTGTGCTGGATGCATGGTTCTTATCCTCTTTGAAAGCCATCATGGTGCACGTCATAGTTGCTGCCTGACTTCAGCATCCTGGCCTGTGCTGGTTTTTCATGTGGACTCCTAGTCAAGCACTTTGGAAGCTCTGGAGGGTAAGATTTGAACAGAATCATCTGACAATGACTTCAAGGGCAAGCAGAACCTCTAGGCACCAAAGGAACAAGGTTTACTGCTAGTCTGACTGACAAATTGCTCACAAGGATTAAAAAGGCAAAACCAAGAGGAAAATAAAATGAGTCTAGCAGAAAAAACATGGATTATTTTCACACTATTAAAGTTCACAAAATAAAATATTTGGGTCCTGACTGCTCTGCATTTGGAACCCAGGAAAAATATATTTAAAAAGTTAGGGACAATGACACTGAGCAAAATTGCTCTCTTTTGGGCTCACATTGTACAAAATGGTCCTAGTTCTCCAACTGCATTTGAAAGATTCAGGGCTTCCCTTTTCTCCAGAACATCTGGGACAGGCGCCTAGGTTTAAGAAACATGTTATCATTACCAATTTTAGTTGAAACGCATTTTGCTTCCAAACCCCATTAGCAAGAGAAAGGAGGTAGATTCTCAGAGAACAGGTTTGTGATGGAAAATTAAAAGAAAGGAATTTTGTAAGGACAGGAAAGACAATTCATGAAGAGTACTCCAAGAGTAGCTGCATTTGAGATGCCTTCTTGAGATTAATGAATCTGTTGTACATGCCCGTAATTATTTCCATTCACATGGAACAGGTCCAGCTGCTTTCAGCATCCACAAATGAGAAGCAGAAGGAAGCAAAAAAGAAAACAACCATATTTTGCTATGTCCAACAGTTAAAATCACTGGATAGCAAATAAATTATGCTAAGCACAATTAAACACAGAATTAACAGTAATCATTTGTAACATAACACAACAAGGCAGCCGAGATGAATGAGAAAAGGCTTTTATTGCATCATATTGAGAAACTGAATGATACGTTGCCAAGATACATGTTTACAGAAATATGAACCTGAGGTCAAATATCTGGTTGGCTTCTAGCAGTACATGTATTCATCAACGCCTTGTTTGTGCTAATCCCTTCTCCTACTTTTGTGTGTGAGGAAAACTCCTACTCTTATAATAGCTGCTATGTTAGCATTACAAGGGGCAGGAATGCTAGTTCAAATCCAGGCTCATGCAGCTGATATTTGGTTATTAGTGAGTGGATTAGACATGCCCCGTGCCAGGTGAGAGATGGCACAGCAGCCACCACTCCGCTTTAAATCCCTGTGATCTTCAGAATGCTGCTGCTGACAGCAAAACAAGGCAAACTCACCCAGGGCATGCCTGCACAGCAACTCATGGGCAGATGGAAGCCTGGTCCACACGGGCTCCAGAGCACTGTGCAAATGACTGTATTCCAAAAACCACATCTCAGTTAGAGAAGACCATGGACTGGGCTGATATATCCAAGGCTTGGATCCTCAATGAGTCTTGAAAGCTTGGGTTTACGATGACAGTAATACAGGCACTCAGCTTTGGTCAGCCTGGAAGTGCAAGTGCAGCAAACACACATAAGGCCAAGAGGCCATTTAGACTTTCTCACAGTTACAGCTGTGTTAGGGTTTCAAGGTTCAGGTGCATACACTTGTTAAAAAAAGAAAAATCTCCTACATCTGTTGCTATAACAACTCTCTTGGTTTTCTATTCAGCAACAGCCTTGAACCAGACTTAAGTCTTGTTATTTCTTTTATTGCATTCTATGCTGTCTTTCAAAGATATTTCCACTGACCATGCTGAAAGAGCAAACTATCACCTTTCATTGGACAATTATAACTCAGCCATGGAAAAGGACCATAGCACGCCCCAGCACTCCTGGAAAAATTTGGCCCAGGTTTACATTGTGTGGATAATTGCCTAAAAATACTAGAGCTGGGTTACTGCTGTAGTGTGCCTCCAATTCTAGGAGCTAAGGGGTGCTCCTGGGAGCTACAACAAGCAGCCATTGAGTCTGTGCACCTAACATGCCAGAAAGATGATATGGATAACATATCAATGCATTTAAAAGCTAGTGGGTGTGATACTTCTGCTTTGCCTTCTTAAGTTGCAGCAATTCCTGCTCAATGCAAGAAAAAAACCCACCACCTTTCAGGACAAAGCTCTTGGACATTATGCTGTGGAGGAGGTGGGGAATCTGGAACCAATTACAGCCATACCAGGCTCACTGCTGGCAGTCTGTGGGATGTTCCTCTAGGACGTGCAGAGGAACCACCTTCCAGCTTTCCTGCTTCACTGAACCTCCACCAAGGCGCTGCTATTCCCATAGCAGATAGAAGGACTCTTCAGGCTCTGTCTTTCAGCAGCATTTTACCTCCTGTGCCAGAGACATAGAAGTGTACTCTCTCTGTCAAAACACAGCTATGCCACATGGTTTCCATCATCTTTGAATGATGGACCAAGTATAAAAATTGATTTCTAGCTCCTGATGTGAAAAGACAGGCAGAAAATTTCCATAGTAGATGAGTGAATGAAACAGTAGGTCTGAAGGAGGGGAGACAAGCAGGGCCACAAGGAAATTGTTTCCTTAAGGATGCAAATATAACACTTGCCTATAGATTTCAGTGGAAAACCTGGTTCAAAATAAGGAAGCCTAAATCTATTTGGTTTCTCCCGGCTCTCTTTTCTCCTAAAGAGTACCTGACAGGTGGAGACTAAGCCAAGAGAACAGAGTCCCTCCATTAATCGTTAATGGAGACAAATGCCAGGTGTAGATGTCAACTGCAATTTTTCATTCCTTGCTGATAGCACAAGGTTCCACAGAGTAATGCCAAAATGTTAGGGTAGAAAACTCACTCATGGCTCGCCCAGTCCTTCTGTGATTTTTTAAAAAGCTTTCTGTTTTCAAAAAGCAATTTCACTCTGGTACTTCTATCACTCCGTGTAGCTTTGTCACAGTTGATCTTCATTAAAACTGGAGACTCTATAATAGAACGCACAATATTCGAGTAAAGGTAATTGTTCTGTAGTCTGATCCACTGCTCATGCCAGCATGCAAAGTAGTGTTGTGCACTCACACATGCTGTGTAGTGTTAGACATTGACACAACAGCAATGTATTTCCCAGTTTGTTTTGATTTAGGAATTACAATGAAATCACCTGCTAGAGCATCTGTCTACAAATGCAGAGTCACAGACAGAACCAAGACTTCAATTCACAGACAGGAGAACCTGGAAATCTTTCAGGGTTTAGCATGAAGATGAGACTTATTTCATTTTGTTGACCTTTTCAATAGCATGCCTTGCTGGAACGATCCTTTTATTTTTATTTATGTTTCTGTGAGTCAGTATGATTCTACTTTTGTTCAGGGAAGGGGACCTAAAGCCACAGGCATTTCTGCCTCAACCATCAAATGGGGTATTGCACTTAAAGCCTCTGCAACTGCATAGATCTGAAGAGTTTGCTGCGATACTCCAATTCTCTATGTTGACCAATCTCTCAGTTAAGGGAAGACAGAGCAATTTAAGAGCACCAAAGTCCTCTCAACAGTTGTCTTTTGGCATTATAACTCCTCCTGCCCAAAAACATCAGCTATGGGTTCCCTCAGCTGCAAGACTGTCTGCCTGAAACCCACTGAGTGCCATTCTAAAGTGGCTGATTTACAGAGTATCTGTTCTAAATCAACAACCAGTAATGGAAGGCATGTGCTCATTTAATGAGTATTATTTGCCTAGGGTACATCTGTCCATTTAGTAGTTGATAATAAAATGCAATGTTCAATGGCCTGAGATGTTTCACAGTGAAATGCACTTGCCGAGAGGCTGTGAGAGTGGGGAGCCAGGGAAAGGTATTATGCCTTTAATGAGTTTAATAGAGGCAGTCATGTTCAGAGGATAGCACCTGACCTGCCAGAAGTTGCTTTAGTCTTTCTAAAGGAGGTAGATATTCAGTAATCATTTCCTAGATAAAGGGCTAGATTCTTTCTTTATTACATTAGTGTAGACTTAATGGGGAAGGAGAGGAGAGGTGGATTTGCATATAAGTGAAAACCCAAGAGACTCCAAGGAAATAAGTTCAAAGACAAATGCAGTTGACTTGGAAGGTCCTGCATCTACTGGTATTCATGAGCACACAGGAAAAGAATGCCTTCCTGAGAATTTGAGCAAAAAACTCCTTATGTGAACAGGTTGGGTAATACAGAAGAAGGATGTTTTCTTTTTTGGTTAACAGATTAACAGAACAACTTCCTTTTAACCACATATGCCTCTTTTGTCAATATTTTAAATTGTGCTGTCTGTTATGAACATTGTAAAAAAACTTCTCATCCATCTGGACTTGATCTGGCTTAAGGATAATTCCTGGGGTTTTGCTTAACAGCAAGACACTCCTTATAGCATTGTGATGATCCTTTAAATGGGAATATCTGAACACTAGCAAGAAAACCATTTCTTGAGGGCCTCCAAGGGAGATCTAACTGTGCCTCCCATGATCTTCTACCGGCTGCTCTTTGCACAGTTACCATATTCTTTTTGAGGGCAGAGAGAAGGACAAATAATGAGAATTCTGGTAGAGATAGATCTAGCAAAGGTTATTATTAATAGATCATGTGCAATGACTAAGGAGAAGGAGTTTCAGGGATATGTTGGTTCTTCATCCAGCTTTGCTTTTAATAAAATAACTGGGCCTGCAACCTAACATGTTAAGTCTTTCAGCCCTATTTACTATTGAAAACTTCAGTCAGGCAAAGAATACTATAACTACGGATGCTATAGGCAACATTAAGATACAAAGCTTGGCAGAAAACTTGTCACAGTTGTGTACCAAACAGAAATGGCACACGTCAGGAACACACACAGCATCTCAGCTTCTGAGAAGCAATTACTCCCACCTACCTATCTGGTTTTAAAGTCCAGTCACTTAGAATGATCTGCTTGTAAAACTTCTGAATGAGAAAAAGGAAGGAAAAGAGAGATAAGCTTGGATTACAACTTCATAGAGCGAAAAAGAACGAAGATCTTCAAAACCATCGTCTTAATTTTGTAAAAATACGTATTTATAAAGCTAATTAAGCAATGAGGCAGGCCAGGATTTTATGCTAGTATCTTGCCTTTGACTAACACAATTCCAATTTATCTCAAATTGCAGTTGTCTATGTCAAAAGATTAATTTAACTCTAGCATTGATGTAATAGATTGAGATGACCAAATCAAGCTCATAATCAAAATACATAGTTATGTGTGCATGTTTAATGAGCAAGGACAGCTTAGTAACTAGTCTGAATAATAACTATTGCATCCTGCCTGCAGACAGCTCATTGTCTCTGAAGTATTGCAGATTTGAAATTTTCTGCTTTGTTCATCAGAATTCAGAATGGTTACCAAGTATCATCCAGGAATTACAGATACAGTCCATAAATGACAGGTCAATTAAGAAGGCAGCATGAATTCCCAAAAAGGTTGAAGAACAAGGGTTGCAGAGAATACATTACAAAGAAATTGCTGAAGTGACTTGATTTTTGAAACAGAAAATCAGAACAGAGGATGAGAAGTAGGAAAGTGCAGAAAAATGAAGATAGAGCTATAATACCCTCCGTGAATACTTACCTCCTACTGGAGCTGAAAACCTGTCAAATTCAGAAAATAAAAAACTTGAAAGCCATGAGAAAATATGTAAGTTGGTAGCAACATCTAAAACTTAAGCATCCTCTGATTTTGTGCAGGCAGAGAGGATTTATTAGGTTACTGTGGCAGTACTAACACAGGACTGTGAAGAAGCTACAGAACAGATTGAAACAAATAGCACAGATGGATCTAGAAACCACTTGCCCGCAGATGACAGCTTCAGCAGAAGGTGGTACATACTGGCTGTAGAAATCAGCCACTGCCCTCCCACCACAGAGGTATGCATTGTTACCGTCACTTTTTTCATCACTGGTACCAAAAGAGGCAAAATAATTCACTTACTGGGTTCAGACTGGGCCAAAGAAAGAGATCTCCCACCTCAAATAATTTGAGCTGAGTGAAGTTTTTCTGGTAAATAATGTGTTCTGAACTATGCACTTTTGAGCAGACCAAAACATTGCATGAGTTTAACTAAATTCCAAGGAATATTTTTGAAACAAGATAACTGGGGAGCAAAAAAAAAAAAAAACAAAAAACACCAAACCAACTTAAACCAACTTAGATAAAAATGTTTATTTAAAAATTATTGTTTTGAATCAAGTGCTATGATTGTCAATTTTGTGTTTAGAAATCAGATTTTTAGTTTTGTTGCTGAGGTCAAATAATATTATTGAAAAATAGGATAAATAACATTAACCAAAGAATTTTACTACACAGCAAAATACTTGGTTTCTAATCAAACAATATATTTGGACTTGTTTTGTTAATTCAGCCTTACCTTTTTTTGCACTTGCCACCTAAACTTAGTTGTGAAATACAGTGATTTAAAATAACTATAAAAAATCCAACTGGAATGAACTTCAGAGTCATAGCTCTTGTGTTGCCCTGAGGGAGAAAAGGCAACTGCCCCTGGGAAAAATCTAGATGCAGGATTAAGAAACCTGCTTCTGTACCTGTTCAGAGCTGAGGTACAGGATAACTCTTGGTGTACAGCTTTGCTCTTTGCACCTTCACTAGCCTGATAAAGGAACCAGTGTCTTCAGAGATGACAAAGTTCTGCTTCTGGCTTGTACAGCAAGTGAGTAACTTACCCGATACACAGGGAGGACACTTGCTGTGCGTTGTCCGACATGTAAGTAGGATTAAACAAAATAAAAAGCTGTTTTGACTTCTCTGTCCTGTAGCATTGAGAGTAGTCCAAAGTCACAGACTGAGATTGGTAAAAATCCATGGACAGAGGCTGGGCTGCCTCAGAACTACAGGTTTGACATTTTTCACTTTTCTGTCTATAAAATGGAAATAAAACCAATTGAATTTTATTGAAGTAAATATGCAGTATTGATTTCAAGGCATTCAAGGGCACTATAATAACCACTTAAGGTACTATAATAACAACAGGCTCTATAATAACCATATGAAAAAATACAAAGGTACCAAGTTGGCCAGAGTAGGCCTTTTCTGCTAAATGAAAGAAAAGGAATTATTTTAACATGGGCATAACTAATGCACTGTTGAATTATTAACCTGCATGAGTGTGCCAAAATGATTAGTTCATTATTAGGGTTTCCATCTTTGCAAAACTGTATAAAATATTTCAATAAAATAATTTTGTACTTTCAATCTAACTTACTAAAGAATAGGTAATAACAGTAGTTATGCAGTAATGAAAGAATAATCAGGTATGCTCACAAAATCTAGAAAAGAGGAACAAGAAATGTTCCAGGTGTGACATTCTTATCACAATCACAATTTCCCAAGGAACAGAACAGTAAGACCCTGATTGAAAATGTTTTCAAACCTATATTGCAAGTATCTCTACCAGCCTCAATTACACTATCCATACACAATAATACTGTTCGATTAATGTATCCCGGGCTCTTACTTAGGAATATAAAGTTTAACCAAATAACCATATTTCTAGCAAAAGGCAGACCAAGAATGGTATATTGTTGCAATAAATAAAAATAATAACAGGATCAAAACATCCAAGCCAATGCAACACCTTTGAGATGGTTTAATTAAACTGGATCAAACTGGGATTAATTTGTTCCTAGTCATCAGCTCAGGTAGGAACTCTGAAGAAAGAAAATATGTGAGATACATGTGTTTTATTTAATGTGAAATTATTTATTTAATATGTGTTTTATTTAATGTGAAAATGGCAATAGATGCTCTAGGGATCACCAGAGTGGTAAAACAACTTCTTAATTACTTCAGTAGTCTTGTTTCACCATTGCTTGGAGAAACACCCTGCCAATAGCCCCTTGGCTATTATCTCAGCAAAACACCTGTCCCACATGGCAGTGACAGAACCGCACTGAGATATCAACCCTTGGAGTTTCATGCATCCCTCTGAAACACCCCACAGTGGCTGCTGTCAAAGAGAAGATGTCAGTTTAAGGTGAGAACACCTTTTTGAATAATAGCACAGACCAGGAAGATTCTTAGGGAGAAGAAAAAAAGAAATAAAGGAATTATCATCCCACCTTCCTGACAGCTAATTCCTGAAGGAGTGTTGGTGAAGAAAAGGTATCCAGATGTTTCACTAACTGGCACCCAGCTGTAATGACGTACCTAAGATCATTTATCTGGTGTCACAGATGCTGTGGCTGTTTCCCTAAGTATTCATTGCATGTACGGAACCAGGACAAATGTGGTGACAACAGACCTGCCACTGGAACAATGGGGCTTCTGGAAGGGAGAGGAGTCCAGGACTCAGCTGAGCAACAAGAAGATCCCATGAAGCTCAGATACAGGCTGAGAGGAGAACGGATTGAGAACAGCCCTGCTGAGAAGAACCTGGAGATGCTGGTTGACAAGAAGATCAACATGACCCAGCAAAGCCAATGCATCCTGGGCTCCACCCAAAGCAATGTGGCCAGCAGGGCAAGGGAAGTGACTCTCTCCCTACTCCACTCTTGTGAGAACCCATCTGGACTACTGCATCCAGGTCTGGGATCCCCAGCATAAGAAAGAAGTGTACCTGGAGTGACTTCAGAGGAGGGCCATGAAGATGATCAGAAGGTGCAGCACCTCTCTTACAAGGACTGACAGAGAGAGACTGGGTTTTCCAGCCTGGAGAAGAGAAGGATCCAGAGAAAACTTACAGCATCTTCCAGTGCCTAAAGGGGCCTGCAAGAGAGCTGGAGAGGGACTTTTTACTAGGACAAGTGGGAAAAAATTCTTTACTGTGATGGTGGTGAGGCCCTGGCACAGGTTGCCCAGAGAAGCTGTGGACGCCCCATCCCTGAAAGTGTTCAAGGCCAGGTTGGATGGGGTTCTGAGCAACCTGAACTAGTGAGCAACCTGAGCAACCTGAGAAACTCTGAGCAACCTGAGCATCTTCCTGACCATGGCATTTCTCCAGGCCTAAGGAGTCAAGATTAGTGAAACAGATGCAGGGTGAGCAGGGACCCTTGCGGAATGAGAAAATACCAGGTTGCATGGCTGCAACTTCCAGATCATTTCAGGGGGTCAGAAAGTCCTTATTCCAATCAAAATATTATTTCCAGAGTGGGAACAGCACCCCAGGGGCAGATCCCATATCTGGGGCAGCAGTGTGTGCCCTAGGACCTCTCTGCCCACTTGTGATGTACTGTCACAGTGAAGTAGATTGACTTCAGTTTTAAGAACAACATGGAATTTCAGAAATGAGTCAATAAAAACTTAGTATAGACTTGAGGATTTGAGCACAGCAGCAGTAGCACTTAGGTACAGCTATCTTGCAGATGAAAGGGAGATGTCAATAGACTTAGCCAGAGTAAATCCCACTTAACAAGATACATTACGCTCTCTGCTAGACTGCAGACAAAAGCAAACATACATCTGACCTAAAAGATCCTTTCCAATCTCAAAAGTTCATCCTCTGGGACTCAGCATGGCACACTCAAAGGACTAGAAGTGCTGAATGAAATATTTCTGAGATTCAGCTCTGTGATAGACTCTTGACACAGATTTAATATCCCCATTTTATAAAAAGAGCAATTTTCACAACCGTGCCATCTTTGATCTCACAGTTATGATCTTTAAGGATCTCCAAAATGCCTTCCAAAGGCAAGCCTAGAGCTAGCAGTTTAAACTACTGGTCACCAGAAAACAGGGATTCAACAGAGATACTGATTGCATGGCACAGTATAATTTCCTTTCCCTTCCACTAACTGTTCCATGTTCCACAGACTATAAATTATTTTTTCTTTCTTTCCCTTAGCAAGGTAACTGCCTTATCAACTGTCTCTACTCCACACATACTAATGATGTTTTCTTTCTGAGATGGTTTGCTTGGTATATAACTGAGCAATTGCTTCATTTTCTGCTCAGCTTTGAAGTCTGCATACTTTGTTTCATACCTGAGGAAGGCTGTTGTGCCTGAAAAGAAGTCTTTAGGTAAAAGATTCATGTGCACATGCACACAAATGGTTCTACCTGCTCTCTTTAAAAAACTGTTGCTCAAAAAACCACAGCTGCATCTGCTTTATAAATATTTCTAAAGTTGGCAGGTTAGGAGAATACAGTAAATAAAGCACAGTAAGTTAAGTAAGATATGAGACATGATGAGACCCTATTAAACTAAACAGGAAAATAGATCAACATGTAGTTGTGGAATCATAAATAATCAATATGGAGAACACTAAACATGGATGCTCCACCTGTTGATTCAGGAAAGAAAGGATCTTCTCTAGGCTCTGTGTCACATCAGACAACATTTTGTGGTTGTCTTGGAAGCCTTTTGGCAATCTAAAAGGCACTCAATGCTAAGAAAATGCAATCTGATGTAGGAAACTTGTATGTGGGGAAGGGCTCCATCAGGTTCCTCCTTGCTGGGACTCAGAAAAAGAGCCAAAGTATCTCTGAAATATTCTAAATAAATGCTTCCTGGGGACAAAGTGCCCAAGACAGGAGTGAGTACTCTCAAACTGAGAATACCAGCCCACTTCTCAATGACAAAGACAGCCATGATGTAAAGGATTGGTGCTCCCAGTAGGACCTGGATGTTAGGCTACACATTCCCCTCTTTGCTGACCTAATAGGATCAAAAAATGATGAAAACAAGTGAGACAATAAAAATAAATTCAGAAAATTACATTGTCTCCTAGAATGCAGACAAAAGCAAACATACTTAAAAATTCTTTCTAATATCAAAAGTTCCCGTGGAACTCAGAGCTTGTAAGATCTTTGCATTTATTTTTTAGGAACACTGATACTTATTTTTCCTCTTACTAATTGTTTCAGCTAATCAGTAATAAAAAATGATTCCCTGTAACTTCATTAACAAGACTAATGCCTTTCACAACAACCATGATGAACTTTTGCTATATTTTTGATCTTTCAAAACAAGTGAACATTTGCAAATATAACACAAATGGAAAATAAAAGAATGATATATAATAATCCCATAAATCTTTTTTCGATGGACAGTATCCTTTCATACATAGACATGTTACAGTTTACTACATGAAAAATATCAAACATCTCATAATACACTATGACATGGTTATGATAAAATAAAGCTTTGAGCCAACCTTGATATTTCCAGAATTCAAAACATCAAAATTACCAGTGGAATACACTTCCCATTTTAACTTTTTTACATGTTTTAAATCCATCCTTTTCTGCAAGTATTATTTTTGCTGTGCCATTTTTTTTTTATCCTTCAGGAGTTATTCACAGAAAGTGAACACCAGAAGCTGTGTATGTGTTAAATTACAATTTATGAATGCAGGAAGCCAGATTTTACATTACCTGGCCAGCACAGTCAAATGGGAAACTTGAAAGCTTTTAGCACTGTGTTTTGGTATCAGAAAAATATTTATTTTTAAAGAGAGCAGTTACTAATGGACATTATTTACTTTTTTAAAAGAATCCTTTGAAAGCCATAGACTTAAAAACAATTACATCCCATGACTATAACCTATTCTTCCTTTGGATTAGTAAAAAAAATTTATACTGCATATAAAGCGATTTTAAAAAAATTATATTACTATGGTTTTTGTACCTCTAAAGAGAGTCAGTGGAGGGACTAATTAGCAGAATTATCGACCATCCCATCAGAGAATAATTAAGGAGAACAAGAAAATGGTAGAAAAGATCTTGTACTGGTCAGAATCAATCTACCAATGCTTTGAGAAGGGGCTATTTACAAACAAAGAACTAAATAGAGCTTTGGTAATCAATGGCTATTAATCTGTATTCCAAAACATCTTTGGCTCATGGACTCCATGTCGCGGGTTGGGTTTGTAACCGGGTGGAAACACCAATTTAGTGTAGTGGTTTGGTCCAAAATACTCATTACTGTTTATCTTCTGTGAGATAAGAATTAGGAGAAATGCAAAGCAGGCACCAACCTTGAAAGAATATAAAGAAGTTTATTAACAGACCTAAAAGAAGGAAAAAAAAATTATACCACCTTCAGAACTCTCCTCCTCCTCCCACCTTCCTCCCTTCTCCCACTGACAATGTAAAAAGACAACCCTTAAGATGTTCAGTCTGTTTACCACTTCCATAATAACCTTGTTCAGTCCATTTAGAAAGAGAAGTCTCTTTGCTCATGCCATGAAAACATTATCACAACGAGACAGCCGCCCACTTCCAAATATCGTTCAGTCCATTTAGGAAGAGGAGTCTCTCTGCTCGCATGTGAGTCCCTTTCCCCGACTTGCAGCTTTTCCCGCAACTGCTTTCGAGGGTCCACTCTTGAAGTTTTTTGGGGTACAATTTTAAGGTTGAGCCGTTCAGAAACAAAAACAGAGGCCCTTCTCCTTCCCTGGGAGCAAAGGGTCTTCATCATCTTCATCGTTAGGACTATCTCTGGGAGCATCTCTAGGGACTGAGGTTTCTCCTTTCCCGTTTGGAGCAAAAGTCCTCATCTGGTCCATCTCTCCCTGTCCAAACTTCTCATGAAATTACAGCTGCATCAGCATCTGCCTATCTCAGCGCAGGTGCTTTTGCTTACGAGTTGAACACTCCACCCCCCATATCTTCATGAAATTACAACAGGATACTCTGGTATATCATAGCTTCACAACAGAATTTCAGCTTTAAGCATCTCCTCTCTCTCTTCCCTCAGGTTTTCAGCTCTTCACAGCAATAAAAGGGTTAATCTCACCTCGGCCTTGCAGCTTTGCAGCTGGAACGTTGAATTTTTCTTATCGAAGTGGAGAGGGGGGAGAGCCGAGCCGCTCCGGCTGCCCACGGCAAGGCAGTGGGGGGGGTTCCATGGCTGGAACAGGTCCATGGCTTCAGGATGGCCGTGGCCCGGCCCGGCCTGGCCCAAGCAGGGCCTGGCCGGGCCCACTGGGCCCTGCTCGGGCCCTGCAGCCACCTGTGCCAGCGCCAGAAACGAGAGAGAGCTTGGAGGGGAGTTTGTCTATTCTTAAATGTGGATCACAGAGGGGGTCACAACTTTAAGAGGCTTAGAGAATTGTCCATATTCAAACTGGCCAGCTGATAGGTTCTGTCAGTTCCCAGAGGAAACTGTAAGCACCCCTTAGCAAGGACATCCCTTCCGGGACTATGCTTGCTAACTAACCTATGACACTCCATCAGAAAAAAAAAATTAAGTTATTACCTTTCATCCTCACCACTCATGGTGTAAATAAAAAGCCAGTCATTTATTGATTTGAGTGTAATATTAACTTGCAGTGAAGCAAAGCCTTGACTCTGCTGCTGCCTCAGTGTTACAGCCAGGGACCAAAAGGAGGGTTTGCATGACACCTGCCTGTCCTCTGTGTCACCTGAGAGCAGTTTGCCTCAAGGCAAAGCAGTGCTTGAAGTTTAGGAGATAACTACAAATATCACAATTTGTAATAGAGTGTTATTCCTTGAAAAAAACCCCAAACAACAGCCCACTGAATTCAGTTCTAAAGCTCATTAAGAAGCTTTATCAAGGGATTTCTGTGCCCTGAAATGATCCTAAAATTTTAGGAGCATCTGGGAAATCAGTTGGAAGTACAAGTTATTTAAACATCAAGGCACAATCAGAAGTGACTGCAAGTCTGCTCACCAGCACATGCCTACTTCCCTGTGTCAGGGCATCCACGCAAAATTACAAAGTGTGTAACTTATTTGTTATCTGCCACACATTTTACCCCACTGATTCATCTACTTATCATTCATTACATGAAGGAATCAAACTGAAGGGAATAATCTCTTTACTTAGCACGCTAGGTGTCAGCTGAAAAAAACCCTTGTCTGTCCATCCATTAGTAGTGTAGGAGTGAGATGCATAATTGATCTGCCTTTTCTTTCACATTGTTGAAAAATAGAAAATAACCCTGCCACCATCAACACACTACTCAACTTCTCAGATTTTAATGACAGACACTGATGCAGCTGTCATCTTTCTTGCTCATGGTGGCCTAAAGGAAGCTTGAATGTGAAAGCAAAATGAGTTGTCCAAAGCTCAGGGTGGCACAAACAGGAAAGCTGGTCATGCCCGTGCAAACCAAGATGCATAATCTTGGCACTCCACCACCAAAAACACTGGATAATTGATACAACAGGCTCACTGCTCATAAACTGAATGTAACACTCTTGCTTTCTGCTGACAGCTCTGTGAAAAAAAAAACTTCCTCACTGGGGAGGGATCAGACTCAGTTGAATGTATTCTTTAACTTCTCACAAGAAAATCAAACACCTCCTTCATCTCCTGGTTTAGTGGGTGCCCACGTAGGGCATGGGTACAGGAGAGAAGAGGAACAGCTCTGGAAAGTGGTTCACCGTCTGTACACCAGCAGCTCCACTATGCAGGGCCAGACAAATGTGCTGGCTGAGCAGATTTTAATGCCCAGAGTTCTGCTTTCCACCTTGCTGGTATTCACTGCCTCCCTAGCACAGAGAGAGAGCAGGAGACTGTGCCAAACCATGCTTGGACATTAAAGTGATTGCACAGGCACACAACTGGGTTTTAACATCAAGCTGCCACCACTAACACACCCCCAACCTTACAGTCCAAAAGGGAAGGGATTCAGTGTAACATCAGCAGATGCTGTCAGCCCTTTCAGAGAAAACCCTTTGTAGTGTCACTCATCTTCAATAAAAGAACCCTGTGCTTCCAGAATAGGGTGAAATATGAACACTATAACATCAAGACCTTGTCTGCTACTGAGGGTGCAAAGACAGGATCTCAGTTACCGTTTGTAAAACTGCTAAACCCTCAAAGTTTGCTTCTTTTTTCCAGAAGCAAAAGCTTAAACACATAGATCATTATCTGGTCTCAGAAGCAGACATCTTAGCACTCTCTTTTAAACCTATTTTCCCTCCCCAAGAGCTTTTCTAGGACTGGGAGACAAACAAAGGAATATCCATACCATGCTTTTATTTCAGCCTTGTCTCTGACCCTGCAAACTGTGGGAAAAATCTCGGACACACACTGCCACCCTTCCCTAAAGCACAGATGAAAACTGCTTCACTTCCTTGGCATTACGCAGGACGAAATGACCTCACATACACCTTGATCCCTCAGAATGCTGTTTGGCTCTGACTGCAACAAGAAGGAACGCAGAATTTGTGGCCACTTTTGCCACAGTTTGTAAGTATTCATCTAACATGTGAGAACAATTGACACAAATCTAGGGAGGTGGTAAGGTGGCACAGCTCTTTGGGGCACTGTAAGGGAGATATGGCTGCCTAGACCCAGAAACAATTGTTTAACTTCATTAAAATAAAAGGAAAAGATGTAGTTGCAGCAGCACTGGTCCAGCCACACAAGATGTATCAGACCCACAACATTACAGTAACTTTTAGCACAAAGGAACATGTTTTTCTAATATGTGTGTGCATACACATATATATGCTTGCCTGTGTGCATATATATATACACATGCAGACACACAAATGTATACATAGGCTTGAGGCCAGACAATAAACAAAAGGGGCTAGCAGTGTTCATATATGAAGGAAAAAACCTGACCAGATTTAAGAAAAATTTGCTGGAGTGATGGGAAGATAAAAATGAATGGCTCACCCATACTATATAATGTGAGGGAAGAGTCTTGATGTTTTACCTGTTACAGCATCCTGATTACTTCTAACTGCCTGCCACAATAAGAAGGTTATTTTTGCAGTTGCCCTGCTCTGTTGTATGCCAGGGAATGAGCTATGCAGCCTCACCCCCGCAGCCCTTTGGCATGTTACGCTACGAGCCTTCCCCTGGTTCTTGAAATGTGTCAAGGAAACACGTTCCAGCTTCTGGGATGCCCAGATTCATCTGGGACTGCTGACACCCTGATGGGTTTGTTTGAAACTCTAATTAATTTAAATCTATTGTTTTGAAGAAAATAGGGGGCCCTGGTGCCTGTTAGGCTTCATTTTGAGATGCTTAAAAATGCAAAACAAGTTAATCTCAGTGAAGCAAAGGGTTTACGCTGAAATAGTTACAGACAAAGAAAAAAAAGGCAGGGAAGTACAAATTACTAGGCTATCCTTAACTCCTGTCTGCTACCAAGGCTTAGAGAGCTGTGGTATGCTGAAGGCAGTCAAGACTGGCGCCACAGAGGCATCTGTGAGATACAGACCTCCATATCAGACTGGAATCAGGCTAAAGGGAACTTTTCTCCAACATCATCTGAATATGACCAGAATATCAACACAAAATAATTTTCAAGCACATTCCCCTTACTATTTAATTTTATGAAAGTGTAATACCAATTGTGATGAGCCTGTGAATATGCAAAGAGAAATATTTTTCAGGCCTGTCTGAGGGTTCACAAAAACTTGACATACTGATTTCTCATGCTACAATGGAGAGAGAACTGAGCTGAAATCTGCCTGATTTTCTTTGTCCCAGGCACCATAACTTTCATTGTTGTATTTTTTGTAACCTGATTACAATTTATAAATATGTCAGAGAAACCACTATCATTAAGATGCTGTGTTTCTACGAAGACCACACACTTTAAAATAAACCAACAGTACATATTACTAAGTTGGCACATGGTATCTCCACTTTCCAATGCAACATTGCAAGCTGGGGCCCACCATACTTAGCACTTATCTGTTTAATTTGAATCAGATTAATGAATTTAAAACATTTGAGGTTTAAAGTTGTAACTCATTAAAATAAAATTAAGAGATAGATGAGCTTTATCTCAGATGAGAAAAATCCCACTGGAAATCGAAACAAACTATTCCTTTATCTTCCAATTACAATGTGCAGAACGAATAAGTTGTAGCTTATTTTAAGCTGAAAGGTTGTATTTCACATCTCAAAAAGCTGGAATTCAATATTTGAGTTTCAAAAGAGAAAAGAAAAAAGGAACAGAGAAATTTCATACTAAAGGGGCCTGTTTTTTTAATATAAGTTGACTCAAATCTGAATTTCACCTTAAGGGGCAAAAAGGAAATAAGCATTAACCAAAATTTGTCTTCACCCATTAAAGAGAATCATAGTCAACATGTACCTACACTGTGAATCCAGAATATACAGTTAATCATAGTCTATACCCTGGGGAGAACTTAGAAAGCCATTTCTTTCTCACTTAGAATAGTTGCTACCCGAACTACTAAAAACTTAAAGAGCTACAAACTTGGAATTACTGATAATGCTACTGGAAACCTCCAAGGCCCACCATTTTATTTATAGAGGAAAAAGGAAATAAAAAAGCATTACCAGCAAAAAAACCCCCATCCTACTGACAGGGAGACCTAGTAGCAAGAATATAGAGGAAATGAATATTTAAAGAAAGGAAAAATTGGAGAAGCAGCTAAGTCATGTGAGCAATGTACGGCAATTTAAAAACTCAGTGAAATCTCAACAGGCAAAATAATTAAGAACAATAAGATGGAATTTTTAATAAGAAATGCCTGACCAAGGATTAAATAGATTTCAAGGTAGAGAGAGATATGATGAATAACACCAGAGAAACTTTAAAATGTTCACTAGATATTTACATTCTATAAAGAGAATTATAAAATGAGAATGAATCTATTTTATATAATACAAAACATTGTAAAATAGTTTAAAAAGGCCACATCTGCCAAGATTAAGCACGGGTATAAGTAATCAACAAGTCTGGGCAACTTACTTGCAGTCCCACAATGCCTAAAATTGCTTAGCTGAAGGGTTCTCCAATTCATTACCATTTATAAATTATTTATATTATAATCAATCATGGAAAACTGGAACACTTCCAAGAGATGGGAGTACTGCCAAGAAAAAGAAAATTCTGGGGCTGGAAAACCCTGCAACATTCAGTGTCAAAAACACATCTCAGTTTGTTGAAGATCAACTCAGAAATGTTGATCACTGTGGAAAAATTATCTGACAGTCTGCAGATTTTTATTCTGTAACAATTTCTAGCATGAATAAAAAAACAATGGAAAAGCTAACAACATGGGCTAAAGGATGCTCTCAGCATGAACGTGTCTAGATGTTGGTTTGGTTTTTTTCTGAGCCGTGTTCCTTACTGCATCTCCTTAGGCTGGGAGTCTTTGCAGTCAAATCCTGCTGCTAGGTGGCAGGTCCCTCTGACCTCTGGTTTTGTGGAAACGGCTCCTAGAGTTTTCAAAGGCCTTTGACACTTTTGTGCCAATGGGCTCAAGAATGCAGTCATCTATGCAAACAAACCATCACCAGGAGGATGAAAGCAAGATTCAGCCCATGGAGATCAAATGAGTGTTTGCAGAGTCTTGTGATATCTCTGAGAACGAATGAAAAATATGAAAATTAATTAAAGCACAGCTTCACAGCTGAGACCTTGAACATGGCATTTCATCTGGAGCTAATGTTTATGAGTAGTTACACTCTCCCTACCTTGGCAAAAGGCTATAGATTCACAATTAATAATTCTGCTGCTATTAATCTTTAGATGAAGTGGAACAGAGCCATTAAACAGAGACAGCCTTTTACAAGGAGATGCATGCGGATGAGAACAGAATCCTTTCAGTGGATGAAAGGGGAAAATCGGCAAGAAATGTTTTTAAAGGGTTGTTACAAAAATGATCCTATTCTGGTCACAAATAAACACTTGAGTCTCCCCCAAAAGTCTCTCTGAATCAGCTGCAGCATAGCCAAGACTGTTCCAGACTGCACCCTTCTGAAGCCATGCCTGCTTTCAGTTAGATCAGAGCTCACTGTCACAATTTCAGTTGTCCCCATCAGCAGCTCAAGCTCTATCCTCTGGCATTTGTACGAGCAGCTCATGAGCTGCAGCATTTTCCTGTTGCCACTTTTTGAGGCTGGGGGTATAGAGACAAGGGCAGTACTATATGTAGACTGGAGCTAATCCAGCATCACAGTCCATCCGGGATCTTAGTTCTCCCCTTACACTGCTCTTGGTCCAGAGCTGAGGCAGCCTCAAGAAACTGTCTCAGTTCCCACTACCAAGGTGGTCAGTGAAGATCAATTTCCCAGAGACCACCTACCTAAATTATCTCCTTTTGCTATAATTTCCCATTGTTTGCTACTATCAAAAACAGAGGCATGAGGCCCTCACACACAATTTGCCCTGGAAGCCCTTGCAACAGTTAAGGGCGGACACAACCGTTAATCCAGGTTTGACACCTAAGGTCCTTGTGACAGCTCTGAAATCCAGTCTTTCCTGGTATGTTCTTTTTCTCACTTATAAAGTAACCCTCCTGAGCATCATCTTCATGAAGCTTCCTTCAGAGATGTAATGGGCTAGAAAGAACAAATTTTCTACTTCAACTTTAACCCTAAGTATAACCCCCAGATTTTCAAGTCTCCTTAAAGCTTTCTGAGTCAATTTTACAGGTCCTATTAGAAACAAGTCTCTTGTGCAGTGTGAAGAGGAAGCAATTTTATCTACTTATTATCTTCACTGTTGCATGATGTGGGAAAAATACGCTGGCTTCTTTAAATGACAAATGAGTGAGAAAATAAACCTGGCAAGTGGCTAAGTTTAGCCATCCATAAACCTGTAATTTGGCTACATCTTTGGAACCATCTAAGTAAAACAAGAACCTAATCAGGTGACACACTCCTACAAAACTTAATGGGGAGCAACCAAGCACAAGTGAGTTCATTAAATGGTGCAATGGGAAATGAAGTTAAAAATATTTATCAATCACTTTCTGGAATATCTTGGAGTAATGGAAAACTTCCATGAGTTTGACAGGCATTAGGTTTCAAAAGGCAATTTATTACCTAGAAATGTGTGCTTTCACTGAAGAAATCACTTCTGCTTTTTAATGACTTCAGCATTAGGCACAGCATTTTGATATATTTACTACAGTTCCAAAGATAGGATCTCCAGATTCCTGACGCTTTAATAGCTTCCATGTTTCAGAGCCTAGAAAGTCCTAATATTCCCCGATAGTACTAGGAGAAAATCTTTTAACATCATGTGTAAAATATCTTAGTCATTCCCCAGTGAACATCACAAGTTATCCAAGAAATATCTAATGAGAAAATGATTGAGTAACCTACATCAAGACCAGTAGCAAATGAAATTTTCGTTTTGATTGATTTTGCCGGGTAATACAAATGAGCCTTTAGTCTATGATAGGAATGTTTTATTGACTCCCCCCCTCTTGAGGCAGCTTGACAGGAGTTAGAGAACAATGTAACTGTGGCTATAGCATTATCATCTCTTCAGAGGCAGCCTATTTCTTTGTGTTCATGCCTTATCTGTGTTGCCTGAGCTGTAACCATTTCTCACTGCTATGGTTAATTTGATAATAGTTGGTAAGGACTACAATATGCCTGTACAGAGGATTCAAGTAAATCATCCTTCCCAATCCTTCCACGAATGGATTATAACACTTCAACAAGCTGGTTTTCCACACTTTAACAGAAGGGCTTTGTTTCCTCCTGTTTCAAAAAACTTGTGAGCTGAAATGAGTGCTTCTACTTTCACGTACTTATTCCTTAGCATGCACTGGTAGGCAGTTAGTAGTTATTAGGCTGCATCCTGCAATTTAGAACTTTAAAAAGACATCTGCACAGGACTAATACAAGAGTAAGGGTGTATAATTTCTCGTCTCATTTGTTAAGATATAATAGAATATTATTATGAAGATTGATAGAGATTATCCCCAGTTTAATTGTTAAAATCAAATGATCATTGCACACTGAGGCATAAAATACAAGGTGTATCAAGTCAGGAAGTATGTACACATTTTGCAAGGCCAGAGAAATCACATTATCTGGGGAGAAGCAATTGGTTATTTTTACTGACTGACGTTCTAATAAGATTCAACTTTCACCTGTGTACAGTCACATAATGACCATAAATTTTTTAATTCCTATCCTGACTGGACTCTATTAGTCAAAGTAATAGTGGAAGACAATTAGAAGGGCAAAAGCAAGTTGGAAACAGCAGAAAGTTGGTCAGTAAATCATAGATCAGTTCTCTGAGGAAAACTGGGTAAACACAGTTAATTTCTAGTATATGTTCCTGACATCTGCACGTAAATCATCCTAATAGAAGAGAACAAAAGGGAAAATAACTGCTGCTAAGGACTCAAAATTCAGACTGTGCATGTTTTGTGGTATTTTAGTTTGCTCTAGTTTGCATCTGTGGACAAAACACACACTAATTGCTGGAGAGCATCTTCCAGCTAGGTTTCAGCTGACAGGAGTTCAGTTTCAGCTGTCACACCACTTGGCAAGGGGAAGCAAAGCCTGGCAGGGAGGGATGATAAAGTCATTCACCTCAAAGAGGTGATCAGGAACACCTGATCCAAACAAATGTGGATGTTCAATGTGTTGCTATACAGGGACACAACATAGAGTGTAGCAGAACAAGGATAATGGTGCACTTAGCCATCCATGTGCTTCATGGCCATCATTTCTGCAATGATGGTGACAGTAGTATCTGCCCTGCATGCTTTATCTTTGCTTCCAGTCTGTTGGCACATGGACATTAGCACCGCACAGCCTTGCTCTTCTGAGAAAGGGGAGCAGGGGGTGCTAGAGACGCACCAAGTTCTCACTTCTTCTTTCTGCCTTTCTATCAAATGCCCACGCTGGATTTGTGTCCAAAAAAGGCACAGCACAGCTGCTGGTTGGGAGAACAAGCCGAGCTCTTGAAGGGAACTGCCATCTGCAAGGAAGTCCCATACTTGAAGGGCACAGGAAAGAAAATTAACCAGCTTCTACTTTCTCCAGAAGTGAGCTGAGATTCCTCCTCTTGCTAAGAACCTTTCTCTTCCTGGGCTCCACAAACCCCAGCCAGCCCAGCAAAATGCCCACCAGAACAGCATCATGATGCTCTGTAGTGCTGTAGCCTGGGAGAGAGGCAGGAGTGTCACTGTCACAGCAGACTGCAGTAGCAATCTGGGGACATCGCTGGGGACACTCAGTCTTCCCCAAGCAAGACTTAGACAGCTCCTGAGAAAAAACCAAAAAGACCTGGCTTCTGTTGAGCAAGGCGATTTTCTTACATTTATCTAAGCTGTGTTACAAACCACCTGAGCCAGTGAATACAGCTGATGTCTGCAGAGCACTTTCTCTAAAGCATTTAAGTAACCCAGCAGGTAGCCACAAATCACAGGGAAGTAAAATTTAATGCAGAATCATTCAAAATCCATTATCGGTTTTTCTTGCTGTGCATACCTTCATCTGAGGAGGAAGTGAGAGGAGGGCTTAAAAGCCATTTTATTAAAGATGAGTGCCTTTTTATGTTTACCTTTCTCTCTGGGCTTTCTTCTTGCTCATAAGACACCACAGTCACACAAAACTTATCTGGCCTTCTTACACAGTTCAGCCTGGAGTAGCATACACATACATACACCTGGAATAGAATTCCCTGGATTTACACTCTGATGAACCTACCTCCTCCTCCTTTTAAAGACTGTGAGTCTGGAGTAACTGAGGTGTCTACCCTGGTTTTAGCTATAACATCCTTCTTTTGAGATAGAGGCTAAAGAAGTCAAGGAACAGCAATCTTTCAGGGTGGGCAGTGGACTCTGGGTAAATGACAGCCCATGTAGAGAAAAAAATAAAGATGCAGTAAACAGAAAATAGATACCAAAAAGATATGTATCCCAAGCACCACTGTTATACTTCCCAATTTTGATCACACTGGTTATGATGGTTTCCATCAGCAATACATCTTGTAAATAGCTAAACACATTGGCAAATTTCCATGTGAACAAAATACAACCATCTCTTCAGCATAGCCACCTGGTTGAAAATGGCAGCTATGGTTGAAAATAGCATAGCTATTATTCAGCTGCCTACAATGAGCAGACTTATACTGGGCACTGCAGCTAATGCTGTTTTTTCATAATTTAAAAGGTACTACCTCACCAATTTGCCACATAAGGTTACAGTTCACCAATCTTGATGCATATATTAAAGCTGTAACTGATCATTTACTGAATAAAATTAATGAAATTACTTTCACACCAAGCCTGACACTGCTTTAGGTTTAAAACCCAATGTGAAACCCCATATATGAACTCTTTATACATTCATTTTACTGTTGTATATGATTAAAAAAAATTATCTCTGAAGGCTTTTGGAAAGAAGAATTTTCAGAATTGATTACAGTTCTCATGAAAGGGTCTGTGGCAATCAATCTGGAGTCTGAAAGTCCTTCCCCCACCTTTCTTCCAAAAATTAGGTGCAGTGTAGGCACCAGCTCCCTATGCACAGCCTTCACAATATTCTTTCCCAGCATCTTTGCCCATCAACTGGAATACCACATCTAGGCATGGGAAAATAGCTGGCTTAATCTCCCTGCACATTCCTGCCCTCTTTGCTTGTAAAGGAAAAAGGTTATAAATAGTGATGGGGAGTATGTCAGACGGACACCTGTGGGGCTAAGATCTCAGATTATTTCACAGATTGCCAAAGAGCTGCCTAAAATATCCCTTCTGTCCTCCATTTCTTTTTCTGACTCATTCCCCCAGAAATTTACATGGAAGAAACAGTCTAGAAGAGCTCTGAATCTTTAGAAAAAAGAAGCAGCACCACATTTCCTTAAGTAGATCAATCTACAAATACAAGATTTTCCTCTCTGGTGGGGAAAGCATATGGGGAAAGCCACTTTTTTGGTTAAGGGCTGAAGGAAAAATAGCACTAATTATGCCATTCACAAATAGCATACTTGGTGTATCACAATGGTGATGTTGCTAAGGACAAAGAATGTTCAGTGAAATCAGTATCTAGCACAGTTGATACTGTCCATGCACTTTAAAGCTAAAAGACTCTCCCTTTCAAGAGGGTGCTTTGCAGCTGTATTTCATCCATCTTCCCCAAAGCTCCTAAGAGCCTCCTAAGGGATCTCTGTAGCAACGTGATCTCAGTGGCCACACCAACGTGCCCCAGTACTCACCCTCCAGCATGGTTTAGGCTGAGGCTGGGAGCAGAGCACAAAGCAGCAATTTAGCTCTGCAAACTGGAAAAAAGGGGAGGTTGAATCAGTTCTTCAGGGCCATGAAGCACTTGGATCTGTCTAAGGAAATTTGCTGCAGAAAGCAGATTTCATAGGAGAGAGTCACATTCAGATGGGCATATTTCTCTGAACTGGAGAGCATCTGGCATACCATCAAGCTACACTGAAATTACTGATGAGCTAAACGGAAGTTTTAAGTAGCACATATGTGCCTTTTGGAAGGACCTGGAATGTGACAACTGAAGACAAGTCACAGGATGTTTAACTACTGCAGATCCAAAGCTGTCCAGACAGATGCTCAAACTGCAGCTAGAACCAGAAGAAAACAAAAAAACCTCAAGCACAGAAACTGTTCAAGTCAAAATGATGGATATGATGGAGAACTGGGCCTGCTAATATAAAGACAGAAAAATAATGCATTGCAGACTAGAGCACTCAAAGGCGAGGAAGAAGGCTGAGTAACTGAGCTTTTTGTCATTATGTTATACCAGTGCTTTAAATTTTGCCCATCTCTAAGACCAGATGGAGCTCTGCTTATCCACTACCACATGATTTTGCTTATGGTTACAAATATTGGACAATTTCATTTCAATAACTAAATCTGTATTGTGGTTTAACCTCAGCCAACAACCAGGCCTCACACAGCTGCTTGCTCACTCCCCCTCAGTTGGATGGGGAAGAGAAAGGGAAGAATAAAAGGTAAAAAGTAACAGATTGAGATAAAGACAGTTTAGTAGGTAAAGCAAAAGCCCTACAAACAAAGAAAGAAAACCAAGGAATTTGCTCACCTCTTTCCCTGGGCAGGCATTTGTTCAGCCATCTCCAGGAAGGCTGGTCTCCATCATGTATCAGGATGATGGATCAGATGGCTCAGGAAAACAAGCAGCAGCATCCTCACCTTCCTCCTTCCTCCCCCAGCTTTATATGCAGAGCATGATGCCATATGGTGTGGGACATCCCGGGGTCAGTTGCCCTGGCTCTGTCCCCTCACAGCTCCTTGTGCCCCGCAGTCCAGATGCTGTTGGGGTGGTGAGAAAAACAGAAAAGGCCTTGATGCTGTGCAAGTGCTTCTCAGCAATAATGAAAACCTCTCACAGTTATCAGCACAGATCCGAAACACAGAGCCACAGGAGCTACCGGGAAGAAAATTAACTCTATCCCAGCCAAAATCAATACAGACTGCAGTCCCCTGAGTCTTTTACATAGAAGAACTGATGCTTATGCTACTTTATAGAAACAGAGAGATGACACAGCATTTGGGCAGCTCTGGAGTCCTTATTGATTCTGCAACTCTCTCACATCCTGAGGAACAAGTGTCTCTGGATTTCTTTACTCCATTGTTACAAAAAACTCTAGCATCTTTATTTTTTTCTGGCGTTTTTTACATTTACTTCTACTGCCTTGTAAAAAACAGCCACAAAACCAGATGGACTGTGATCCAGTACGCTACTGATTTAGGAAGAGCCTGGCTTGGAGGAAGGTCAGTGTACTACATGAGGTAATAAGAGAACCTGATATCAGTTTAAGATCAATAATAATAATAATAATAATAATAATAAAACACCACACTCAGATTAAAATAATTTGTAACTAGATGTAGCCATGCTAAACGCATGGAGAACAATTGAAAAAATGGTGCAGGTAATGTGTTCCAGGATATTGCCAAAGGAGTGAAAGAATATTTCCTCACTGCTTACATTATTTTAAATACAACACAATTATTAAAACAAAGTTTTGGATAGAAAGAATCTCTGTTTGTAACCTGTATTTGTATTTTCCCTCTATTAAGCAGACTAGCTCAAAGTTGGCTCTTAATTTGAAGACATCCCTCCCTTGCTTTTGTTGATTTGTGTTCATTTTGCCAGTGGTTAATAACAGCTAAATAAATATAATAATTACTCCCTGCCTAATAGTTAATTTTGAGCCTGTCTCATTGAGTTTCCAGCTATTGGTTCTTGTTCTGTATTTCTCTGCTAAATTAGGAGCACTTTTGTATCCATTTGTTCTTCCCTTGAAACATTTGTATACAAATCAAGTAATTTCTGAGTCTGCTCTAGTATAAAGAACAACTTGATTTGCAAGTATCTCATTATACAGCTTTTTCTCTTCCTCTTTAGTAATTATTATTGCTTTCTTCAGACTCTACAGTTTTTTATATCCTTTTAGAAAGTATGAAATGGAAACCATTTCCAGGTTCTAACTTGTACTCACACATAAAATTACATTGATGCTTCCATATTCTTTCCCTATTCCAAGGTACATGCCACCTTTCCTGTCATTGCAGGAACTGTCACACTGATCCAATGCCTCCTCTAATCTCTTTTTCAGAGTCACAACTTTTGTTCCTCCCTATTTTATGTTGTTCTATGTTTCTAGACACATTATTTGGTTTCTTCTCATATTAAAATGCATATTAAATTTCATTTCATGTGCTGATTAGTATTCCCGATATCTCTGAGGGACTGCTTCTACAGTCTGGCAGACCACATCTCCAATACACTTGCAAATGTTGGGAGCAGGAATTTAACATTCACTGCTGAATATGTTAAATACTGAATTCAGTGCTGACCTCTGCACAGCTTCCATTTAATAGTATCTCCCTTCACTAATAACTGCTCACAGGATTATATTTTTCAAAATCTTTCAATTATTTCTTATGCAATATTTCCTTCATTGAAAATAGGAAGGGTATTTTCTGCTCCCTTGGCAAGACTGGAGGAGACCATTTTAGCCGTCTCTCTTCATGGTGTTACATATGCTGTTCTTACTGGGGACTATCCAGATATTTTCGTCTAAGGGAATCTCTCCTCTTGTGCTGAAGGAAGACATGGGCGAAGCTCAGTGTAAGACTTTCTCCTCTTCCACGTACCAGCATGGGCTTATGACATCTCACCCAGTGTCCAAGGTCCACCTGCCTCCAAGTATACGGACAAGGCTTCACAGTCTGAATGGTCCCACTCAGTCCTTCTTTTATGGCTTAAGACAGATTCCTAGAAACTGTTTCTTACTTCTTTACCTAGTTTGTGTAGCTGAAGAGGAAGGAAGTGGAGATGTGTGAGAAGACCATATGGCCATTCTGGCCACCAAAGGCAGAATCATTCTCTGCCTTTCAAGGAGTGTGTACACCCCCCCAGGGCAGAGCCACACCAGCACTAAGGTGGGTCAGTACGGACTGTCACGAAACCACAACCCAGGGAGCTCTACTACAAAAGGAAACACCTACAGACACTGTGACCAAGGTTTGCTGTTATCCAGCAGCCAAAAAGTGCTGCCTAATCATAGCTGAACAGCTGTGAAAATAAACCTGGTGAGTTGCAACTTCATCTGTGGAGAAAGTCATCTTAAACCAGGCTCAGGTCTGTCTTCCACCGGGATCTTCCAATAACATCAAGTGTAAACATGTTGAAAGGCTCTCCTTAATTTTCAGAGCCAAATCTGAGTGATCCCATCCGGCCTGTCACCAGCATATGAGAAACACCAGGAACGAGACAGATGCCTTGCCTGCCAGCAGTCTCCTGCTCCCAGGTCATTCTCAGAGGGCTGTTAGTGCCTCTGAAAATTAATGGAGTTACGATCACACCCATTCCATCAATCGTGGATATCGTCAGCTGTACCTAGAAATCCTCCACCTGAGCTACAAGAACAAACCAAAACCACGTAAATGTACACAGCTGCTTTTTAATGGATGGATATACCCATCAGAGGTAGATTCCAGCAAGTTCCCAGAATAGCCCAATCTCTGGATTTGGGAAACATGCCCAGTCCTGAGACTTTTAAGCAGCTCGCTTTATCACCTGTCAGCTATCCAATTAGTCTTGTACAACATGGGGTTAAACACCATGTTAATGGTATAGTTACATTTTTCTGACATCAAATCTGGATCAAGAAGTTCTTCTGCTGCTTGGCCCAGCTTTTGCTTCAGCATTTCTTCACTGTACCAGTGTGACTCTGAGATGCTGTGCTCTTGGTGAGACTGCTGAAGTTACCAGAGTAAAAAACAAACCAGGAAAACTTCCTACATTGCAGTGTCTTCCTCTCCAGGAAGGAAAAAGGCATGGCGAGGTCAGACAGAATAGAAATATAAATTTGTAAAAGCTTTTCCAAGTATTAAAATAGAAGAGGGCAGAAAGTACTTGAACTGACTTTGCCATCCTTACCAAGAGCTCACACTTGTGACTGCTCATAGAGAAACACGTCTCAACAGGAGAAACCCTTCGCCCACCTGTGTTAAAGCACTGAGAAGCCCTGCCAGAAACAGCCTAGAAGACACCACACATTCAAACTGCAACAAAGCTGCAACTTAACATTCAGGGCAATTCAGTTCAAGATTTAGCTTAAGGTTTTCTCAGCAAAAAGGGAAAAAATATAGTTACAGGATGATAGCATAACTAAATTATTAGGACAACAGTCTGGATGAGAGAAGAGCTCCCATGTTGTTCCTGCAGACACCACTGTCTCTACTGACACAAGGCAACCCAGAACAACAGACTTTGAAACCATTGAGAGTGGTGCGGTTTGGCTTCACTGCACTAGAATTCCCACATGAAAAGTCTCTTTCAGAAGTCAAATGGCCTTAACCCAATTAAAAGTAGGGAGAGTGAACTGAATTAAGAATCCTTGAATTCAGAATAAATCCCCAGGTAGTTTTCATTCTGTTTACAGGAAGACAAGGGCAAAGTTGTTGCTGGCTCTTTTCATTTCACGCAGTCTCATCAAAATTCCCTGCTTCACTCATCAAGTAAGGGCAAAGCTTTGTGACCCCAGTGCTCTGCAACTTGCTGGAGATTTGTGTAATATTCATCCCAAATTAATTCATAGTTGATTTATCCTCATAACAACACTGCCCTTTTTCTTTAATGGCTCTTTTCCCTCATTGCTCCATGTATTCTAGGAAATATCTTCTTGCTGTCATGATTTTGCTAGATAAACAAGTCAACCTTTTTAATTTTTCATTTGAAAAGAAAATGCCTTTCTACATAACTTTTTCCTATAGTGTCTCCTCTCCTGCTATAATTAGAGTTCAGCTTCCTTGGGCCTGGATGACTAGCACTGCACACAGTGTTTCAGACATTGTTTCACTGTTGCCCTGGAGGAGAAATAAATTTTAAATATTAATTTAGATTTATGCATTGGATTATCACATTTATTATGTACAACAAGAAACTTAAAACCTATCAAGATCATTCTTACAGCTCATAACTCAGTATTTTGGCACAAATCTGGTAAAATTACGACTTGATAATGTTTTCCTTCATGCTATGTTCTGAGGCAACATGATCTGAATTGAAGACAAATGAAAACATTTCCCTCTATATATTATGTCAGGACTAAATAATTAATACAAAATACCTTAAATAATATAATCAACAAAGAAATAATATGCTTTTTAGTCTCAATAGTATTTTCTAAACATCCTATTCAATGTTGTGTGTAGGCTATAAAGATTGTATCTGTTTTCCAGAAACAGAAACATATGCTAAAAACCACAGAGGTTATGGAATGGACCCTTTAGCAGTCCTTACAGTGTACTTAATTTTATCTCTATACTTAATTATTACTTCTCAAAATTTTTACTAGGGTCTCTAATTTCTGATGGTTTTTTTCCCCATTAAAGTGATAAAATGAGTCAACTGTTACTACTCTAAATGTTGTTAAGCAGCCCCAGGATAGTACCAACAGTTATGCAAAGCTTAATGGCCAGAGTGTATTTATTTATCTGCTTTGTTTCTTTACTGTTATGAATGTAACCTGCACCTGTCATCTAAGCAACAATCTATAGACTGTTTGCAATGGAACAGAGCTTTGCTGTGAGGAGTGATGGTGGTGGCGTGTTTGTTGATTTTTCTTATGTTTTGTTGTGGGTTTTTTTACAACAGGACCTCTGGCTTCATATAGCACATATCTTCAGCTCAGGTAGTAGCTTGTGAGAAAGCAGGTCCCAGCTTAAGAAAGAAGGAAAGTACTATTCTGATTTATAACACTATGAACCTAGAATGACTACTGAAAAAGTACATGGATATAAAAACACCTACTGGTTTAGAATAACATGAATTCCATTCCTGTGTGACTGAATGGTCACTTTTTGAAATCTGAGATGCTGAATCCCAGGGCTGCCATTTTAAAATTGTCAGAGCAACTTTTATCCATGACCTCGATATTTTACAAATATTAGTTGTCAGAATGCGTGTGCATAAGAATTACTACCCCATCAGCACATACATGTTTTTCTCCCTCAAACAGAGGAAATGGAGGCAGCCTATACACAAGCAAGGTAGGACAAGGCTCTTGGAGTTTTGTCTACCGTAGAACCAGCTCCAGAAAGAAATCCATCATGCTGTGTATATGTAAGTAAAATTATAGCATAAGCTACTTTCTTAACTTCAAAGTCTCAGCAATTGCCTGAAGGACTGTTGGGCCTCTTGAATTGCTTGTAGGAACAGACATCTTCAATCATCTAAATCAGGCAAAGAGAAATAAAAAGGTATGTTCTTACAAGCTGTTCTGTGAAGATACATGTGAACTCGGTTGTCTTACCTACAGCTCTGAGTGCATTCACTTATACAATATAGTTGAGTAAGACTCAGCAGTTTTAAAAAAAAACTCATAAAAATGAATATCACGACCTAAAAAAAATTTTTTTTTGGTTGCTTCTCCCATCTTCTTAAATCAGTTCTAGCCTGCTGGAAAGGCAACAAGGATGCTCTTTCATGGTTATATATCTACACAGGGCACTAAAATTCAGCTCTGTGAGCATTCTGAATAAGAAAAAACTACAGGTTTTGTTTGTTTGTTGGTTTGGTTTTGGTTTTGTTTTTTGGGGTTTTTTTGGTTTGTTTTTTTTCAACCACAGCATCAAAATGAACCATGTAGAATAGCAGAGACTTGTTTCTTCATGCTTAATGTTATTTACTAACTTTGTCTCATTTCAATTTGTGCATACTTTGCATGAAACAGAGGTGCAGACAACAGGAGCTCTATATTCACAGGTTTTCTTTTCTACATGTTAGATGGCTCTATTTAGAGTACCTGAACTACAAAAGTCGATTTATACCACTGTCTTGGTTTGCAGCTGGCTTGAAGCTTCAGGGCCCAATTTTGGTGGCCTTCCAGACATGCAACTCTCTTACAAGTTAATGAAAAGTTTGATCTGAGAATTGAGATAAAATGCTGGACTTATGCCTAGCTTATTACACGTCAAAGAGAGGCACTTCAGCTAAGGGAGCAGAGAAAATATTCCCACTTCAAACACAGTAGTCATCTTCTGTTTAGTGGACCAGAACATTCACATCATTACAAGAAAATTTGAGCTACTGTTAGTAAAAAGGAAATAGCAGCATTGTAACCCCAAATATATTAAGTTTCTAACATGCTTAGAGAATGTAGCCAACAGTAGGCAAACACAAATAGTATATTTCTTAAAAAAATAAGTGTGGTTGCCATATATGTTTGTGTACATATATGTATTTGAAAGAAAACTTTTAAAAAAACATAAAAAAAGTTACACCCCTCCCCTCCCTGTAAGCAGGACAAAGATTGTGTAAACTGCTCCCAGTGCCATCAACCGTGGATGAGGAACAGGAATGCTGCTGACAGCAGTTGCTATTCTTTTGATACACCAGATACATGCCTTGCATTCCTGTGGCAGCTGACACCACAATTAGTCCTTGTATGGCCAAAAGGGGGTGGGGAAGGAGGGAGTTCTTCTGGAGAATACTTGGTTTCCATGGATAAGCCTAGTTTCTTCTATGGAAGTACTGTCAGCGGTAGGAATCATGAAGTCTTTGTACTCTAATGCCATTCATACGTATCTTATGCCTTGTAGTAAAGATTTCTGAGAGGGGAAAACTTAATGAGCTTCAACCTTGTTTCGTGATACTGCGTGCCAGTAAAAATGGAGGGGGGGAAACAAGTTCTCTTGGCATCAAGCTATCTAGTACATGAATGAAATATCTCCTGAAATTTGGGAAAGTTTTGCCTAGTAAGATTTTTGGCTTTTTTTTTACACTTTCCTTCTCTGTAAATTATTTCTGACTAAGGATAGTGCAGAAGACTTGAGAGTTTATTAAATGCTTGATTTTTGTACGAAGCTATACATGGCAGCAGAATTTCTGTTGATAAACAACAGGTGTAAAAATGCTAATAGACCTTGACACCTACTTTACTTTAAAAGAAACCCAGTCCAGTGGTCACAACTGTTTCATAATCTCCAATATCCATAAACAATTAAGGGTTTTGTCTGGTCTGCAGTAAAATGATTTGAAAATATGCCCATAACCAAAGTGTTTTATAGACTTTAAATAAGGATATAAACATATATACATATTTAAACAACTCACACTCTAGTGACTATTAACCTACCTTCAGGTATTTCTATTGCATTATGATGAATGGACAATTTGTGCTTATAGGTCAACATCTTTTCCATTCACTACAGTTTGAACAGAAATAGGTGATGCAGAGCTGCCAAGACTGATGTTTCCTCTGCAGGCTACACAATTTTTGCCCTTTTCAGAAGCCAAAAGGGAAGGCAGTGAAATCTATTGGTTGGCCTCCAGCTCAGAGCTCAAGATGCATTGGGAGTTTAATGATTTGTGTGCATTATGGAACAGCTTTGTCACTGATATGTTTTAAATAAAAGTCATGTTCTACTTCCCTGACTTGAATCATAACTTGATTATCCAAATCCAGATTTCCCAGGGGCTTTCATATGACATTCGAAACAAATATTTCACTCCTTTTCCTCTTATGCCTGTATTTCTCATGCTATCTTATTCAAGACTGACATTTGCAATGAGAACAATCAAAAGGTACCTTTCTGTCCAAGAAAAGAAGGAAACCATTTCAGTAGAATCCTTATCCTTCCTTGCAAACCCAGGCCCTGTTATCTCTAACCCTGGTGAATAGTCACACACAGCTCTTAAATAATTTGATCCTCTGTCATGTCATGCTGGAGGATAAACTAGGATAAAACCAACATTAATTTCCCTTCCTTCCCATTTATACCCTTCCTACTGACCATGAAATTAGAGAGAACCCTGTCTGAAATATAACATACAGGTTTTATTACTTCTCATTTGAATTCTTACTTGATATGTGGTATTTATATGCCAGGCTCTCCTTAAGAGAACATGCTTATCTCTACACCACTCAAATATAGAAATGCCCAGTAAAAGCTGGGCTTTGCACACTTTTCCCTCCCCCTTCATTATTAATATATTAAACAAGTGTTACTATAGAGTCATTATGACCAAATGGTAGAGATGCAGGTTACGTGTGAGCAATTTGCCATCAGATTGGAGTTGCACTGCACTGCCAGTGTGCTCCACCACTGACCGTTTTCTTTCAGAGACCATTTCCCACAAAGACTTCCTTCTACCTGAGCATCTCAAAGTGTTAATAAGAATGAAGTCAGTCAGTGCTCTCTTCCTTCCTCTTTTAAACTTGCTGTTCATTGAAAGAAGGTTTAAAGAGCTAAGTAAGTAAAGGATTTTCAGAAACACTGTACACAGGTGTAGAAAAGAGAGCACGAGTGACTTGCTCAGCGAATCTGTGGCAGACCTAGAAGATGCCCCCGCATTCCCCTGCTCCTGCAGTGACTCAGCCTGTATAAGCGGGTTCCGCAGACTGAACAGCAGAATTGGTATGAATGTTACCTGTGGAAGAAAGCACTTTGTGACTAATGCCCTGGGAGCTGCCCAGAGGGCCCAGGCAGCGCGATCCCAGATGCTCAGGATCAGAGCTCACTAGAGGGAGCACACACACCGCTGCCTCCCCGCACCAGCACTGCCACCTGCTCAAGGAGCCCGCCTCAGATTTTCAAGTGTCCTCAACCGCTGAAAGCAAAATGAAAATAAAAAATCCTAATGAATAGATATAAAAATCACCATTTCAATTTCCTAGGGAGGGTTCTCATTTAAAGAAATTTGGTTTTAGAACCAAGCCTGATTGTTCTGATGGGAAAAATACAATACTAATAAAAAGGATGAACTTGTTAATGAATAAATCCCATCTCGCTTTCCAGAAACACAAAGGTAGTTTTTCCAACCCTTTCCATTTTCAACATTTGCACTGGGATAATAAAATAATCTCATTACCATATGGTATGAGGAAAAAACAAAGAGAAACAAGGGAATCTTGACAGACTGTAAAATGAAGACTTGATTTCCCCCCCATCATTCACCAGTGTATTTTCCTAATCCTGTATTGCTCAGAGTTTCTGGTGTAAACAATCGCATAGCCAAATGATTCAATACCGTTGCCAGTTTCTGTTGAGCAGCAGCGGCTCTTCTGGAAACAACTGCTGCAAGTTCAGGCTGAAGTCATGAAAAGAGGAGATTGTGCTATGGAACAGCCATTCTCTGCTGTTCCTTGTACCCACCTTTCCAAAACACACCAGTGATGGGTTTTCAGGTGTTTTTTTCAGAGATGTATGCAAAGGTGTTGTTGATTTGTTTAAAACACAAAGAGCCATTGCATTCAACTCAATATTTTTTCAGCTAGGAACTTTGCATAATGACCACACAAGTCACCTCAGCCTGATGGTGATGGCCGTTTGCTGTGGTCTAAAGCAGCCCTTTGAAGGATGAGATGCACATTAATTCCTTCAGACTGCATATTTGCACATCCACTCTCTCCATTTCCTCCACCAGGCTGCACATGCTTTGGAGGATAGTTCCTTTGCTTTGGCTGCTGGTGTCTGCACCTGAAACAACTGTTGCATGTCCCAGTCTCTGCTTCTGGTTTCTCTCCTACCCTCTTCTCTTAATCTCTTCACACTCTCCCTTTCTTTACTTTTACTTTATAAATAGTTTTGCAAGAAAACTGCAAATGTCCTTCTAGGTCCAACTGCAAAGCCCCTGGTGAAATTATCCTTGATTCTCTCTTTGCTCTGCATTCTTCACAGGCTGTTTGCTTTTGCTACCTGTTTCACTGGCACAATTCTTCAGGCACTCCTGCGTGAAGGAACTTCTCTCCTAATCCTTATGTGGTGTGCATCCCAGTCCTAATTCAAAGCAGTCAGAACAGAGGTCTCCTCAGGAGAAAGGCCAAAGTCACACTTAGACAGTCTTGCAAACAGATACACAGAAATATTTACTGACCATTTCAGAAATGTCAGGAGGTTAATAGCGATCAGGTCTATTTATGTAAGAAAACAACATGTATTTTGAGTATGTGTGTTGTTGGGAAAGAAAGGGAGAGAAGAAAAGATTTTGCAAAGGACTAAAACTTATCCCTTTGTTCTAAAGGGCCACAGAGAAATATCAAGGCAGCCTGCAAATCCCAGTAACGTGGCAGTGTAAAACCAATGTTGCCAAAGAGACAACCTTTAAAAAGAAACTACTGTAGCCCTCTCTAGTGGAGTGCACCATTTGAGCCCTGTCAGATTGCTGTAGGTCATGAGCTGAACATATTGAGGGTTTATTTCTCTAATAAAGGGAGTAAGTCCCTTTTCCTGCATCTGGATTAAAGTGATCTTTCAGCAGCTGCCAGAAAATCCTCACTTGGTGGTGGTAACTGGGAATCTTTCCCCTCTGCTGCTCATGAGACGTTTTTCCAAACAAATGCAGATAACCAATTTTTGAAAATATCAAAGCCTAGTCAGTACAAAAAAGAAAGGCAATGTTTTTCAATACTGATGACAGTTTTCTCTATGTGCATTTTCTCGCTCTTTTTTTCCACCAGTTCTCTGGCATTTTAAAATTGTCTTTAGTGCCAAACCTTCATTCTAAACAGATCAATCCAAACTGAGTGTGAGGTAAGAATCAATACGGCTTGGGAAGAATTAAACTCATCTCTCTCTTGAGTCTTTGAAGACTCTTAAAATGCCAAATATTTTTTCCATTAACTGTACCATAGTCAACCTATTAAGTAGCTGGAAGATGCTTCTTTATTTTTAAGCATTGCTTTGAATTAGTGAAAGATTAATCTTTAAACAGCATTGGCTGCTAAGGGAGCCTGAGAAGCTACCCACACAGGTATGACACAGGTATTTGGGAGACATCTTTATTAAAGGAATTTTCGTTGTTCCACTTCTAGTGTTGCACACTCCAAGACCTGACAGATGAGACACCTTTTTGTGGCAAAGATCGCACTTTAACTATCGCTGTAGGGAAAACAAAATGATGTTGTAAATCACAACAGAAGCAAATCTTTAAAGAGTGAAACAGAATTGCTCAAGTGTCCCTGAAATTCTTTGCCTGCTGCTTTAGCACTCATACAATTTCTGTCAGTTTTGATAACTCCAGAAATGTTTGTTTCAAGCACATCAGCTACTGAGTTGGCTGCATTGTTTTCTGAGACACTTTCCTGGTGATTCCCCTTCAAATTATGACAGTTTGTTACAAATCAAGAAGAGAACATGGGAAACCAGCATGATTTTGGGAGAGAATTGGATAAGAAAGCCAAAGATGGCATCATACAATTTAGTTTTCATGAAAAGATGGTCTAAATAGCTATAGGGTAGTATTCAAGGGTACATTTGAGGAAAGAATATAGTAGGAAACCAGTTTGTCTGCTAGAACCAAAATTTGAATCAAAGCTAACAGTAATAGAATGGGAGAAGACAAAGGAATAAGTGAAGGTTTTTATTTAAAAAAAATAACCAGTAACCAGCCACAATTAGGCCGCCACATCCCAAAGATGGAAGATTTTCCTCCATCATGCAGAATTCCTTCCCCAGCAATGGAACAATTTAATACTCCTACCCTCTGTAAGTCATTCCAGGCACATCGGGACTATCCAGCCTCACCTCTGCATGTTGTTCCAGGGTTCCCCCTTTCTGTAATAAGAGGTACCTTAGCGAGCAACTTTCACTGCGTCAAACCTTTACGGCATCTCCAATTCAGTCAAAGTGAAAATGCACAAGGCATTTGAAAGGCAAGACCCACACAGCCACAACTCTTGTGTTGACTCCTCTCCTCACCTGAAGATGGATATTGACCTTTCCATATCAGCGTGTTAATAAACCTTTGGTAAACACCACAAGCACCAGCTTAGTTGAGACCAAAGTTGGCTCATGTGGGGAGGGAGAGGAGAAACACCTTAGGAAGTTATTTTACTCTCAGTCCATTAGTAAAAGGTCTAGATAATCTACCACATGAGCAGTGTTTGGGCCACTGACATGCCTTTAATTGCAGCTCTCATAATTGGAGTTACTGCTTTAATAAAAGGGCAAATGCTTGATCTGGTTTGCTTGAAAAAATGAGAGTCCCATTAAAATTTAATCTCTAATAGCAGGCTTTATTTTGATAAGGGCATATTTTTTTCAGACTGATTTTATGCAGTGCTGATATGTTTTCAGTAAGGGAATGGCTTTTCCCATGGTTAATGTAAATGTGATGGGAGTAGGGAAGGTATCCCTTCTGGTACCTTCTAAATCTGGATATGGGCAGCTGTACATTGCTGTCTGGCTCAGTCTCTTTTGCATTCAAGATGATTATTCTGGTAGTGTTTGGACTGTTTTTGCACACTGTACATTGCTTGGCTAGGGGCTCTCTTAAATTCATTACAAACTAGCACATTCAAGTCACTTGCACAAAATTCCCCCAAGTCAGAGAGAGATGCTGCTTTCACATCTAACTCAAGAAATTTCCAGTATCACTCTACAGTTTCTGTCCTTCTGCTGGAGTTTATTTTGGCAAAGACAGTAATGTTATATTAAAAGAAGCAGCAAGGAAAATCCCTTGTCTCAGAAATGCATTCTGGGCTAGCTAAATGCATATAGGAAGGAGGAAGATGTAGAGTTGGTCAAGAAGTTTATCCTAAATAGACTTCTTCAAAACATAGCTTTCATAGCCAAGGGACCATATGCCCATGCATATTTTTTTTACTGAAAGTATATATACCAACTTTTCCAGTCGTAAAGTAAAAACTGATTAAGACAGTAACAATGTAAAAGTGAAAAGAGCTGTAAATCGTGGAAAAATAACTGAAAATATTAAAGATTATTGTAACATAACTTTTTTTTTTTTTTATCCAGCCACATCCTTTTCTCTCTTCAGAATACAAGATTCACACAGTCTGCTTAAGAATAATTTAAAAGATCTGAAGTTTGTCTTTCTCTCTGGTCAAATAGCCACTCTGAGAGTCTCTATACCCACCTGTTTCTTAAGCAAAATAGGTTTGCTCTGGTTCTGAAGTAATGCACTATAAGGCTAAAGATCATTCAGCTTCAGTGATCCACCTGGGGACTTTCCACCTGCCTCAGCCACAGGCAAGGAATAACTTCTGGTTACACATTGACCTGAACTACCCCACCAGCCATGATCAGTATTGATCACTGCAGTAGAGACAGTTTAGAACTACAGGGAAGACAGAAGAACTCTTCTCAAAGTGCAAGCATATCTCACTGAATTCAATGACACATTTAATAGAACACCGTTCACAAAACGAAGCTCTTGAGAGACTTTTATGGCAAACAGGAATCTAAAAAAAGACAAAAACCCTGATAGAATAATAGAGCAGAAGGTAAAAAAAAAATAGTTGAAACAGTGTAAGTCAAAAACTGTGAATTTTACCTCCTTGAAAATTCAGTTTAACAAACTTTTGTTCAAATTAAAAATTTCTATGTGCTAGACCAGAAAATGTAAGACATCTAAATCATTTTTCATTTATCTGTCAGATTTTAATAGGACACTGGAGACTTTCATGACAAATTGTGATGCAAACTCAAAATTTTTAGGCAAATAAGTGTATAAAGGACTCTGATGTAATGCATAAAAATACAAAAACAGTCTCTTTTCTCATGTCTATCAGTATAGTGTTATGTACTGAAAACCCAAGAACAGCCTATACTAATCCATGCCTAGGCTAATCTGAATGTGCAAAATAAATGTTTCTACTGTTCTGGCCTACCCAATTCCAACAATTCTTCTTTACAAACACCTGTGCTGAGTCCAGTAGCAATCAACAGAGCAGCCTGCAAGAACGTACTTGACATAGACCTCTTCACATTAAACAGCCTTCCACATCTGGTCACTGTGTTTACATTGATCTGTTGTCAGTGCAGTATTTAGTCACAGATTTCCTCTGTGAATCTGGGCAGACTGCTGAGGGTTTTCTGTACATTCATTTCTCATCTATGTAATGATAAAAAGAATTTTTTTGCTTACTAAATGTGTCCTGGGACCATACAAGTTAAAGGATGAAGCACGCATGTACTCCAGCAGAAAAGATTGTGCCTGCAAAACAAAGAGAAAGAAAATCTGAAACTAATCACAGATCTATAAATTACACTTAGTATTCAGGCAACGGCTGGAAGCCATGAGCCATGCACCACATTTTCTAATTTGTGCTTTTCTGAGATTAGGGAAATGAATTTCGTGGTTGACAGGAGTTTACTCAGACAGTTTAGACTCCTCAGCCATGGCCCCTTGCGATCCTCAGTAAAAGTGGTATCGGTGACACAGTCATGAGGGCAGTCAGACACCATCAGGTCAGACCAATACTTAGATACCAGAAAAGGATTTTTAGGATTTTTTTTTGGCAGCAAATACCCTACTCACATGCAGAGCTTCCCCAGGAACATTTTCTTTATTATCTGTCTGGTGACAATAACAGTCACTTTGGAGAATCATAAAACCAGGTGACAAATACTGTCCTAGCAGAAATATCTACAGTGATGGTTATATAAAGGAAATAATTTGTTCCCAACCAGTCTGGCTATTTCCAGTGTGCCGTGCCAGGTTTTGCAGTGCCAGTCTCTTCACCCTGGACTTCCCTATGACTGACCCTTTTCTCACTTCCATGCACTATCTCCTGGTTTTCCTCCCCTCTGATGATGGTGCTTAACTTACCTGTCCTGCAAACATGCGTGCATTTACCCTTCTTCATGCCTCCCTCCTCAGCTGTTCCTTGCTGCTGTGACTTTTTCTCCATTAATCACCAGAAAATCAGTCCACGAAGGACATAAATTGTGTGTGCAGCTATAAGGTTTTTCCATAAAATATCAAGACTAATTTGACAGGCACACATTTTCACCAATTGTCTTAGTAAATCACTGCCTTCCCACTTCCCTCCTTTGTCACTTAGCTTTGGCATTTTACTTTGTCAGCTCCACTTGCTGCCATGTCTGCTTAGGCTGTGAGCTCTTCGGAAATAAGAGACTTGTTTTTCTGTACAGCCAGACACTTATTAAGTGTAAGGTTCTCTGAAATAATGAAGATTTTTCTCAAGTCTCCCTTGATACACTGGTGAATTCAAAGTAGTTCCAAATAGATAGGCAGACATTGGTACTCTCAGCAAGGAGGTCAAGGAGTGAAAAGGCCTTAAACAGTAGCTATTTTGATGCATTTGAGAATAGTCAGCACAAAATTGGTTCCATTCTCTTTTAAAGGATTCAAAAAAAAAGAGCACCTAACAGCAGCCAAACTCTACTCCCACAAAAGTCAAGAGCTTTGCCATTGATATAAAACCTTACAAATGTCAAGTCCTTTCCAAAGTTCTCTCCCTCACCTGGTTCATACTCAATCCATGTATATTTGTATCTTAATGACTGCACTTCATCTAGCATTACTAATAAAAACAAACTAAAGCCACAGAAGAAGCCAATATTTTTCACCTAATTTTTATGATATTGATTAGCCATGCAGTCCTGTAAGTGTTGCTGTATTTCTCAGTGCAAAATAAAATAAAAAAAATGTAAACATAAATGAAACATTAAAACAAAATAAATGAAAAAAGCAAAAAAATATTTTTAACTACTGAAATCAGAGTACCAACTCTACATGTACAGGCGTTGGCATTGCAGTGGTGATGCAGCAGCTAATTGCACTCACCCTGCTCTTTGTTGTGCAGCCCCCCTCTCTCTGGCATTTCAAGGACCATGGAGGTGTGTCAGAAGGTGCTCACATGTCCAAACCCACCCAGTGCCAGCAAATGAATGGACGTGGACTCAGTACCTGCACATGTTGTGGACTCAGCAGGAAAACAAGGTCTTAGCCCCACACATTCTCAATTGCAATTGTTGCATTTGCAGAGCAGGCAGGTATTGCATTAACGATGTGCAGAAAATACCCCAGGGAAGTGGAGGCAACAGCAGCACGGACTGCTGACTTGGGATGTTACCTGCCTGTTCCTTTCTTTCCAATGTTACTTTTGCTCTCAGGTCACTCCAGCTTTTGAAGTGAAGCATCATTTGCAGTGCAGAATGCTTCAGATTCATTACTCTGTTTTGGGTGTCAAGTAAATATGTGGGTCCTCCCAAGACAATCTGTTATTGGATTCCCAAATACAGGGAAGAAATTTTTACCAGGCCAATACACAGCCCACATGGCACTACTGCATATTGAAATATGGAGACTCAAGGGAAAAGGGTGAGAGACCTTTGGATGGCAGAGTTTAAAAGAAGGTGGTGGAAGTAGGAGGTGAAAATTTTAATTCCAGGTGATACTGGCATGCTGCAGTCAAATAGGTCTTGCCAAATTGAAAAGGTCTGCCTTTCCAGGAGCATCTTAAATTGCAGGCCACTTTAAAAGATCCCTCAAGCTAGATACCCAAATGTTTGTGAAAATGTTCAGCAGAAGAAAGCTCAGAAGAAGGCAGGCAGGGTGCAGGTACCTTGGCAATTGACAGGTAGGTAGAAAACACAGGGCAGAGGAACACTTCTTACCATAAAACCCACTGAGAACCAATAACAAAACATCCCCCTCAAATGTCAGCTCTGCAGGACAGGGTTGTTTTTGCTTTCCAGCAAGTGCTGTTGCAGCATTTAAAAAGGTACTTTGTGATTATTTTCCCTTTCCTTAGCTTAAGCTTTCAGGCAGCTGTGATCTAACACTGTTTTGTGCCTCCTGTGAAGAGGCAGACATCAGCTTTTGACAGTACCTGCTGGGAGAACATGACATACTCTCCAGTAATCTTTTCTAACAGGGAGAAAACGACCCTTTGTGTAAAAGGCTTTCCCAGACTTATGTCTCAGTTTACCCAGTAGGACAAATATGATATTCAGAAGAAATCTAAAACCAGTTCTAACTAAGAAAGGACACCAGCTTAGATCCTTATCCGCTCAGCAAGACTCACAGCAGGAAGACTATGGAAGGTTTTGGTGAAGGCTCCAACTGTATTTCAACTGTAACCTGTTAAATTTCTTAGTGCAAGTAAGTGTGATAGTGCAAAGCCACAGGGTACAGCATTCTTGTCAGCTTGCAACATAAACTTGAACTTTCCAACTATTTTTAAAACATGAGTGAAGATATTCTGTCAAGAATTAACTGTAATTTCAAGGACTGGGTTTGATAGGAAAAAGTTCACTATAAAACACCTGCCCCAGCCTCACCCAGAAACGGAAGAAAATTACACTGACCTTTCTGCTGCTTCACCAGCTCATTTTTATTGCATGAAGGCATCAATCAAGAACTGGGATTTTATGAAAAGCAGGAATACTCAAGAAAGGCATGTGATCAAGTTGCAGTATGTAATCATCAAAATTTTTTTCAGTCAAAAAAAAAGACCTTTGTTTTTCTGGTGAAGCAAGTGCTGAAGCAGGAGGAGGTTGTGCGTCTACTCCCCCAGTGAGAGAATGGCACTGTAATGCTCTGCTCTCTGGCAGAGCTGGCAGGATTTGCTAAGCAGCAGGATTTGCTAATGCAGGTCCAGGTGCTGCTAGCCCTGCCGGTAAGCTGCTCCCTGCCCCTTCCACTCACTCCTATCCCTTGCTTCCACCCTCTCCCTTAACCCCTACTGGCTGCCCTTCATGCTCTACTCCTCCTTCCTCTGCTAGCCAAATGGCCAGTTATTTCCCTCATCCATTTATCCTCTTGCTTTTTTCTTTCAGAAATAGCCATTAAAATAAAGAAAAAAATTTGCAAAATAATTATATTTCAGGCCTGCTCAATGCTTAATTCAAATGACTCTCACTTTTTCTCAATTAGATGTCCAAAATCCTTCTCAGTCTCTGGACTCCCCCATCCCCAGCATAGGCCACAGTCTTCAGGCTTACAGAAGGCATTGCTTTTAAGTAAGTTTTTTTACATGATTTCTAACTAGCCAAAAGTGAGCCATCCTGCATTGACCCACAGCTCCACTGGGTCCATGGGCCCCTGGGCACAGTAATAGGTCCATCTTTAGATCTCATCTTCTCACTCCTTTTGTCCTGGCCTTCCTACTATTTAATTTCAACTCAGACAGGTCAGACTTACTTTTTAGAATATCATTAATTTTCATTACAACAGAGTATTTTTCACTTTAAAAGCATCTCTGGGCAGTCAGAAGAACCACAGACCATGACAGTCTGTGGAAATGATACTGGCTGTGGAGTACAGCACTTCACAGCCTACAGCCACATGTGGCTGTGCATGGGGAGAAAAATGGGAACAAGGGGACAATGGCCTTGAACATGTAATTGCTAGAAGTTTAATGGGGCATGGAGTTAAAAGACAGTTCGGTTTTTGCTTTTTCCCCCTCTTTTTTATAATGTCCCTTAATTGCTTCACTTCCTGAAAGTCTTAAGACAGACTGGTGTCCCAGGGAAACATGCCAGTGAAGGGAGGCTTTGCTAGCTAAAACCAGAATATTTTCCTTCAGATCCCCAAAAGCAGTTCCTGCTCTACTGGGGAAAGAAGTAGCCAAGGAAAGTTTTGTAGCTGTCCTTACTAGTGAAGCAGAGATCAAAAGCAAATTAAAAAGAAATAAAAAGAGATTTAATTTTAGGAATTGTTAACTTCTAATTTATGTAGAGGTGAAAAGGCATTTTCTGGGAGGCTGAGAATTGTTAAGCTGTATATGTTGCCACTATTCATGAAAACTACCAACCTCTTCTGTTTTCCTGTTTCTCCCAAATTATGAACTGACAAATGCTTCAGCTTCCTCTGAGTCTTTGGGATCATTCAGGTGCAGCATTCAAAACTCCTCACACTAAACTCTGATGAAGAGATATCACACACATTGTATATACAGGCTTCAAGACTTGGGCAGTATCAGAACTGAGTACAGACTAATTTTATCCATTGATAACTCTTTATATTATTGCAGGTTCTGATGCTCCCAAATGCTAATGGAAGGTAAATCTGGCATCTGAAATTATTGTCTTCCATGTGGAGACTGAGCTTTGCAGTCTGCTTCTGGGATACACTTTCATAGTCAGTTGGGGACTTTGACTTCAGAATTAGAAAATGGAAATTTAATAATCTGGCTAGCCCAAAATAGAAAATAGTTTAAATATTAACAATATATTTTAAAAAACCCCAATCCTTCCATTCTTTTCAAAACCAAATTTTTTCACATACATAGTTAGCCACAAAAAGCTTAGGCCAAATCATTTTTCCTGTACTCTTCCTTCTTTTCACTCTCATGATGCGGATGGGCCAAACCATGACATCTTCTCTGGCTCCTCTCCACAAGAGCTCTGCTGTTTTAAGTTGTTCCTGTTTCTACCTCATGCTGCTTTTTACCACTCTATCACCAAAACTGGGCTAAGAAAACCCCAGAGCATTCCTCAGGCACCCAGGTGCCAAGTCCTACTCCTCCTCTCCCACCAGGCCTTTGACACTGACATGCCAAGCTCTGTTCACAGACCTCGATGGTGGGACATCAGCCTCTGGCACAGGCTGGTGCCACACACCTGCAGACACCCATCTTTCCCACTACTGCAGATGCTTTGGCCATACACAGCTCCCCTTGGCTCTAGGCAGAGATCCAAACACTGCCCTGGTTTGCCAGCTGGCTGCCAGAGACCCCTGCACATTATCTTCTGGGTTTTAATTAGTTGTTTGCTGTAAGTGCACAATCCATTCCCAGTGTAATCACCCAGTGGCAAATATTCTGCCTGGGGAGTTCTTTTCCTACTGAACTCATGCTAAAGATGCCAGTAAACACAAGGTCCTCCCTTAAATTTGGAGAGACCCGTTCTTGACCTGAGAACAACTGAATTTCACTGAGACTATATCAAAGGGAAGTGAAGCAACCTGAGACCACAAGCAAAAACTTAAAAAAAAAAAAAAGAGAGAAATACATGCCTTTTTCACATTTCCCTAATCCAGCTGCAACCTTAACACATTTACTTTTATAATGTTTACTGTGTACTTGAAGTGCAAAGGATAGAGTTCTTCTTGATGTTCTTATTCATATGCCATTTGTGCTAAAACACTAGGCAGCTGGGGTTGTGTTGTTTCTCACAGAGATCAGTTTCCCAATTTTTTTGAGTGGCAAAATTTCCATTTTTTTGATCATTTGTGTTTTAATATAAAAGAACTGTATTACTTCCAGGTGAATTTACTTGTTTTACACCTTTCAGTTATAAACTCAGTGGAATTGTCTTCTTGTTTAAGCCACAGTCAGACTTTCTATTTCACTGTGAGATCATATATCACAGCTGAAGAAGTCATTCTAAACTGACATTTGCCTTTTGTAATCCTGTGTGAAATTGCCTAGATAGCTGAACTTTGTTCAGCCTGTAACTGAAACAGGAAGATGCAGATGTCAACAAACGGCTGACTCAGTCTCAGATGGCTCCATACAGTGTTACATCAAGAGGAGCAGAAGTTTTCTCTGAATGATGTGTTGGCTTGGGTGCACTCCAAAGCAACAGAAGGACCAGCTCAGTGGCTTACTATTATATTATATTGCAATACCCTGACTCTGCTAACATGAGTTTAATGACACATTATTTGCCTAAAGCACAACTTTCATTGACACTTGCTAAATTTCAAGTAATCCCTTGTCTGGATACCTTAGGTTTGATATTTAAAACTGATGAGAACTTCAAAGACCGGCTGACAAAGTCACGCTGACATGAATCATCTCTGAGCCTTACCAACAGTAAGGCACTCTGAGAACTCACTTTCTAAGCGGCTCAGATTTGGTACCTGGAAAAAGTGGAATCTGATGCCTCTATCAGAGAGTGCCTTAGCAACACGTGTGGGAAAGAGTAGTGGCTGCACTCATGGCATGGGACTGCTGCTTCAGGAAAAAGCAGGAAGGGACTACTCAGGCATTTGCATGGAAAGCCATACTGCAGAGGAAGCACCTGTTTTCTTAATCTTAATAAAAATCCACCAAACGGTGCAGACAGAAAAGCAATTATTTGCACTCTGGGTCTCTACACTAGGTCTGCAGAAAGAAAGGACTTTAAGGTATGATCTATTAAAGCACTGACAGCTTTTAAGGTGAGGTGGAAAGTTCAGCCTCCATGGATGACAATTGTCCTTTGTCACCAGAGACCTCAGAAGGAAAATTTATTACTCTCAGCTGAAAATTTAAGCTGAACTGGAATCATGCCACCAGAAAGACTGTTTGCACAGTTCTGCTTTAGTAGTTACTGTCTTGGCATTTGGGTGAGAGAGTAATAATATGACATGGTGTACAGGAGCTCTCTCCAATTAACCCACTTGACTTCTCACATCTTTCCTTCCCATCTGAAATCTTGTAACATTCTTAATCAAAGGTCACAGGAGACACTGATACACAGGCAAACTTTATATATGGCAAGGCAAGGTTATCACACCTGATAAATTCAGGCCTTCTCTAACACTTCAGAATCTCTCAGAAGAGAGAAGCTGAACTTGGGGTAATTCCCTTTTTTTTCAAGCAAATTCTTATATCTACATGCATTCATACTCCTATAGTTTTTATATGTATATTTACATACACTATACATAATTGTATAAATTTATACATATGTATTTACACACACCATATATACACATATGCACATTTCAATTCAGTAGGTTCTAGGCAGACTACAGCTACTCCCTAGTTAATTTTTTCAGGTAACTCAAAAACCAGTCTTGAAAAGTAAAAGAATAAAATTAATGCTTCCCATTTTCAATCCAAATGAATAAAATACCTCCATCTTACATTGCAAAACTGAATAATTCATTTTCAAAACAAAAACCTTTTCAAGTGTGTTTTGAAATGTTCATGGGAAAGACATCATATTTCATTCTGCCCTAGCTTTTGCTGTCTTGCTCAATATGACAAAAGACACCAGCAAAAGAACAGGAATAAGCTGTTGTCTCCTGGAGGATAAATCCTCTCACATCATTGCTGTGAGCCATCTGCTATGCATTTTTAAGCATCTTGCCCCTAACATCAGTATTAAGTGGCTGCAGGGAGCACTCAGCATCCCAGGCAGTTACCAACCAATTGGAAGGATGTCTGGAAAACACCACTCTAAGAGCCCCTTGCTGGGGTGAATCCAGTAGGAATGGCTATGCATTTGGAAAAAAAAGGGTCACCAGGTGCTGTGGTTTTTACAACGGTGCCAACTACGGACTTCAATTATGTTTAGCATGTGAATATGTTACATTTACTACCTGAGGATTTAAAAATAATTTTAGTTTTAAGGGAAGTATTTAGCTGATGGATAAAATTAGGCATACAAAAGGTGAAAGAATCCCTGCAGCTGGCCTGCCTGGCTCTGGTAGACCTGCAGAAAGGGAATGAGGCACACAGGGCTATTTCTGCCACACATATGTATTGCATGATTCTTTATATAACCTCCTTCAGCCTCCACTGCTCTGTTCCTTGGAAAGAGCCACATGATGCCCCCAAAAGCTGGGGGTGCTCTTAATGCCATTACCACTATAACAAAATTGGGCTTGTACTAAAAGATCACCACTACAAACATCTCTTACAATTGGTAAAACAAAACTCTCTCAAGCTGAAACAGATAAATAATGGGAAAACCAAGCCTCTTCAGAGCAAAATTCTGACACCACCACATGAACAAGAAAACTACTAGAAGGTTTAAGAATAGGTAGTAATCTTTTGAGTCATTGTATCTAGTCTCCTTGTCCCGTCACACTTTATCATGCACAGTCCCTGTACTGCAGCTGTGCTCATTTAAGCTTTTGTGGGGTTTTTTGTTAGGCTTCCTGCTGTATTTGTTGCAGAGAAGCATATTTGTTTTTTTCTGTGCAACACTATTTCACCTTGTGTCCTCTATAGCTTTCCTGCTGTTTCTTTTCCCCTCACATTTGTTACTCTACTTTCCCTTCTATCCCTTACTTTTGGGCTTGTTCTGGTTTGAATTAAAAAGAAATGATAAATTCTATTGAGTGTTGCTATAAAAATGTTTTTTCTTGTATTCTGAGGTGTTGACCCCATTGTAGCTAGAGGCTCTTTTCAGATTTAAATGGTGCATTTCTTCCAATTTGACCTGCTGTCTCATATATGTCCTTTAGTAACATGATTTTAGAGCAGAAAAGACATCAAGATCCACGGTGGGATGTAGAAAAGACCATAACCTTACAAAGTGAGTTTCTTTCAATTGCCTTTGACTATGTGTGATTTTGGGGATGCTTCTTCCTTCACAGGAGCACTGAGTGATGCACAGGGTCTCACATTATGTGAAGAAACATTTCTCAGTAACAAATATCAATTTGACCTCTCTTCCTCAAAGAAATGACAAAATTCCAGCTGATATTGGCCACAATAGCAGAAGAATAACGTTTCAACACTTACACACAGAGAGGCATGTATAAAGACAGGAAATACACAATCATATTGAGAAGCACATAAAGAATGTTATAAAGCTCTGGCATAGTAATAACTGAGTTGCTGAGTTCATTTGTGCCCTGTCAAAGAAAAATACCGTTATATAAATGCATGCAAAGGTTCATGCAGGGGGACATCTGACCCCAGGAAGCTATCTCTGACACAATAGGTTTATTTCCTTCTTTTCCACATTTGCCCCCATTTCCCAGAAAAAAAGGAGGATTTTACTTAGAAGGATAACCTGCCCATGGTATAATCTATGTCACTGATAAATCATTTCCCTTGTGAGCATAAGGGAGTTTTCACTCTCCTCTGGCTCTAGCACCTGTTTTCTAGGGCAGCTGCCACTGCTTCAGGAGGGTGCTCTTTGTCTATTTAAAATTTACTTGTTTACTCTTTAAAAATCCCATGCTCAAAAAAAAAGTTGAATAATGTAGTTTCAGTTTAGCTCCTGTTCAATTTCTTGAAATCAAAATGTCTTTCCTTCATACAATACCAAAAAACCTGCCATTTAAATACTGAATAAGAATAATTCTTAAAATTGTCTGAAATCCCAGCAGAGTTATTAGGTCAAACTGACCACACAGCAGTTGATTTCTGGCTGCCCTGGGAAAATAATTCCCTTCCAGCACCACAGTGATCAAATTATTTGAGCTTTGCAAACACTAGCTTTGCCCCAAGATGACAATGACCTGGTTGATCCTTCTCTGTTCCATCCCAAAGAACTGGTATAACCAAGCTGGAAAACCTACCTTCTTGGGCTAGAAATACGAGGCTCAATGTACAACAGGTTCATCAGTTCCCTCCCTTTTGACAATGAAGAAGGCTTATTAGTCAGGGGCTGAAAGACTAAAAACCATGAAAAAATATTCTGCTTTCAGTCGCGTTCACAATACCTGACTACCTGGAAATAGGAATCAGCGGATGAAAAAGCACTCTGAAGTTTCTTTTTTGCTGCCATTTGTTGTTGCTGCTGGGAGATGACAGAGCTAATATGGTTAAGGGAAAGCTGTTTTCAGCCAGCAGAACTTTGACTCGAGCAAGACGCAAATCATAACAGCAATATTGGCCTATATTCAATAAATGATGTGAAATTTGCAGTTCAGATCACTGTTTCTTGTCATGTACGAATTCATTGGGATGGGGGGGTGAGTGAAAGAAACAAAAGAAAGGGCGGGAAGATGAAGAAATAAAAGGCTTAATTTTGTCACAAGCTTACTCTTGCTCTAGCAAGCAGCAAAATCTCTGTGATTCCATTACCTGTGGCTACCTTTCAAAGCAAAATTCACCATAATATTTCCTGTGTTCAAAGGTCACCACTGGCTGAGTTATGCAGTCAAGTTTAGCAAGTCAGACTCTGTCACCTCTTCTTAACATTGGTAAAATAAGTGCTTTGGAGTGAGAAACATGAAGATCTAAGCATAAACACATTTCTAGGTCCCAGACAAGATGAGATTAACTGTGTATGTGTGTGAGAAAGAGAACAGCTTTCTCCACCCCTAGTTATTTCTTATCTGCTGAATATTGATTCAAATACTGTAATACTTAGACCCATTATTTTGGATGCAGAGACTGTCATTCAAAACCTCATTAAGCAGCCAGTAGACATCTCCATTGCAAGGAACAAGTAAAGACATCAAGAAAATCTGATAACTTGCCAAAGAAAAAGTGTACAAGACATGCAAGAACAGTGGCCTTCTTTGCTTCTCCATGACAGAGCAGGACTCATTATGTGCTCCCTCTTCTTTGACACAGGCACCTTTGTAGTCTTGAAGGGAAAGGGCGACATGGGGCAGAAGGGAACACCTGAAGAAACAAACCAAGTAAGAGACAAGACGTGGTAACGTGAGCATATCGGTGTCAATGTACATGCATTTTAAACAGCCAGTGGTGAGCCCTGAATTGGAAGGCAGAGCTGGCAATGCTTATGAACACACACATAGTACCTGCTGTCAAACAGAGCTGCACTGCAGAAGATGGTGGCAATCAGAGTCTCTTGGAACCAGTTAATGTGAGAGGCGGAAATGCAATATAAAAAGGAAAATAATATGGGGCAACCAAAAACTCACGTCAGGTGCTCTGGCAATGAACACTACAGTGATATGATTTCCAACATAAATAACTGTTTATATTAAAAAGGAAAAAAACCAACAAAAAAAAAAGAGTTTAAGCTTTTATACATGCTAGAAACTTTTGCATGTGTCTTCCGTGTACGTGTCTATAGATATAAATATGTGTGTGTTAAATGCACCCATTAACATATGAATACCCTAAATAACATAAAATTGAGGTAGACAAAAACCCTCTTTCAATAGCAAAAACACAAGCTTCTTACAGCCAGTGGAGTAAAATCCAGAGGGGAATAAAGGGGTTACAGATGAGGAAACCAGTATGCTGTGTGTACCACTTGTGTGATACCAGGCCTACTTGTCTGTGGTTGAGACTCATATCAGTGTTTCAAAATGCATGTGTAGAACAGCTCAGACAAAATCTCTGTACGTGATGGTTGGGGCAGACAGTGGAGCTGAGCCAGCAACAGCATCCTTGTGTTGTAGGCTGAGCCACTTCAACAGTATTCCCAGAGCGGGAAAGGCCTTCAGATCTTTGTAACTGAATTCATTGTGGTAGGCAAATGGCAGAGGTTCTTGCACTGTTTTCATTCCTGGTGTTCTCTAATAAATTTATTGAACTTTTTCTGAGTGAGATAAAAAATCCTTTTGAAATGCATTTTAAAAAACATCTGATTAACCTCTCTTCTATTTCAGAGTAACAAATAGCTCTGATGCTCAGAGAGGGCTACAACCTTCAAGAGCGTTCACACAGCAAGGAGATGACTCCCACCTTCTGGATATGCAAACCTGGATGCCAGATCATGCAATATCCTCTCCTTCTTCCATTTAATTTAATGACTCTGATAATATTTTCACAGAATAGGCTAAACTAGTTACAGTGAAATGAGATGTTGACTTAGTTGTAATAAGGTTTTTCTTGATTTGAGACATGAAGACAAAAGAAGTTCCTTGAAGCAGAACTGTTCTCTAAATCTGCTCATCAATTTGCCTGATTCACCATAAGCAAGGTGTCTGTTTATTAGTTCATCAGCCCTTAACAGGGTTATGAAGCCACTGTTTGCAAAACGTGTGAAGAATCCCAATGACAAGGTAGCATCCTATTAATACAACTGATGCAGCTGGGGAAAACCCGACAAACTTGGAGTCTTATGCTCTTCTAAAACAGTGCTTTCATATGTTAGAAACTAATTAGGAATGCACCATTCCTCCAAAACTTTTATCTGGCTTATTACAGCTTCACCATTGAACCGTGTCTAAGCCATAACAGAAGTACAAAGGTGTCAAGATGTGGGGATCTTGCTCAGAAGCATCAGAGTTTTCAGAGCTGTTCTAACCCAAACTTATTACTGAAAAGATGCTCTAAAAATCATAACTCCCTGACAGGGAAGAAAAGGTTAAGATAAATAATTGGGGATATTTAACATCCTCAGAAAGCAGAAGAAAGGTGCAGAAGAATGACAACCAGTTTTATCATGGCCAGACATCCATACATTGCTGATAAAAAAATTCTGTCTTGCTTGCCTCATCCAGACTCAAAAACTAAGATGAGGTAACTACTAGCAGCCAAAGCAGGGCCCATTGTGTCTTAATATTTTTTTAATGATGATTATAGACTTGGAACCCAATAAATTTGAACCTGCTAGCCACAATGCCCAAAATTTCATCACAAATTACTTAACAATGCTTTTTTACAATACAGCTGAGCAGATTTAACTGCAATGTGAAATTGAGATGTGATGATTTATTCTTGCAGACTCAAACACTTTTTTTATTTTATTTCTTTTTGGTAGGATTAATTTTCTGCTGCTTTAATTCCTTGAACTATCTTCCCAAGTGCCAGCCCAGCATTAGTGCCAGCGCAAGGGAAGAAATGTGAGTGTCTGGTGGAGCTGGGAATGAGTTTGTTTCTTCAGAAGAGCCCCTGGAGCTCAGTGGCCCTGTGCAATGGTGCCATCACAGCCCTCTTGGGATCACCAGACCCAATGCAGTTGCATGCAGCCACCCACCCTCACACAATAGCGCTGGATCCAGGGGAGCTGATGTCATCTCTAAGGTGGCAAGGCTGTTTTGTGGAGCCAAACCTCTGCTGCCTATGTAAGTCATGGAACTGCATATATTTGGAATGTAATCCAAGACTCAATATTTAAAAAAAAAAAAAAAAAATTACTAATGGGATCTACTTGTGTCTTGAAGGTTAGTGCATTGCTGGTATGGTTTTGCAGCTAAACATGAAGGGACCCTAGAAATACAGCTTTGGCAAGGATGAGCGCATGATTTCAGATTGCTCCTTGCAGCCAGAATATACACTTGCCTCATATTTGCAATGAAAGAGTTAATATAATTGTTGTCCTGATCTAGTCTAAGGATTTTTTTTACAGGGCTTATCCAAGCTGCATCACTTTCTCATTTATACTAGAACCCCCCAAAGTGTCTCCTGTTGCATGCCATAACCACACTCTGGAAAGTTATTAATAAAAGTGTTCATTGTTCTAACCCTGAGTGACCAAACCCAACTTTATGCCCTATACTGAGTGTTCCTCTGAACAATTCAAGGGAAATTGATGTTATTTATCCTGAGGCTGAGAAGCAACAGGAGAATTAGCATGCATGTCACTGTGTTCAAATCCCTGCAAAAGTTGACAATTCTATTTGCAAGTATAATTCCAGACTGTCCAGGGAGATGACAGACAAGCAGGTGCAGACTTGCCTGAAAAGGAAGCTGCTTTAAGGCAGCACACAAACAGAAGGAATCTCCCCACTTCCCTGGAAAGACTTTAAGGACATGCCTTAATGAATTGTTTGACACAAACCTGAGTATATTAAAGAAGAGAGGCAACAGAAGGCAAGCAAAGTATTAGCCTGTGCATCCTTTCCAAGCCTTCTGTTTGCCAAGGCAGGAATAGCCTTGTTGTCTCCTCTGGAAAACTGGGGAGCTGAACATTCACATTATAAAGCAATGAAAGAAGGGCACTTACTATAATGATTCAGGGAAAACACTGATGGTACTGGAATTCACTAGCAAGGAACAGCTCTTGTAGCTGGCTAAATGCAGGAGGGAAGCTTGACAGAGGCCGTTTTGGCAGAAAAATTAGATGTTATGTTCAGTGTATTCTGAACAAGTACTTGGCACACAAAGTGAACTCAGTTGAATGTATTCAAGAGGCAACAAGCTGTGAAATGTGTGTTTAGCTTAGCAGATTGGCAACAGTGGCTTCAGTCAAAGAAAGGACCACCTAGTTTCTCCTGTTTGGAGGTCTCACCTACTACAGTTTGTCACAGACACATTATATACTGTTCACATAGTTTATTTTTTTCCTGTAATTTGTCCATTAATAATGGCAGGGTTGATTTTCCAGTGGAACATTTATATTAGTCAGAAATTTAATAACTTGGCAAACCTCATTAAAAATTGTCACTACAGGACATGGTACATTTCTGCTTAGTCATCTATCTAGCATTTGTTTTAACCCCTGACAGAGTCAAGAGCATGGCCGTGGAGGTTAAAAGGTGTCCTTGCTACCCCTAGCACATAACTGCTGAAGATCTGGAAGCCGAGTAGAAGGAAGGCTTTACACCCCAACTGCTTGCAGTGAAACTTGCCTCTAAGGAAGAGACAGTCACAGCTCCTGTTCACTTCTATCCACCAATCTGATTTGTTTGGCTAACAGCAGCCAATGGAACAAACTGCAGGTGAGAGCAAACAGCAGTTCCAGGCTACGGCTCGCAGGAAAGCTGAATAAAGCCAGATGTTGCTGTGAGACCCTCAGAGCCTGTACAGTGCACAGCCTGTATGGCAGAGGAGCACTGGGGCTGCTGCTCGGAGCGTCTCTTAGCATGGAAGTACACAGTGTGAAGGCAGCTTGATTCAGGGAAATGAACAGGTATGGGGACATGATTTCCCCAGGACTAATCCTTAATGTTCTTCTTATCCATTCATTGAATAATACATTGATGTAATAACTTTTTTACTCCTCCTTACATAAAAGGAGATGCAGGTTTGTTTTTTGTTGTTGTGGGGATTTTTCTCCCAAAAAATCTCTATTGAGAATATTCATAGCAAAAGTTTGAGAACATTATACTAATAAAACAATAAATAAAGCCAAAGCCAGTCTTTCTTATTTAATGGCATACTTTTTAAAAAACATTGTTCTGATTTTTTTTGTTGTTGTTGTTCCTGTAAAAGAGGTAATTTTTTTTTTCAAAATTTTACCTCAATTTCTCCAATGTTATGATTAGAGGCATTTCTTCTAGAGTTATCTATTGATTCCAAATTATTAGCTAGACTACAAGAACTAGCTACATCTGCACTTAAGAGGTAGACATTCTTCTTCAGGATAATATTTAACATTTTTCTACTGACAAGCAAGACTATTATATTTAAAATTTACAATAAATGAAATACAAATTTTGCATGTAACGTAATAAACTTGTAAACAGATTTATTATTTTAAATGGCATTTTATTGCCAAAGGTATAGGTTTTTTTCCACCAATTGAGGAGGCAAAATTATTTTATGACATGTAAAATATGACACAAAGCTGCACAAGCTTGAACTGTTCATCTGATTGCATTTTAAATGTCTCTTCATGCAATGTTTTCTACAATTTGTTTTTACTATCATGATAACTTAGCTTTGTCTTCTCTACTCCCCCAAAAAGCTTGAAAATATTGGCATAAAATCTATTATTTAAAAAGAAAAACCCCTGAAATGTCATTGGGATCCTTCACATTTGCTCACTAGCTTCTTTTTGTGAGCACTTAACTTCTTCAAGTCCAAAGACATATCTCTGTGGTCACTTGATTAAAACATATGCCACAATTTCCACTTCACTACATGACCCTGACATTTGACTCTAAGAAAAACACCTACTATTAAAAAAGATGTGATGCTATCATGATCTAGCAATGATCAATTAAACCCAGGCCTGAATTCTAATGAATTTCAAGTGACAGGCACCTCTGTTTAATGCTGAGATACTGACTCAGCACTGCTTAGCAATGCAAACCTGACATCTGGATTGGTTTGCCATACTTTCATACACCCCCAAATTTAACATCCAAATTTGTTTTAGCTTCCTCTGGTAAGTTTCTGGCTTTTTAGTGTGTTTATAATACTGTTATAAACTTACTGACCTGCCCTACTAATGCATGCTTAGCACAATTTATTCCATCCTTGCACAATGGAAGTTATTTATTAATTCATTCTTTATTTTTGAAGATGATTACTACAAGTGGAATCATAGGACAGCCAAGAAGACAAGCCAAATCAGGCACCATTAAAAATCAGTGCTGTTTGCAGGTCTCTAACTGGTGTAAAAGAGTGCTGGCAACATCTTGTCACTTAAAATACAGTATATTAAGTACAAGACTAGAGCAAACCCCACAAAATATTCAGCACAGTGCATCTTCCCAGGAATTCACTAGACCTCAGTACTATTGTCATGACATCTTATGAAACTGAGTTATTTAGCACTCACAGCGGATTAAGTGAGAACAGAAACTCCAGAAGTAGTCCACTAACAAAAACCCCATTCACCCCATTGAGCAGAAGTTCAGCTCCTTTGTTTGAAACAAAATACAGTACTCAACCAAAAAGAAAACCCAGACTTGACTACCTCAAACAGCTGAAGCATTACTGAAAATTGTCATGTTAAAGTCCTCCATGACCTGAGCCAAGGGCCAAACTCACCCGTGGTGCAATTCCTTTGACTTCAATGGAGTTGTGCTGGCAACCACCTCAGCTGTACTTGGCCCAGTGCCATTATTTATGCAAGGCTGTGCTGTGTGTCTTCTCTTGATAAATGCCAGCACTGTAGAGCTCCGAAAAATAAAGAAAAAAACATTCTTCAATAATCACAACAAGACAAGAAACGCAGGCACACAAACTGCAGCACAGCAGATAAACAAGAGCTTACAGCTGTGCTATGTGCAAGCACTTAGAGGAAGCTTTTTCTTTTATTTTAAAGAAAAATTTAATGTCATAACTAGCATGAGCTTCTTTTTAGTAAATAGACTACAATTTGACTCTTTCATCTCTGCTTTGAGCCACAATTTTTCAATTAAGAATAGAAGTGGGATGAGACAGAAACTGACTGACTTTTTATGGACAGACCCTGGCCTGCAGTTTAACAGACTTGAGGGAGTGAAGGACTTGCAAATACACTTTCAACGTCTTTAAATTTGGAAATATTTAGCACTGCTACATGAGGTATGAAGCCAAGCAAAATCTTCAAGACTCACATGAACACGATAATTAGTTTATATTCAGGTAACATGCCTGTCAGTTACTGTTACTAGAGGCTTTAGAAAGACTTTAAATATAAACATGAAGGCTCTAACCCACCGTTTTGCTGAATTGGTGTAGGCGATCCTCACACACTTGTAAGGCAGCAGAAGGCACTAAATAGCACCTACAAAGCAGGCTGCAGCACCTGCTTCTCAGGAGCTGACTGATACGTCAGAAATTCTGTGTCAGCACACAGCCTGGTTGAGGAGCAGTGAACGCAAATTCTCCCAGGAGCTCCCGAAAGCCAGCATTATCAATTACCTATATGCTGGTGGTTTTTTTAACAAATCAGTCCAGTGTGTGTATCTATATATACATATTTATGTATATATATAAGGTCAGCTTACTTTTTTCCTCAGATGTATCTGAACAATAATAATTTTTAAAAATTAGATGTCATCTGGAATCAATGAATGCATACTCACATGTCTTTCTTTTGTCTGCTTAAAGGCAATGCTTATCCTTCGTATTTTGTTTCATCCACACATGCAATGAAACTGTCATGCCTTCCTGACATTGCAATAAATGAAAATGTGCAAGGGTAAATTAAAAAAAGAATCTGAAGAGTACATGAGCAATTGTATATTCAGTATTGCAGTAGTCTGTGAAAAAAAGAGTTGGCCCAGTAAGTTAGGATAAACACAGATTCTAAGAAAAAATATGAATGCATATTTCAAATGAGAAACAAGAAGGTTTAAAGCAAATATTTACTGAAATCTGATGCCACTAAATAGCTTTGTTACCTTAGGCAGCCTACTTAACTGCTGCTTACCCATTTGAAGTATGAGAAAATGTCTCCTTATTTGAATGATATCTGAATTTTCCTGGGAAGGTAGAACAGCTTATAACAGAAGGGACTTTTGAGGTTATTGTCTTCTCTATCTGCCCAGAGCAGGACCTACTTTGAAGATCTTAGATTCAACTTCAGGATGAAATCAGTTTGCTCTGGACCTTACCCAGTCAAGCTTCAAGTATCTACAGTGGTGATACTTGAACCTGTCCTAATTCTTTATGAACATTTATTTTCTCCAATTACAAATGAGAATTTCTTGCATTGCAGCTTGCATCCATTCTCTTATCCTGTCACTGTGGAAAACAATCTGTCTCTGTCTCCCCTACACACTTCCATCAGGCAGCAATCAGGGCTCCTTCCCGTCAGACTCCCCTTCCCCAGGCTGAACAATCCCAGCTCTCACAGCCTTTCTTTGCACACTCTGTGCTCCTGCCCCCCTGACCAGCCTGTGTCCCACTGCTGGGCTCCATCCAGTACCTTAGCCTCTCTCTTCTACTGAGGAGCCCCAAACTGGGCACAGTGCTCCAGGTGCAGCCTCTCCAGTGCCAAAGAGTGGAGAAGGACTGCTGCCCTCAGCAGTACTCCAGTAGCGAGCAGTCTTCAGCTGGGCTTCATGGTCCTGGTTGCAACTTGGTGGTCCTGCCAAGACATATTTTGAACTGCTCAAAGTCTAAAAATAACTGCAGAAATTGTTAGGTAGTATTTACGCAAGAAAGAATGACAACTTATGCTTTTAAATCCTACCCAAAAGATTTACTAAGCTAAATTATCAAAATTTGAACTTTATCTGACAGAGAGTTCCTGTAGAGAGATGTCAGAGACCTTTTAGAAAGAATATATTTATTATCATGATGTACTTACATTGCTGCCAGATGGAAGATTTAGTCAGGGAATAAAAAATTTAATTTCATCATCTGATGTGACAACTGAGTTACTTCTTCCTATTTAAAAAGAATAAATGAGAAGACAGTATATTTAATTAAAGAGAAAATCAGCATTTGTGATTGTCTTCAGTTAAAGCACAAGTCCCTCTCTCTCTTTCTTAATTTCTGTATTGCTATCCTTCACTGGATCACCTACCTAAAACATCACTATTTATCACTCCCGTAACACAATCATGCTATCATCACAACACAATTACCTCACTTTTTTGATGCTTTATCATTTTTTTCCACTAGCTTCCTTTCGACAACTTTAGCTCTAGCAATGTGCAGCTATTGTAAAAACAGATTTGTTTATTTTACCTCCTTTTTAATAAACCCCTGGAGTGCAGCCTTGCTGAGAATATTTTAGACAGTTTTGCCGTTCCCATTATATCAAACACATGTACATTATTCTTCTTCATCTTCTGCTGACAAGAACACAAATCTGCATTCCTGCAAGCTTTCTTTCCAGGGGCCGTCAAGGCATTCATACCTGAACTGTGTCAGATACAGCACCCTAACAACAAGTGAGCCGCTCAATGCTATCCCATCTACAGTGGTGTAATATTCTCTCATGAAACACACTTTTCTACCATATGAATTTCTGGACAGACTAGCAAACTAACTTTTTACATTCCCAGTGATTTTGACAGTAGTAGTTAAATACACCTCTGAGGATTTGTCCAAATATGAATTATACTTTTGATGGCTAAATTAATGGTAGCTTAAAAGCAGAGGACTAATATGAGATTTTCAGTTGTAGTAAATCTGGTCTCCCACTATTATAAACAAGGTTGACATACAATCTTGCTCATAAATATATCCTATTTCATTTTACAGAGATTTTCTTTTTATTTTAAATCCCCCATTATCACGGAAAGGCATACCTGAGGCTTACATCATGTTCTTCTCTCCAGTCCAGCTGTACTCAGAGCCACTGAAAAATCTACTATTTCTTGTATATAATCCTTTCCCTTAAGCCTTTGGTTTTATTCTTTTCACTCCTTTCATTCTCTTTCTCCTCCTACATCAAGTGATAGAAAGAGGGGACTTTCTTTTAAAGAGAGACACTCCTCCCAAATCACCTCTCCACCTCTTTTGTTTTACAGTTCACCTTCCATGATTGCAGAGGATCGGGACTTTATAGTGTATCCCAAATGTAGTCTTCTCCATGGCCAGGCAGAAAGGTATTAATGACTCCGTTAGTCTTTTGGAAGTGTTTCGCCTGATACATGAGGCCTTTCCATGGACCCAGCTTGGGTGTAACTGTCTCCTGTGTGTGTTGTAACTACAACCAGAATACAAAGCCCAGCTCTGGTGAGAGAAAGAAGTCTGTGCTCAAAAGCATCCAAAGCTGAGGAACTGCTGCAGCTAGTGGGGGCTGAGGAGATTTTTCTTAGCACCAAAGTTGATGCTGGTTGAGAAAAACACATTAATGAAGTAGGAGAATAATTTGTAATACAATACGGCTTTTACATGTTAAGGTTCTTAAATTTCATGACAGTGGACATAGAGTCACAAAGCATTAGACTATGCAGTTCAACACTGCAACAACAACCACCAAGTATTGTTACCTTCTGACAGATGCCTGTCCAGTGGGCTGAGAAAGGCAAATCAGTCTCAGCCCAGTTCTCACCTGAAAAGTCATCTTCATTAAATGCTTCATACTATAAATTTGCACTAAGTGGTGATGGTAGAAGAGACAAAGATTGAATAGATATTTTGTGCCATTTCTTTCATGCCTCTAGGCAATCCCTCTTGGTCATGGTTGAGATGTTTTGCTGAGAAGTAAAAACAGGGGTGTTTATCTTCCCTCCCTGTACGCAGTCTTCTGGGGAGGAGCAAATAGAGATTAAATGCTTTTCAGACAGAAGTTAGTCAGGTGAATTCATTTTGCTTCAAATTCTTTTTATATGCTTATGTCTCACACCATGTTTGCAGGGAGATATACACATTTTTCAAAATTTAAGATTGTTATTGCAGGTGTCATGTGAAAATTTTACCATTTACAGGCAAGACAGCCTAACAGACAGGGTCAGGGGGGAGAAGAAGGAAGGAAACTAAAATTGCAGAAATCTCATTTATGTTTCCACAGAAGCTAGACCCCAATTATTTACTTTCCAGTCTTTTAACACTTGTGAAACATTATTTTGTGCATGACATTACACTTTACTTGGATGCACACTCATTTCCAAATCAGACTAAGATATCTTAGCCTCACAAATTGTCTTTAAATACCAATTAAATAAATATTTCATTGCCTAAGAATTTATTTGTTTGCTCATCATTTGCTAGGTATTTGTGTGCCTAGAGAAGACAGAGGGGAGCTCTCATTGTGATCTTCAACATCCTTGTGAAGGGAAGAGAAGACACTCATCTCTTCAGCCTTGTGACCAGTGACAGGACTCAAGGGATTGGCATGAAGCTGAGCCAGGGGAGGTTTAGATTGGATATCAGGAATAGGTTTTTCACCCACCCAGAGGGTGAATGGGCACTGGAGCAAGCTCCCCAGGGAAGTGGTCTCAGCACCAAGCCTGAAAGAGTTCAAGAAGCATTTGGACAATGCTCTCAGGCACAGGGTGTGACTCTTGGGGTGTCCTGTGCAGGGCCAGGAGTTGGATTCAATGATCCTTGTGAGTCCTTTCCAACTCAGCATATTCTATGATTCTATGATTTTGTATTTTATACTTCTTCATACACACAGTTAAAATGCATAAGAAGAATGTAATAAGAAATAAAGAATAAGAAATGTAAAGGTTATTCCTTTGGGGTCCCTAGAAATATTACACACATTCAATTTAAATTCACGAGGAAACCCTTTTCCAAATTTCCTGGTTTATTTTCTCAAATAATATATGTATTCCTCATCCAGTAGAACAATAAAAGAGGCACAAAAATATTTTAATGCTTAATTATGATCTTTTGCTGCATTATCTGTGTATTTTCTTTCCATTCTTCTTTTTAATGGCAAATGCCTACACAGAATATCCCAAAGATTCAATAAACCTTCAGCTTCATAGTAACTGATCTGAAACAATCAGGATCCTAGCACAGGAGATGAGGAGACAGTGGGTAGATAGCAATAGTGAATCATGGAATGATTTGGGCTGGAAGGCAACTTAAAGACCCTCCGGTTACAACCCCCTGGCCATGGCCAGGGACACCTTCCATGAGATCAGATTACTCAAAGTTGCATCCAACCTGGCCTTGAACATTTCCAGGGATGAGGCATCCACAACTTCTGTGGGCAACATATTCCAGTGCCTTACCCCGCCTCACAGGAAAGAATTTCTTCCAAATATCCAATCTAAACCTGCCCTCTTTCAGTTTGAAGCCATTCCCGCCTGTCCTTTCACTACCTGCCCTTGTCAAAACTCTCTCTCCACCCTTCTTGTAGGCTCCCTTTAGCTACTGGAAGGTGCTACTAGGTGTCCCTGGATCCTTCTCTTCTCCAGGCTGACCAAACCTAACTCTCTCAAACTCTTCTCATAGGAGGAGTATTCCTTCCCTCCAATGATCTTCATGGCCCTCCTCTAGACTTGCTCCAACAGATCAATGCCCTTCCTGTGCTGGGGACCCCAGAGCTGGATGCAGTTCTCTGCTGGGGTCTCATGAGAGCAATGTAGAGGGTCAGAATCTCCTGCCTTTACCTGCTGTCCATAAAAAAGCCCGACCAACAACCAAACCAAACCAAACCAAACCGAACCACAACAACAAAAAACCCCACCAACAAACCCCCTCCCTCCCCCCCATTAAATTTATACTATTATAAGTGCTGTAAAAGAAAGAAGATTGGTCCAATTGGACTGAAATACAAAAAGCTCAGAAAGCAGTGTGTTTAACTGGAAAATTGATGTGTGTTGGCAATAACAGAAGTTACAGAAGAAAGAAAATAAAATAAGATTATATCACAGTAACTGAAGTTAGAGGGAGGGAAAGTGACATGGGGAAAAAAGAAATTACCAGAAGAAATTAATGTGTTGAAAAGGTTGCTACTGAAACCTGATTGTCTTGTTCTTAGTATGAAAAAGAATGCCAGTATTAACAATGAGAGTTACATGTACTATGAATGGCAAAATTATATGCAAACTTCAAGGTGAACTTTTTGAATTACAGGACTTGCAAGGAGCTGCAGCAAGTTGATGTGCCAGGCTTATTAGCATTCCACAATCCCTGCATGGGAAACATTCTCTTTTGTACTGTGAATTCAAACTTTTACACCTCCTAGAATGATTTTATTCAAAGAACTCTATTGCTGGGGTATTTTTATTATTTTTAATGGATAAAAGAAATTGAAAAGTAAAGGACACACAATCTAAATGAAAGCTAGCTAACAGGCTCCTTGCTAAGAAATGCATGGAATTATTTCTAAAGCGTGTTTAGAGAGCTAAAAGACTAATATTTTCAAGCCACAAGATCATTCTTAAATCTTTGTTAGACTGCAGATGAATATATTTGCAAGGGGAAAGTCAGAATGAACAAAGCATCCACACTGAAGAAATCTCCTATGTAGCAAGTCCTCCCAACTATTAATGAAAGAAGCACAATTTACCTCCCTTGGCAAAAAATAAAAATAAATTATTTTTGTGACTATTTTTTAAAAGAATTTTATTATTTTTCTGCTTCTAGAATTCTTTAGCTCACTTCCTTATAAAAACATGTTGACAAGAATGTGATAAAACATTAAAAAGATGCAAACAAAGCATTTCTGATACTGTTGTATCACTGAATAAGTCAACAATTCACAAAGATATATCAAATGGGTCCTTCTTCTCCAGCTATATGTATTGGGATTTTACAGAGCACAGGCTTAAACCTCAATGCATTTACTGAAAAAGGGGGGGATGCTGAGGGGCAGGAAGAGTACACACACTCCTTGCATACTGAGTTTGGTCTGAACTATGGCCACATCAAATGTCTGCCAGTTTACTGACTCCTACTTGTGCAGTTCTGATCGCCACTAAGCGATGCTGAGCATTGATCATCAGGCCATTTCTCTGTTCTGAATAGGACTTTTTTTTTGCCAGATGAGTCTTTGGAGGTAGGCTGTGCACAAACAGGGAATGACAAAAGGCTGTTTAGCCGGTTTGGGCAGGGCCTGATTTTGGTTCTGGTTTGATTTTGCACCTAACCACACTGGTCATGACCTAATACTTGGTATTAATCAAACCTGCAGGGTTAAGCCCCCTTGAGCATTACTTAAAGATGTATGAGCTGTGGACTTCGTATTACCTTTAGATAACCCAAGAAGATTATGGCTTTACAGAAATATCTATTTCACTCTTAGACAGATTAAATTCAGTTTAACTGGTAAAGCTTTGTCTTTAATTCCTACTGCAAGTCATTACCTCCAATCACAGGGTGTAACAATCTATTTTGCCAATTATACCTTTTTTCATTTCTCTGCAATTCTTCATTATTATTTGATTTTTAGGTATAAAATGAAAAGTACTAACCAACAAAATTACTTAGGACCATAATGACCTAGCACAATGAAGGCATTCATCATCAGTACCAAGTCTCACTCTGAACAGATCCTACAAATAGTTTCAATTAATAGCTTTATACAAGTACTTCTGTAAAACATACATTAAACACTGTGCCTGATTCTAGGAGCTGCTGAATTTGAATTAATAACAGCTGGAAGTCTTTTATGCCACTCAATCTGGATCAGATGTAGCTGAGCAGCCCAATCAGACCCATTTAGGAAAGTCTTCACCCCAAAAGTCTTTATGCATAGAAATGTCTCACACAATTTAGCAAGAATACATTGAATAACTGTGGCTCCCAAACTAGAAATGTCAGCTAGGGCATGCTGGGACATAAGAAACTGAAGAGGAGGAAGAAGTTAATACCAATCATTAGGTATTGTTTCATGATATTTTTTCCATGCATGCATAATTTGCGATTTACATTTGTTTATAGTAAGGTAAGAGACATCCACAAGTGAGACGACAACCTAAATGCAGAATTACCTATTGGCTGTCACAGAAGCCCCTCCTCCCAGCAATACTATAATGAAATCATATACATGTGTCCAGTTTGATAATTTTGGCAGCAATTCATTTCTTAAATTAATCCTGTTACCAGATCCCTGCACAGATTCCTTCTTTCACAGCACAGATAACAAAGTATTTTTTTGTTCTTCACTGAGACATGCATACAATTAATATATAGAAGCTTCAATAAGGATATGCCAAAGGCAAGCCATGACAGGCAACATTGCACATAGGCATTGAATTATCCCATTTCCAAAGTTTGTATTAAATAACACATTGCCCAGAGAGGTGGTAGATGCTCCATCCTCTGAAACATTCAAGGCCAGGTTGGACAGGGCTCTGAGGAAACTGGTCTAGTGGAAAATGCCCCTTCTTATTGCAGGGGTTGGACTAGATGGCCTTTAAATGTCCCTTCTGACCCACATTATTCTATGATTCTAGGATTTGAACAGGAGACTGCTGAAAGGGACATGTCATTTCTAGATGAGTGATAGCTAAATTGTATTTCAATTCACTGGTTTAAGCAACCAAATACATCTGCCACACTCCACAAATAGGTGTTACTTGACAAACATCATCTCTTTCACAACAGCGCTCCTGTCTTATACACAGTTACACAAAGTTAAATAAGTAGCTTTATCAAACCCTTATCTTGTTGGTTCTCAACGGATGGATTGCTTAATATCATTACACAAAGGCATTAGCAAAGAACACATTTTAATTGAAATTGCTGACTAGAAGTCCCCAGACTTTTCCTTAAAGATATTGAACATCCTCTGTACAACACCTCAATTTGTATTGAATACCTTACTGCATTTTGAAGACCACTAGCACATCCATGACATAAAATATTTACATATCAACATGTAGCAGAATACTTTGTAACCAATGAATTTTGCAGCTTTAATTTCTAGCATTTTCTACATGTACTGAAAGTCACTAGACAAAACAAGACATATTGGGCTGTCACCATGTAATATGATGGCCATAAATTTACACTGTGAGTGACTTAACATTTTTTTCTATTTTTATGTAAGTGGCTCTTTTTTTAGTGATGTAAATGAACATAATCATAGTATAAGCACTGTGTTGCATTAAAGATCTGGTTTATATGCGTATGTCACATACTTGGTCATAACTACTTTCATACCAAAAGTGGAAAAAATAAGCCTCTTCTCTTTTAGTGGTGATGTATCAGCTCCAGTAAAACTGTTATCATGATTTCAGAATTCAGAGGTGCAGAGAGGAGAGGGGCTCAAATAAACAGCCAGTGGTTAGAGTAGTTATTTGAACCAGTTTTCCCACCTCCAGGAATTTGAGTAATTCTAGAGTATAAATCTTTCTCTCATACCTCCAAGGAGTGAGTCTTAACCATGCAGGAATTCCATATTCTAGGCTATCCTTCACACTTTGAAGGAAAAGAAGTATCAAGAGCTAACTACTCTATCCCATTACAAAGAGGAGCCAGGTAAAGAAATCTCCACATACATAAATTTAATTATCTGGTGACCAGTCCAAGTAATTCCTAATACTATGATTGAACTATTTCTAAGATCTATATACCAATAGAAAGGAATAATGTTCTGAAGGTCACTGTCGTGTAAACCTGTCCTATTGACATGTAGATTGCTAGAAAGGCAGCTTGATGGCATCCTTTTATTTGTAACCTGCCTATTCCCATTACTTTCACTGAAACGAGCAGTTTAACTTTTTGTCTGCATGAACCCTTGGGTCGTCACATCACAGTTTGCCAAGCACAATGCACTTGCCAGAGCTTGTAACATTAAGGTTTCATGCATCAGCATTTCACTGCAGCCATCTCTCATCAACATTGTTCTTCCTAGGATGTTCCCACCCCAAAATTTCTTAGCTTTGTGCATGTGCTTGCACCACAGACTCCACAATGGAGGTTTTCAGTGATACATACTCAAAGGGAAATAAATAACCAATAGATGTGATGCAGATATTTTGGATTTTGATCAAAGAAATTTTGGGGAAAAAAACCAGTCAAGAAATTAAATAGAAGGATCATGAAAGAAATCCAGGACTTGAATTCTCCATGCACTTACAGGGAAATGCAAGTCAAGCACACTAGCATGGCACTCCTTTTTGCTTTGGCCAGACAGCATCGTCTCTGGAGTAAACTAGCAGAACATTTGCATTAAGATCAATTGATTCAAGATACTTGCATATGCCATAGAGTCCTTGTGATAGTTTTAGATTCAGTCTGTATGCTGGACATGCTCTGTGCCTTTCTGAGATCTCTGCAACCATGAGAGAAGAGTGATTTAATGTCTAGGCTGACCAGATGATGTAGAAGAATTAGGCACCAGGATGCCAGCATGTTTGTTGCCTGACTGAGGCTAACTGGTAGGAAATGTAGGAAAGCAGAACACACCTTTGCTTTTGCCATGCAGATAAAACAGGTTTTAGCCCTGTGTCTGAATTTGAGGGTGGGAAAAAGGCAATTTCATTTACAGAATGAAATGGTTTTTTTCTCAGCGTAGATGCCATCTTAAAGAAGAAAATATATAACAATACTTTGAAAGTGACACCACACATGCCACAACTTTGCTGTATTTTTAAAAGAAAGTCTGTGCTACCAAAAGAAAATGTCTTGTTTTAAGAAGCTCTGATTTTCTGATCCTTGTTTTCTGATCCTTGTCTTGAGAAACAACATGCCTGCTTGACACAAAGAAACCATTATTAATGCACAGAGGAAGAGGACAGCAGGTCTGCTGAATGACCAGGAGTGGATTGGCTCTATCTTTAACTAAAGCTCATAACTCTTGCTCACAATAATAACAAGTAAACAACCTCAGCTGTTAAACTGATAACCTGAGAAGCAGCCTAGCATGACTACACAAATCCGTTTTAAAACCCATTTAACTCTGGTGCTAGCTATAAATAAACACTGTAAAGTTTTATCTGAGGTCAAATATCTCTGAGAGTTTGTGTAGCGGTTGATATGGTTATAGCAGTAGAGGGTTCTCCAAAAGCACACTGCTAACTCACCACCCAGCTACACATTCAATGAAAATCACTACTAAAGCAGGTGCTGGTTTTCAGTGCAGTGTTAGCATTATCACTGACCTGTCATTGATCTGAGGTAGGAGAGTCATATTGAAAGAGAGTTCATCCAAAATAAAGAGATTCATATAACTTTCATTTTCTTTGTAAAGCATACTGGGTAACCACTCCTGGAGTTGAAAACATCTGTGTAATTTTTGAGCAGACACAAAAATAATACTGGTAGCATTTCTTTCTTAAACTGAAATCCACAAGATCAAGCTTTTAGCGAATTTATTTAGACTTTTATGTATGAAAAATTTCACTGGGCAACAAGAGCTTAAAAAAAGCAATTTTTTGTACTAACCATGGATTTTGCTGCAGCCACACTACAGTTTACCAAATAATTTCAGAATGAATGTTATTTAAAATAGTCTACTATGAAAAATTAATCCAGGTAATAATGCAATGTTTCTGAACATCATGCTACATCAAATTCTGATATTTAAATACCCCCCAAATTCTCTATATATGTGGTACTATTTATGAATTTGTGCTTTCCAAAAGAGACAGTCAGTACTTGTAACTCTGCAAGTGGTAATTCCCTTATCTCTGGTGGTGAATTTCTGAATACAGTACAGGTTAAATGTAGTTCATAGAAAATCCTTCACAAAGCAAAGGTTGCATTTCAAATTCTTTGTAAACTAAGGAAAACAGATTACAGATTTGCAGCACTTGAGAGCACTTACAAATAATATAAAGTACAAAAATCAACTATAAATTCATAAACTCCACAAACCCCAGCTTCTATTGCATTCAAATTTGAAACATGAAGGTATTTTACACCTTCATCCCCTAAAAGTCAGCTTATATTTTGGTTTTTTATCCAACTTGTTATGAATTTACAAGGTGACGGATTACTCTCAGAACCTTTGATGCGTATTAGTTGTACTAAGGCAAGAGAAATCCCAACTGAAATTTCACAAAGCTGGCTGAGGACTGTAGACTCCAGAAGCCAAATGCCTGCTCCCTCAGTATATCTCAGCCTCTCAAAGGCACCATAGACTTTTCACTTTTCTCTGAAGCACTAAGCTCAGATGTTTGTGAGAGACAAGATATTAGAATTGATGGACCATCAGTGCTATCTAATAGGTAAAATCATAATTAAGAAAGAAACATTCAGGGCAAAAAGAAGTGATAAAAGTAGAAGGCTTCAAACATTTAAATATGTGCACATGAAACCATTTTACTAGTACAACCTTTTTAACCTGTTTCACAGCAAGGAATTTGTTACATTCTGACAGAGTTAAGAGGGACCAGAAACCACTTTTCTTTTACTCCCAGGAAGTACTTAAGTTATTTCTTACGATTGACTGTTCATTTTGGCAAGAAGGTTTCCAGTAAAAAGAATAGACTTTGAGAGGTTTTCTTTGAGGGGAGAGAAGAGGATTTGAACAGATGAAGATGTTCAGGTTTTCTAGTGGTGGTGGACAGCTGTATATGAGGAATTAAGGAAGAAAGAAAATTTGATGAAAAACTGATGTATAAACAGAAGCATGACGTAAAAAAGCTGCTTTGCTCTCCAAGATGTTAGAACTATTCCATGGTATGGCAATTCCAATATAACGACAGCTGTTTGAGGCACAATCCTTATCCTTTACAGGTTTGTGAGGTTTTGGGGGTTTTTTTCCTGTCGTTCTTGCTGTGTCGGGTTTTTTTAAAAGCAGGCAGGAAGTGTTTTTTTAATTATTTACATATATAAAGCAAATGTTTCTATATGAAGACACACAGTATGTTTTAAGGAACCGATTATTTCATTTTTAAGAGGCTTTTCATCCTTTTGTCAAACTCACAGTGGTAAGCATGGTCTCCCTCATCTCCATCCTGAATGCTTTCCTAGTTCATCAAACTTGTTGAGAGAAAAGATTTGATCTGCTGTTATCCACCTGCTCTGATCCAGTATAACTTCTTTAAAGATGAAAGGATGAAAAAAGGGTCATGACTTGAGAGCGTACAACTTGTGATAAACAACAAATAGCCACAGAAATATGTATAATTCACTTGAAGATGGTCCAAAGTTGAGCTTAATGAATAGCTGTCCCAAGGTTTAGAAAATGTTTGCTGAGTGCATAGTTACGAGTTAGAGAATATGCAGCTAACACTTGTGTTGTGACGTGGCTATAGGCTCGAAAAAGCCTTCCTATGTCACTGAGATTGTTCACTTCTTTATTGTCATTTGTTTTTGATGATGGAAACAGATCAGAAAACTAGTTCCTGACTTCTAGGAATATTTCCTTTCCTATATTCATGTAGAATGTACTATCTGACCAAAGCAGTAATGTACTGTAATGTCTAAGGAAAGATGTGGTGCCAGCCTGAGGTTCTGGGCTAGCCAGGAATATTCCACTCAATTATGCTTGTTTGCAGCCCCATAACTGAAGAGAGAAATGTCTCACTGCACCCTTGTCTCCCAAATGAGAACCATTCCCTGGATTCATCACTTCTTTACCACATTCACCAAACACTGCCTGGCAATTTCAAAGCACTCTTACCAGAATTCTCATGGCCCAGGAGAAGTACAAAGTTCTGCATCAACCCCAGTAACACTTGCAGTTAAACAATACATTTAAACAATAATTAACAAATACCAAGATATTAAGTGTCTTGTGATGACAGTCAAACAGAAGTAACTGGCAGAAAACCCCCAGCATCTAGCTTGTCTTGATGACTTATCCCTACTATCTCCTGGAAGATTAGAGAGCATCTACTTTCTTCCTCAAGAGACCATCTTGAGCAGCTTCCCAGCAGGTCACCTGAACATTTTTAAAAGCATTTAATGGAAAGCTGAGAAAGGAATGGGAATCCTTGTGATAGAAATCAGAACCTAGTAAATACACAAATTAAAGAAGACAAATGTTAACACAATTTATAATCTATTTATCATTAAAATAAGAAATATATGAAATAATTTGGAATACTGTGTGCAGAATAGAGCTTTAAGTAGATGAACACAGATTCTAGATTTTAGCTCTACTTTTTCTGATTTAGGTTTACCATTACTGATCTGAGGGATGCCTACTATGTAAAGGAAACTTGTGAAGAACTGCCTTTATTAGGAACCTAAATCTCCTATATGTACTCTGGAATATGATCAAGACCTCATCCTATAGATGTAACACAGACTCTTTTACCCTCTTCAAGTACGTAGTCCAACTGTATTTTGTTCATTGATATTTTTGGCTGTGTTATTATTCTTAGGAAACTGGTTCTTCACTGTTTGCTGACTTGGGCTGTGTGCAATAAACTAAGGACAGACTGGAACCAAGAATCAATGATATTCAATTCATTGAGCCTGTGGTAGCACACTTTTCCCCTTCTGTTTGCATTTTCTGACCTTAAATCCATCCGCTGCTGACAGCTGAGAGGATTCATGTTTTTCTAGCATCTTGAGGACAATATACAAGTGCTATGTCGTTATTAATAAAATGTCAGAGAAAAATATCTTTGCCCTTTAAATATTTTTATCAAAGGAGACTAACTCGGTGAGCCAGAGATAGTGTGCATCAATGGGACCAGCCGGAAAAAACAGGCATGCTCTCAGGCTCGAGCAGATCTACTCACCAGGAGATCTGACAATTAAAAATCTCCTGCAAAACACAGGTTAAACAAAGGCATTCGTCCCCTGTTTTAAGGTTTAGTTATACTGCTTTTCTGTTGAGGCCAAACACTGGTGTGGGTTTTTTTCCTTCGGATGGTCTAAATAAGAGATATTAACTGTTTCTTTTTTGGGATGCTGTTGCATCTTCAGGCCATTGTCACAGATACAAGACAACCAACTTTTATATATTCATCATCAATGTGAGTCTGATTAGAAATACAGATGGAAATGCCTAGAAATCAACAAAGGATAAACAAAAAGACATGACTGTCTGTCTAGTTTAATTTCAAAACAGATGTGCCAACTTAACACCCTACACTTAAGTTTTGATTAAACACTGAGTACCTGCTGTTTCCCTCAGCTTATGCTCTAGCAAATAGCAGATAAAGTCCTCAAGTTAACTGCAGTTTATGAGAGCTTTAATTTTACTTTTTGTGTAGTTTGTTTTAAGGGTAAACCTCAGGCTACTTTTGATAAGCCAATATAGGTCCTTTACATTAGACTTAAAACCCCAAACACAACAATATAATTAATAAAAATTCCTCTTAGGTATACATCTGGAGAGATGAATACCTCAGTCTGAACCCCACATTTCCTGTGACTGCTTTTGCATTGTTTGTAACAAACATTTAAGGCATTTTTTCAGCAGTAGGATGTTCCACTTACTTCTCCTACCCTAACCCTCTCTTAATTTATAGAAAGGATGAGCTTGCATCTCAGGAGGAAATGTGCCTCACTCTGTTTTTTCCTGCCACACTATTTATTCTCTCATTGATTTATTTACTGGAGGGCAAACATATTGTGCACAGTTACTTGTGATGTTCTGCCACTGAGATAACAGTTCTGAGCATGATATAAAATTGTTAATGTTACTCCTAAGGGTCAGTGCTTGCCCTCTGTGCCAGTTTGGGCAAATCTCGAAATATATCCTCTGAGAGAAGGCAGGTAACAACCACCCCTCCCCCACCAGGTTTGCGAAAAAATAGATTTTCCTCGAAGGAAAGTGAAAGAGATAAAACCTATTTATTTAACAAACACACAGGAAAAGGATAATAATGGTAAATAATAAAACCTCTTGCTCTGCTGAGAGAAACCTGGGAAAACTTCAGAGTCCCTCCGTAGTCTCTCTCTCCCCCCCTCCTTGGAGTTGGGACAGGGTGGTGAGCCCACCTCCAGGGCCAAGGCCTCGGTGGAAAGTCCTCCCATTGTATTCTGATGTTGAAACAGTCCAGCAGAGAAAAGGGAAAAAAACCCAAAGTCCCAGGAAAACAAAAGTTCAACTCTCCGGAGGAAAAGGAGCTGAAAAACTGGCCAAAAGCTGTCTGGAAAGAAAGCAAGCCAGGTGCATCCCTCTGCTCTCACTCTCCTGCCGCAGCTGAACACAGAGAGCCGTCTCTATCTCTGTGTGACCTTGAACAAGCTGCAAACTGCTTTGAAGAAGTTTTGCTCAGTTTTTCCTCCCCCCCTCAGGCTCAGTTTGAAGGCATAGAAAGGCACAAAAATTAATTTCTGGGCATAGGGCAGCGATATGGGATACACATCATAAAGCCACCCCAAGACACCCTCCAAAGAAAAAGTGTTTTGTTTTTTAATTTTGGGCAGTTATGTCTTATTTCCTTACATTTTCTACACTCATGTTTCCCCTATTTACTAAGTTGCTGGGCTACTTCAAAAGTAGCACCTATAAGGCCAAGTTTATTTACTTATAGAATCTAATTCTACTTTGGAAATGGAAATCCCACAACTGCTCTTCCTTCTAACTATTTTGCTGTGAACATTTGTACATATATACGTGTGTGTGTATAATTTTATTTTAAGACTAATCTGTCTTCAGCAAAAACCTCTGTACTTCCACGTCAGCACTGAAATAGTCTAGTTAATATGTTGTACATTTCTGCATGCATTTTACCACAAAAAATTGTACAGCAGCTGCTACCTCAGTCATGTCTCTAGGTAAGGGAAAAAGGATTCCAGTCTGCATCATCTAAACATTTACATTCCCTCAGAATTAAGGTTAGTAATAAAAATTAGATCAGAAGTCTTACGAGATGAAAAATTCCCGTATGTAGTTCCAACAGCTGACATTCATACTCCCTTTAATACACATCCAGAAAACCAAATGATAACAAGTAAAAAGTTTTCAGAATTCTGTTGTGCTCATGTTTATTTACTCAAAGGGTACCTTTTTTTTCCCCAGTATATACAACTAAAGGATCCTGGGCCATGGCTGAGGCTTCTAGATGCTAATGAAATAGAAATAACTGGGGAAGGGAAGAGATTAGCATCCTTAAACAGAGGCACAGAGCGCACATGATCTTACAATGCTTGCCATAAACAAATATTTGAAAAACACAGTAATTGCTCTATACTACCAATATATTTCCTTCTTAGAACTGAACCTCTGTGAATCATGAAGGCTAAAGCTATTGAAGGCATGACCTGATAAACTGGTGGTGACAATTTTAGCTTTTAAAAAAGAAAGCTCTAAGAAAAACTTGTTTGCTTTCTGAGTGCAGCACCATAGAAGAAATAAAAGCTGTAAGAAAGGGAGCACAATATGGCTAGGGAAAAGGTGTCACAATTTTAGGGCTGCCAAGTTTTAGAACAGGAGCTGGGAGGCAAGTGGAGGGGAAAGTGGAAATAAGGAAGAGTTTTACTAACTTTGTATTCATACAGTGAAGCTCTCCTGAAATGACTAGCCAGTTGGAGAAGGGAACTGTCTGCCCTGAAAGTGGGTTGTGGTAATTCCAGCATGGGTAGATGGGGAAAGGAAGTACAGGAGACAGAAGTCAGGAAGGCACGTACAAACATAACTGTATTCTGCTTTCAAGTGTGCTGCTGGCAGTTCTCCTGCTGCTTCTCACTCTGCCCTGCCTCTCTCCGGGGCCAAGCTGCCGGCTTCCCCGTGTCCTCTGCTGCTCCCGCTCGCATTCCCAGTGCACAGGCTGGAACGCTTCCTCTGCTCTGACTGCGCTCTTGGAGTCATAAGTCCCCTCAGAGGGACAAAGGGGCCAGGATTCACAGCAGGATGTCAACTCTACGTAGGAGTCTGATATTGTGGGTAGGAATACTTTAAATGTGCTTTAAACAGCACCTGGTAGCATGCACAGGTGCAAACACTGATGAACATACAGTAATTATGGAGATGATTTTCCTGTGCCACACTCAAGGGAAGAAAACTTAAAATAATTTTTAAAAGCATGGATGAAAAGAAAAAGGGGATTTCTGTAAGTTCTAAAATCCTTTATTTGTTATTCTGAAAAAAAAAAAATTACTTCTGCTTCACATCCTGCTCCTTAGAACCTCAACTAAACTGAAGTAAAATATTGGCACTGCCAGTAACACTAATCAAGCTACAAATCAAGTGAAAAGGAGATTATTAATTGATTTTTGATTCTGATATTGGTATTTGAGTCTATCGTGTCAGGCATTACTTTTATGGAATGTCTATTAACACATTCAGCCTGTTAAGTGAAGTTATACCTGGTCCATTTGAGCTGGGAGTCTGATCTGAGAGGTAAGAAATAAACAAGAGAAACACATTAAGAGAAGAGAGACAACTAGGCAGACTGTAATCATAAGGAAACACGCAATTCAGAAGCACAGTCACTATTTCAACATAACACTGTAAGGAGGAGGCCCTAGCACATCCTGGGGACACCCAGGGTTCAGCACAGAGAACAAGCTTTGGTCTCTGATCAGATTATGCCTCATGCTCATCGTAAGCATTTCTTACTAATAGAGTTTGTCTGTAACAGAGCCTAAGAGGACTATTATTAAAAGATTAGGCTGCCTCCCTCCTCTTGCTTAATTAATTTTTCAGAGTAAAAGGGAAACTCCACAATCCCCAGTCTATAGCTGAGGTAACATATTACAGTATGTGATCACAGTCAGACTACTGAGCCTCCATGGACATCTGTGTGATGAGCAAATCGTTCTGCGGCCACTTTAAGATCAGCCAAATAGTGGACACATTAAAAACTGTACATCAAACTAACCAGGGAAAAGAAAAGTCACACACTGGATTCTAGTCCTTTGAGATGAAAATAAAACCAATTTTCTTGGGGGAGAGGTCTTGTACTAGGAGAGTCTTTTTACAGAAAGTAGAGAATAACAGATGAAAAATTTCCACTGGAATATTTAGAGAAAAATTTATGCCAAAAAAAGGGTTTATGTTGTTTTTAGATGGAAATATGCATTGAAAAAAATCTTAAGCATGGGTAGGGATGAATCAGGCACTGCATGTCGTCCTCAGATAGCCAATGACCCTGTATGAAGGGCATTACCTTATCACTCTTTATTACTTTACTGTCACTCAGGTGACATTAGCCAAGTTCTGACTCTCAAGCAATTAATTTAACTCTTCTTCTTCCCAGTCTCAGGTAATAGTTCTTCCACTAGACTGTTGCCTCCAATTTCTCAAAACAAGCTGAAAGGTCTTGACTTCCTCCTGATTTAGCATAGGGACATTTCTGAAAGCTTTTCATCAGGTCAGCAGCCCTTTCACTGTGGCTTCCTGGCCAACACATTTCACTGTGAAACAGAAGGGAAGGAGAGAATGAGAATATCTAGCTGCTCAGTGTCGCTGTGCAGAGTGAACACTCAGCTACAGGCTGTGTCAAACAGAGAAGACTCCTGTCCCTGTGAGTACTGCCTTCATCTTTTATTCCAATTACTCAAGTGGATTTACTGGGGCACTTGGAGGTGAAACATGGGATCTGAAATTTGACAGCTAACCAGACAGGCATTCTAAGCCACATGTATATAACTCAAAGAAGAAAATGTGACAGACATCAACGTTTTCCTGATACGTGACTTGGTCATAGCCACCAAGCAGGTCAGTAAGGAAGATGCTAGACAAAACCATTAGCTTAGTCTATATACCAACAAGGACAAAAATTCCTTTTTGACCTTTTTGTGACACCAAGTTCCAGGTCACCAGCTATTTCAATGCACCAAGACATTGCTCTATCAACAAAAATAAGTTAAAATTTATAAAAAAACCAAATAAAGCTAAATTATTCCCAATTACATCTATGTAGCCTGAAACTATACCTATGTAATGTATGGCTGTCCACAGCTCCTTGCACTTCCTTGCCAGTACTTCATCTTCATGGACAGGCCCTTGTGCAAAGGTTCATCCAAGGAGAAGATCTGTCAAGTATACAGTTTTACTCAATCTAATAAATACTTCTATCTGCACCAACAGTTCCTCATAGGTAAAGCAGAATTAATCTTGATGAGGCCCTTAAGTCAAATACTTAAATCTTTCCATTTGCCAGTTGCCCCTCTTCAGGCAAAACGATACTAATTTCTTGCATCAGAAGGCTATAATGTGGATTTATACATAAATGTTTGAATATTCTCATATATTAGAGCAAACGATGAACACAGGAATTTCTACAGAAATGTAAATCTAACTTAACTGCCTTTCTAGATTCAAATCAAATATCGCTGACTATTCTTGTGCTCACAGATCGGCTCCTCTCTGCAAAGGTAATTAACTAATCTCACAACATGTACATAAAAATATAATCACAAATGTTACTATTGTATACTAAAATGTTAATGTTTTGCCATGAAAAATGTGTGTTGCCTTGGCAGCATTTTTATTATTTCTGTCCCACCATGTGTTTGTCATTTATGGCAGCTTTGCTTTTTATACCTGAAAATATGAAAAAGCCAGACTCCTGAAAAGCCACATGTAGAAAAAGGCAAAGCCCACACACATTTAAAATTTTGACAGTGCAACATATTGGGCTGTAGAATGAAAAAAAATGTTAGTCACCTTTCCTTCCCATAAAGACCCTTAAAATTGTATATGCACAATTTAAATTTCAAGAATATAGGGAGAAGCTCTTTCTACTATAGGCACAGGTCCTTGTAGGTGAGAGAGTTCTCTACTGGACATCAGGAGTGTCAAGAATTGTGTCTTTCTAATGTTGAAAATATATTTAATACCCATTATTTTCATGAGTGGAATTAAAAAAACCCTTCAACAAAAATTTCAGCAGCAGCAGGTATCCATTTACGTGAAAATCCAGCAGGTATGTTTTACCAGCATTTTTGTTTTGCTTTGTTTCTTACTAAGCACAACTTCACAAAAGATGCTTTGACAATGAAGAACTTCAAAATGCATACTTCAAAAATCTCCAAATTACAAAAATGCCTTAAATTAGATTTTTACCTTGTTCTGAGTTTAACAATATTCTTCACTCATATTTTATAGTTTCCTTTCACAACTGTGATGACTAGAATTTTTTTCATTGTGAATTCTACTAAAACTTTATTAAAGTTAAGTTTCTGAAGAGGGAAAATTTAAAAAGACAACTTGATGGGAATGGTTGTGATAAAACTTCAGAACTACATACTTCCAATCTTTTGAGCAATGAAACTTCTCAGACCTTTGACCGAAAAAATCCATCAAATAAACCAAAACCAAAAAATGCTAAGGGAAAGAATATAAACAATAAGCAAGGGCAAAAAAATCTTCACACCAAATATTTCCTAGTACCAGTAATGAGTAATTTTGCTCTGGATCCAAAGACCTAGTTATAGTCTTCTATTAAAGTGCTTTCTGACAAAGCCTTTCCAAAAGCTACCCATTTCCACAAGCCATTCTCCTTCTGGAATGAAAACACCCCTTTTGTAAGTTAAACAGCTGTGCAAGTTTGGTTCAACCTAAAGGGGAAAATCAGACTTAAAATTCCTGCAAGCAGTCAAACTAGACAGTCATGTCTCAAAATTGTTAGCATTTTCCAACTCTGCCAGCTATTGACAGACCATGTGATGAGAATATAGCCTACCTCTAGGAAGTGACTCACCAAAACATCGACATATGTATGTGTTCTCCCTCTAGAAGAGCTCAAAGCAATTTGGAGAGAGACTTAATCTTCTACTGCAATAGAGCAGGACATCACAGAGTGCGCTGTGCATTTGTTTCTGTCTGTTTTATTTCTTTTTAAATTAGGTTTACTGTATGTGAGTCATCATAGATGTTTCCTTCCTTTTACCTTCCTTAGGAAAAAAAGATGCCTTTTAACTATTTGAGTCTCTAAATTGGCAGGATTACTTAGAAATTTTAAAAGGCATTATAGACAAGTGTTTTTAAGGCAATGTGTTTCCTTACTGTCCCAGATGAACACAATCATTTTGTCAGGGTCGAGCCAATAATAAATCCCCTAGATTTTTGATGAAGCACTTTTTTTAGAGATGTGTTTAAGAGAAACAAAATAACCATGAATGCTTCTCTAGCTATGTTATCATTCTTTGCTTGTACAGTTGTGCTTATTTATAATTCTGACTTGTGCACATGCTCCCACTATAGTAAATAATATTAAACATAACAAGTTTCAATGGATTATTTTTATTGTTAATGGGAAAAGGTCTCACTGGAAGATTCTACTGTGCTTATATGATACTATTTCCTAATGCAAAGCAGATAAACTCTACTTACATTCTGTATAGTGTAGTTAAAATAATTTGTAACTGCAGATGAGAATTTAATTAGCCCCAAAGTTTAAATTTTCTATTGTTTCTGAAAGCAATTAACTTAACCTTCTTGAAGTGCATATTCTTATATCAAGAGAAGGAGTTTTATTGTAGTGCATGAAGCATTAAATCTGAGCATTATTTTGTGTCAAGTGATCAAAGCATTCATAAATGGATAACTGCACCATCATTACTCTACCTGTGTAATTAGAGCTCATCAAAATTATGACTTCCCATCCTGCAGTATAATCTGAAGTTAGGTGAATCGTAAAAAGTAGCAAATTCACAAATATATATGTGCTAAAAAAACCCATTTATTTTCAACCCTATTGTTTTATCAACTCTTACTACACTAACTTAGCAGCAGATAATTGTTGAAACAAGTGCAAGACTGTCCAAAGGGGTTGATAGGATTGATGCCCCTTCACAGCACAGCAGGATTAATCAGACACACTCCTGGTGCTGGGTTGCTCTACTGAGCAGATGTTTGATCCCCTGCTGAAGGTTCTACTATAAAACATAGTGGTACAATCCCTGTTTAGATACTGGGAAGAAAATTAACTTTTAGCTTCTGCAGACTTACAAAGAGCCTCTATCTCCCACTGATTTCAAAGCTGTCTTCTGTGAAAGTCAGCTCAACCCCATTGTTTCAGGAGGTACGTTTAAACTAAATGAAAATGCTCGTCTGGCAAGCAGCTGAAACAATCTGCAATACCTGTTAAAAAAGGGCAGCACAGGGAGGTGGCATTAGACCTTTTTATTACTGCAAGTCAGCTTTGGGAAAGGCAACCCCATCTCAGAGATCAAGATGCTGAGCTGAACTAGCCCCTACTTGAGGCAGAATCCATGCTGGGGGCTTTTCCGTGCCCCACCCCTTGATCCTATCTGCCCACTGCAGTCCCACCCGCCTGCCCCAACCAGACACGATGCCTGCCGTGGTTCACTGAAGTGCAGGGTAGGCCTCTATGTCCTTGAAACCCAGATAGGTTAACTCATGTAACTCATGATTTTGATCCTGTTTTTATTAATGTCCTAAATTCCAGATCCAAGCTGTTTTCATCTCTTGTCTCTCTCTTGTGAGTTCAGCTGTTCAGTTCCGAAATGAGGCGTGGTGCTTTGGAAACTCAACTTTACAATTACCATTTGAGTGCATGAAGAATTATGTCATAGCATCACATTTGCTTGAAAAGAAACACAGCCTGCAATAGATAGCTTGTTAGAACAACAAGATTAGTCTCTTTTTGTTACTTAAAAGGATGCTTTCATGTTGGTCAGGAACACCTCTGTTCATATTGATACAGATCGCTTTTTTTCTCCTGACTTTAATGAAAGAAGAATGAGGCATTTCAGATTTTATTACCACAGTCATTGTTGAAACGTGTATTAAATTAGAGATGTGCCAGTGCGGGGATTTTAACAATAATTCAGACCGCTATGGAACCACTACAGACATGTCAGTCTCCTCTCTGCTTAACATCTGCTTCAAATAAATCCAAAGCAGACACTGGCTCACCAAGTCCACAGTAAATCCTATGAACTAAAAATAAATACCTTTCTAAACCACCTCTTATTAAGGATAGATATATATCAATGTGGATATACTAATAAGAAACTAAGTTTCTCACACCAAGCACTGCTCACCATTATGTAATTGTTATCTACAATAGTAGAGTGCCTTGATTTCTGAGCTACTTTTTTTTAAAAAAAATTATTTATTTAAAGAGGAGGATGATAAATAAACAAACACAGCTGGAAGACTTGTATTTTCCTGTTAAGGTAACAGCAGACTTGGAATGTCTTTGGGTGTATATGAGCACATATGCACCCCTTACCACCTTTCCTAAGCCTAATTTGGGTTTTGGGAGCAGGCATCACAGTGTTTCACTAACCCCTCCCTACCAAAAGTAGGATTAAAAAAATTTAAGATGTCAAATCACAACACATCTCTGGAAAGGAAACTGGGGAAGGGGGGAGGAAAATTTCAACCTTGTAGCATCAAGAAGATCGTATTTAAGTTTATTTGATCTGCTGTTATTAACCAAATATTTTAACTATGCTCCTTGCCTATTCTTTATGAAGTGTTTTGCACACAGCATTTTCTTTGATTCCTTTTCATGAGAACTAGACTGGTGTGAGAAGTGCAAATGACTGAGGCATTTGCATCAGAAATTCACCTACAACTACTCCAAGGTACAACACCAAAACATCCTTGTGTCCTACAGTAAAGGAAGAAAGTCAGCGCACTGTTGACAAACACAGGGAAGCAGAAGAGGTCATGGAAACTGATGATATCATAAATTCCTCCAAGCCACTGGGCAGTCACAGACACAGTAAGTGACACATGGCAGCAAATTTGTCTGTGGTGGCAGCAGGAGCTCAAACAGGTCCCAAAATGCCAGTCACTGAAGCAGCAAATCCCTGTTCAGAGCAGCACCGAGCTAAACACACTTGTACACGTACAAACAAGTCATGCCTCTAACCCACCAGCTACTGGGGGAGACATGGAGAGAGGCCAAGCTAAATTTGGGAAGGTAGATGGGCAGCTGTCAGAGAGATCCTGCTGTAGCTGCACTAGGGAAAATGCAAAGCACTGCTTTGCCCCAACAGACCAGTTAGGATTTTGCTTTAGAATTTGCCTCTTGGCAAACACCAGGGGTAATTGTGGTTACCATGGGCTAGTAAATAGCAACTACCCTCAAAAATATAAGGCCTTTTTAAACCAAGTCTGTGCAGGGAGGAAGCTCCCTTGACTTGCACTGCCATTTGAATTCAGACATTTTTCTTGCCTGCATAATTTGCTACACATTTCCAGTTTAAGTGTCTCATATGAATGTACACTTTTATACAGTTATCATAATAATTTGTAATTATCTGAGATTGATTTAGCCGCATTTTTAATATGTGCTTTATATTCTACATCCTTGTAAATGCTGGTGGCAAATTGCATCAGTTAGAAAAATATGTTACTATAAATTTTGAAGCAGAGCAAAGAAGAGTTAGTAGCCATTCCATGGTGTTAAAAAATTTCACTTTTTTACCTGCTTTGAATATCGCAAAAGAGTAGAACAAGTCATTTTGGTCAAGGGAAAGTTTATAACAACTGGGAGATCTGTGAGCACTTCAGTATGCTTTGCTCAGTTCTGCCCTGATGCCCAAGTACTGTCCAGGCTCAAGTGTTTCATTGACTCAACTAACAATTATGGGCCTCTCTCTAGTGAGGAAGATGGTGCAGGAGTCCCCCAGAAGAGTGCCATCACCCCGGGGGCATTGACTGAGCTGTACCAAGCAGCCCAAATGCAGTGACATGTTGATCTGGCTGTGTTGCTTCTCCTTGCCCTGTGCAGGGCAAAGATACACCCAGTGCTGCCCACTGGCCTGAGCTACTCCAATGTTTTAGTTCTCTTGAGGGTTGAGTTCAAACTGTGGGATCCTCCAAGTATTTGGTATGCTCAGTGGAAATATTCAACCCTTATATTCTTTTTTTAAGTGAAAAATCGGGGGAGGGAAAGATTTTATTTTTAATAACATTCTGTCAAACCTAAACACATACAGGAACAACAGCTTTCCAGAACAAAATTTTCTTTAGAAAAATGCTCATGCCTCAAATGCCTGAACATGGGGAAGAAGACCCTCATAGTCATACCAGGGTGTTTGCCTGGGAGGAGGTAAGCCCAGTGTCTAATAGCAATCTAGACCCCACACCCTACGTGAGTAACTCAGACATAAAACTGTTAAGTCTTCTGGTATAGCTTCCATCTCTCATCAGAAACCTTTAAAATACCCTGGTTTCTTTCTGCTTGGAATGGGGAAGCTTTCTGAGACCATCAGTGTTCCCATTCACCTCTTGTTGAAATGCCCAGGGATCATTAAGAAGCCATAGGACTGAACTGGTCATCAAGTGGTGATTTTTTATTTTTTCTTGTTTTGGTTTGGGATTTATTTTGTTTGGTGGCTTTTTTTGTTGTTTGTTTGTTTGTTTTAAATTCTCGCAGGACTGTATTGAAAGAATATGACTGCACTTTACAGTCTAGAGACATTTAAGGGACTTAAGCAGCAGCACAAGAAGAGAGAGTAGAACACTGAGGAGCAAAGAAAGTCCTTCTTTCTCTGCTGTTAACATCCTGTGTCTAAACAAAGCAGGAAAAATGTAGGAGTAGCTTGGGAAAAAGAGCCAATATACTTCGAACATCTTGCACTTGCTCAGATTGGTGAGCCCTACTTAGTTAACATGTCCACAAGGTGTTAACCAGTTTCAAGGATAATCATTCTTACCTTCTGATATGAGAAATGTTCCAGGGCAAATTTCTTTCACCTTCTCCCGTATAGCTCCACAGCTTTCTAACTCAGGGTGGAAGCAATGCATATAGCACATTACTGGCTTTTACTGGGGCCATGGATTGATCCATATTGGGAGATAACAGGGACAGGAGTTCCAGCTCTGCCTTTTGAGAAACACCTGCTAAAGGAACTGTTGAAGTCTTTATGCTAAAAATGGCACAAGACAGCTTTATGGTACAAGACAGCTTTCCAATAATGCTTAGAATAATGAAAAAGAGGTAAAATATTTATATAAACAGTTAATAAACACAAAGCCAGAGTGCCTCTTCTCATTTTCTCAAATCCTTATCTCCTCAAATAGGGACCCTTGAAAAAAAATCATGCAAAGGCAGGAAGCAAGTGTAACTAAAACACAGCAAAGTGATGAGTTATTTGAAAAAAAAAAAACAACCAAACATTGCAATCGGTAAGTAACAATTTATAGGCATATTCAATATTCACATTCTTCTGCTGCTGTTGTTTCTAAAAAACTCCTCTGCAATAGGAAGAGCTCTCCACAAAAGTGAAAAACCACTTTCCTGGGAATGCAACTGTACAGGTAGCAATGCTTATGCATTTCAGGTGATGGAATATGCTTTAATTATCCAACCTCACTCACAAACAAAATGCTCAAAATTATAGATAATTTAGTAAGTTCACGAGAAGGCAGCCAGCTGAATTTCAGCTTTTCCTTTCCAAAACATAGCATGCAATATGATAGAACTATCTGTAAATGCTCTTGGGTTTCATACAGAAAGAATCAGGATTCATTAGGGGAAATTTTAAATGCGCTGATGTAATCTTTGGGTATTCTATAGGAAGATATTTTACAGATGTCCTTAGACTAGCAGTATGATGCAGAAAATTGCCATCATATCAGGATCCTTCATTTGAACAAGAACTCTTCACCTCTTTCTGAATTTAATTCTATTTCTTTCCTCCATAACAGCTAGGATGAAAATTTGAAGTAGTCTGTTCTGATCACAATGTAAGATATCCATACTTTCTGATGATGCAGATTCACGTATATAATGTGTTTGTACAATTTAATCTCAGTGTGCGTGTGTATACATATATGTTTGTGCTTTTCTCTTCAATTTAGGTGAAGTGCAAACTGAAGAAGCTAAGTCAAAGCACTGCACATTCACATACAGTTTTCTTGCTGCTGCAAGGACAACACAGCCACAGTGGAACCTGTACCTGTTTGGGACCCACCACTCAGAGGCCCATGTGATGCATGACGGAGGTGTGAGAACTCACATCCAGGCCCTCACTAGGGCTCCAGACCCATCTGCTCAACCTCTGCCTTTCAGCCTGCTGGGCGGTGGCAGACATTATGCAAAGGCTGCTGCTTTGCTCATCTCTGAAAGAAACTAAAAAAAAAAAAAAAAAAAAATCACAGTAAGAGGAGAGATTTTATGAATCTCGATGCTTCAGTGACCACAATACTTTTTTTCCTACCTTAAAAGAGGTAATTTAACTCCCCAGGTAGCATAGAGTTAGTAACATTTTAATGGCATCATCCAAAGAAGTATTAGGTGTCAGGTTTTTGCGTGCTAGCTCAAAGAGAGCCTGGAGGTCTAGCCACAACCCTGCTGCACTACGGCAGGCACAGACACACACAAGAGCGCAGGCAGACGAGGGTGCGCTCCTCACCCGAGGAAGCCCTCCCTGAGCTGATACGAAGGCACATAGGAGGTTTATTGAGGCGTAACAATGGGGGAAAGAGACAGAAAGCTCTGTATCTGACAGCGTCCAGGGATTTTACAGTGGGGATAGGAAAGGCAGGGATAAGGGATACAGCAAATGGGATACTTGACAGGAGGCAGGGTTGAGGGCAAGGGAACCAATGGAAATAACACAAAGGAGGGATTTAGGGAAGGAGCCAATGGGGGTGTTGAGTGCACAGAACTTTCTAGAATTAATACATATTAACTTAGAGGAAATAAATATTAACAAACTTATACATAGAACAGGGAGGGGAAAACATGAACCTATCACATAAAAATATGTAAACTGCAGAACCGGGGGATTATGGGCTCTCACCCTAACCACGGAGTGAGGCATTAAACTTCCGTGCCTGACCGCCGCAGCTTGGTGTCTGTTGGATCTTCAGGGGCCAGGGTGGCTGCAGCCACTTGCACTGCTACAATTAGATGTTTCTGAAATTTTTGGACCATATACCACCATCATCCTCCTCTCAAACTGTCACTGAAAGATAACTTTCTATGTGAGCCTAAATCGGCAAGTTTCTGTAAGCAGCTTACGACTGATATAAAAGTCAAAAACAACACAATGTCTTCACAGTGAGTATCTTAATTCAGTGATTTTAATACAGCACAACTTGGGTGGTTGTGGTCTAATTCAGCTTATGCTTGGACCCAATCTATGAAGAACATGGCACATGGCAATTGTCAAATTTTACAGTTTTAGGCTCACTCTAAAACAAGCTGTGGACTAGCACTATACAGTTCTGCTGCTTCTTATTGGGAGCAAACCCACAATTTTTGGCCTTTATTTACTCTGTAGTGTCCAATCAGATCCTCTGTGTCAACACTAGACTATTTTCAGCATTATTTCTATTTGTCTGAGACTTTCTTTTATTGCCTGGACCACATCTGGATCTGTGAAGGAATGCTTTGCACTATGAGATGGAGGTTTAGGATCTAGAATCAAGCCGTAACAATACAACTGCCACAGAGCTCTTTTATTTTCTTTTTTTTTTTCTTTCTTTTTTTTTCCCCTTTTTTTTTTGACTGAATTTTACACTTGCTGGCAAAAGTGTTAAGGAAAATGACAGCTGCCAGACTGAAATATTTGCTATAGTGCCATGATGATAAGCACTGCAGTCAGTCATTTCACCACCACCACAGTCAGCCCTAGGGACTGCATTTATCAGGATCCAAAAATGAACACCTTAAGATGCAGTAGATACAAGATTAATTTTGACAAATGCGTATATAAAGTACTCCCTTCAGTCTGAAAAGATGGGCCACTCACTCCAACACCAAGCAGCTGAGACAATACAGCACATCCTTCATTTCATATATTTGTTTCTTATCTCAGTATGGGAGGTCCCCTTGCACTGATACTTGCAGTGCCTGTACAGACACCATCACTCTTCCATGGAAATTACCTATGAACTCTACACCTTGTACCTGCATTTAAATGAGAGTTACTAAGGCTCAGGACACAGCACCAGTTGTGATTGTTCTTGTTGACATAAATGCCAAAATCTTAATTTCCAAATGAAGGACTGACATCAATTATCCAAGTGCCCATCCTCCTTCCTCTCAACAGTCTTGTGCTGCAGATGGTACAAATGGCCTGGCATACACAAAATCCAGTATATGACTCTGAAAGACTGCCAAGGCAGAAGACAGCTCCTATATAAGGTACAGTGGCAGAGCTCTCTGGAGGTCTTTGCCCATTTACAGCGTGTCTGACCTCAGACAGGGCTATCAGCTCCCCAGTTCTATGGAAGCTGTGCAGGCAAGTCTTTGTACTTCATTGCCTGAATAATTTGGAAAGTCCAGACAGACTACCTGAAAGTAAGATTCCAGATGGAGAATCAGGCACATGGCCTGAAACAAGCGTTAACTTGATGTAGCCTTCATTTCCTCAAAGTGCTTTGGAACAATTTCTTGAGCAAAAAAAGGTACAGAAATTGCTATCAAGGTAAGATTACAATTACTATTTCATTTTAATTTGTCAATAGCTTACTCCTTCAAATATTTAGAACTTTTGAGTACACTCAATTGACAGTTTTCTGTGAGACACTGTGGTTAAAAATCACAGTGCTTAGCACACCAAAGCCCAGTGCAATTTCCCTGATACTGATCACCTTTTGGAAAACATAGGAGTTAAATTAAAAGGGTGAAATATTCCTGAGAGCCTCCAAGTCACCCATATTACTTTGCAAGGCTCAGTACTGCAAATGCTGTTTTCCTTTGGGTATTCACATATTTTGCTGAACACAGAGTTGAAGCGTGCTGCACAGCTCATAAAACCTATTAAAAACCAGAGTCTTTCAAGAAGGGAGGAGTCATCTAATTGTGCCCTTCTCCCTTTTGATATATCTTCATCAGTACCAACTTCACAGACAGAAATTGTGAGACCTGTACTTTGGGCATGCTCTTTAGTGGCCAAGTCTCAGTCACTCTTGGCTGAATCTCAATTAGGAATAGTCAGTACAGAACAAGTACTGATAACAAACAGAAAGGGAAAAATACAGCACCTACAGAGACTTCGTAGCTACTGTTATCAATAGGCATTGTTAAGGCTCAGGAAAAACTCAGAAGAATGAGAGAAAAAAGTATGTTACTGCTCCCAGCACTACATTTTACTTATGTAATGTTGGGAAGCTCACTGCATAGCATTTCTGGAGGACTGACACCAAAATAAACATCCACAAAATGTCTGTGGAGAGCTTCCAACTACAAAATATAAACATACCTTAAAAACAATATTCCCCCTACCATGAAAGATGCTAAAGAATACATGCATTTCTTCCAAATTATTTTTTTGAGGTATACGGTTGTACAAAGTAAGATCTTGCTCTCTGGAAACAGATTTTCCAGGATAAGTGAACATGTACTGGTCACAATGTTTTTATTGATTTGAAATAGCAGTAACAACTCTCTCTCTTTAGTTAAATTTGAAAAGAAAAAGTTTTTAGTCATTCTGACAGGATACCATCATTCCCATTTTGCTTTCTGTTCTGCTACATTAAGCCTCCACACTCATCAGAGTTCTGTGGGCGGAGTTCCTGGTTGTTATAGTTCAGTGTTATATTCCTGATTAACATGCTTTAAGCAGAAGCAATAGGTTCTCTGATAAAAAAAGAAGTGTATTTGAAGAGAGAGACAACAACAGGATGGCCACCGTATGGGCAACACAATGCACTTAACAGTTACAGTACTTAGCATAAATGATATTGTTGACTGATAACAAATAGACTATGCTTTAATTGATAGAACAGATAAAACCACTCTTCTGTCAAATTAAACTTTGGCAAATGAGTCCGTCAGCCCTTTTAAAATACAGCTTAGGAAGATTAAGGTCCATGTTCCAGATGGCCCAAAAATTACCACTAAAAGCTTCCAGCTATGCTTGAATTAAGAAGCCACTATATACATCCACAAAATTGACATACTATAAATTAAGCATACAATGCTGGGGAAAACATGAGGAAATGAAGACAAAATTGGGAATGTTCCTTTGGCTTTAGATATCTGCTTTAGACACCCAAAATATAAGGATGATTCCCCTGGGCATCTTTTATTATCAGGAAAACAGGAATCAGTCCTACCACTTCCTGTTTTCTGGAGGAATCCATTCTGTGCTCTCTTCAGAATCCCATCTGGTCTGGCAGCTTCATCTAACACTTAAATGTGAGCAGCACAAATGATCCCTTAAGATTTACAAGAACCATCACCAACAATGATCATTTCAGATCATTAAATGGGTTACTGGTGGCTATTAGGGGCATTTATACAAATAGGTTTGTTATGGCATCCCATTACTCTGTTTTGCAGTAGTTGAGAAGGGGACACTAAATCCCCAAGGAAATTTTTTTGTCTTTTTCCCAAAATAACTGAAAATATCAGATGAAGGTAACATGATTATTAAAGGAATTTTCAGAGATCTAGCAAGGGAATGGATATCAGAAGAATCTATTACAGGCAGTTTTACAAGTTTTCCATTCCAATTCATGAACCAAAGCTGTTAAATTTTGCCCTGATTAGCACTGTTGCCACAGACCTACCATTCAGATTTAGAAGGAGAGAGAGAAATTAGGTGTTTGTGTTTTCTAAAACTACAAAGATAGAAAAAAACAAGTGTAACAATTTAGTATGCCCTACTATTTAAAGTACAAAATATAACCAGCAGAATAGAAAGATAATTACACAAATGAAATAGGACATGCATTTCTACAGTTGTGGTATGAAGCAATCACCAAGGATAAAGATTAATGCCTAAATTGCAGATACAAACTTTACCCTGAGCTACACCCCTGATCCATTTTTCTGCAAGCCTACACCTGATGTAACCCACATTATGGTTCAAAAGCCAGGTATCAGAGATCTAACTCCATCTGGACCAAGACTTGTCTATGTGCACACATAACAGGCAAATCTTCCCAAGGCCTGAGTAAAACAATGGCAGTAGGTCAGGAAATATAGTCTTTCAAACTCCTTCAAACTTAAACAGACAACACAACTTCTCCCTAGAAGAAAATAAAATGAGGAAAAGCAATAAGAAAATTATCAAAAGGGAGACATATAACATTTTGTACATTCTGAATAGTAATTTGGAGAGTATTTAAAAGTAATATTCTCATATTTTGAAAAAAGCTTGGGTAAAGAACTGTCATGAAAGAAATATTTAAAACAGCCATATTAAGGAGAGAGGGAAGAAAAGAAATAATCCACTGAGGAGCAGAAGAGGAAATGACAGTAGTCTAAAACATAAAATCCCTTACCAATACATGTCAAGGAAAAGACAACTAGGGAAGATATTAGTTGCAAACAACTCCTACGAGGGAGCCAGGGATTCACAAAGATTCATCTTTCTACAAGAAGAAGATAGAAAACAAGCTGAGAAACTCAAGCACAGTAAACTGCTAAATTAGAAAAGTGTTTATTCATGTGTCTGGTCTGAATGAAAAAACGGATGAAATAGCACGTGAAGACAAAGCACCAAACCACAGACATTTCTGACTATGTAAAGCCTGCAACATAACATTTGTTCTTATCATGAAGTCCAGAATAACTTAGTAAGAATATGAAAGCTTTACCACAAAACCTGATAGACATTTTAGGGTACAGCACAAATAAAAACAGGATTTTATCTGATCACATTGTCATGCTTTTGGTTCAGACTTCCTGAGGAGTCAAACCAGCATGTTTTAACATCTTAAATATGGGATACTTAAATACTTCCAATTTGGAGATCATACTTGTAGACTAAGGTGACACAAATGTTGAAGTGAGCTGGGAGACAGAGTTAAGTGACCAGAGATCTCAGAGCTGAGACAAGTGTGCCTGTGGAATCAGCTCTTCCTGACTATGGTTTTGTACAGGTATGATCAACACAGCAAAGAGCAAATTTTTTAATGAATCACATCATTTTTTATTTAACAAAACTAAAAGAATGCTTCCCTGTTCATGAACACCTTGCAAAACAACATAATGCTGCCAAGCTCCTCCCTTTAGCACTATCGCTGATGAGACTTTCAGACTGAGGAAGAATATGAGCATAATGGACAAAGCTGAAACCATCCCTTCTTCAAGCTAAGAGATTTTTTTGCCATGGTCTTAAGTAACATTAAGAACATAGAGACTGAAAAACAAAATGCTTCCAAAAAGTTGCTCAAAATAACAGATGATTTTTCCACTGCTTCCTTGAGCAAAGCATTTGGGGTAAATAAGCCTTCTGCCAAACTACTAAGTAAGGTGCTGCATACCATGGTTCTATTTCTTGTCCTTTGAACATTACATTAGACAGCTGACAGATAACCAGCAGTCAAATGGATTGTGGAAAAGTTTGAAAAGCTTTTATGCTATCATCAGAAAAAAAAATCACATTTTAAGGAAGGCAACCAGAAAGGCACTCATAAAACTGTAAATAGACGAAAACAGCATGCAAAAAAAAGGTTTAAAGCCACCAGATTAGTTATCCTAAGAACAAGAGAATGTTTCGGTTTTGAGGCATTAGAGAATTTTCCTGTGACAGCCAGCATTCCTTTTTTTTTCCTTTCACAAGTGCAAGAATGACACCATGAAAAGAACAGCAGCGGAATTTAAAGAGAAAGAGAACATTGCTTCCAGCTATTCACACTCATAACCTGTGAAATTTATGGTCTGAGAAGACAGCATTGAAATTAGCCATTCCTTCTTTAACTTGAGCTCAGGGTTGTACAGCCTATGTAACAACTTTATGCTTTTTAATATTAAAATACAGGCAATCAAAAACCATAGATGAAGACATCACAAGAGCAAAAGTTTTAAGACTTTTTCTTCCTTGATTTATAAGGATTAGTCTTTGGCAAAACCAACACTGATCACAAGTGGAGGATTTTTTCTTTTTTCTGCAAACCTCTTTTTTTTTTCCCTACTGTGGCATTATATTCCTACATTTTGTTGTTTACAGCAACAATAAACCCAAGCAAAAAAAAAAGAAAGAGAAAAAACTTCACAACCCCAATAGAGATAAAATTAAAAGGTATCAAACCTTTGCATGTCACAACTGAAATGCACATCGTTCCATGACCTAGCAACATCATAACTGGGGAGCAGAGTGACCATTTTTACAGGGCACTGAGAAATTGCATTTACTAAATTAGCCAAGGATTTTGAATCCAGATAGCTTTGAAAGAAGAAATTAATTCAGTCTGACGACAAAAAAGATGAAGCTATTTCCTGTGAGGAAACAAAAAAGGTGGAAAAGATTTCAGGTGTGACAAATAAAATCAGGTTTCAGAAAATTAAGCAGAAAAGAAGTTAGGATTTCCTAGCTCTACACAGCCTATTATTGCTAAATTTTGACTGAATTCTCAGTTGCAATGTAAAAAATATAAGCAAAACCCTGTTGCTATCGCAACTGCCAATTAAAATTTCAGAAATCAAAAGTTTTTGCTCAGTTTCAAACACAATTTTTATATCCATAATGAGTATAAGTGTTACTTCTAATGCATTTTTTCTTAAATATGCATTGGAAGACAGGGGAAAGGCATGTCTCGGGTGAGTTTAAATGAAAAAATTTAATGATGAAACCATAGCTTTACTCTCATATCAGTCAGAAAGCAAGAGATACCAAAGTTACCAAGTCATGGAAGAGAAAAAGTATAAATAAAGAAAGAACATAGGAAGAAAAGGGGCAAGCTGAAACTTTACTAGCAGTTTTCAAGTAAGACTGTGACAGCATTGTGACAAAATAAAAAACCTGAGAGAAAAAAACAAAGGCAGCTCAGCAAAATTGTGGGGCATTCCATCCCAAGATGCCATGGAATTTTACTCTTCCACATCTGACTGGAAGATGTTTGGCCAGTAGAAACTCATTGAGGGAAAACACCAGAACTGTAAACAAAAAATCTCCACCCAAAAATGACAGTCCCAGCTTGTTACTGCATGTATTAATAAGAGATAATTGTTGTACACTCCACATTTTGTCTCAGCACAACAGAAGATGCCTTCACAGGAATAACCCCAGGAGCTGAGTGCTACAGCAAATGGAGTAGGAAGCTGTGATATAGTGAAGAAATTAAATCAGCTTATTATCTTCAACAGCTGCCTTAGCAGTCTCTTTGGTATTCTACTCTTGATTTTAAGGGCTTTGTACAAACAGCACCATGATGGTTGTCCAAGCTTGTGAAAGGTTGTGTTGAGCCTGGTGCCAAGGACATTTGCGTACAAGTATATTTAGCCACTAGATTTACTCCAGCTAATGCTTATGCAACACAACTTAGTTTATTATTATTATCAGAAATTGTAATGAGCTTCCTCCTTACTCCCCACTCGCCCCCCACCCACCAAAAGTTAGCTGGTTATTAAAAATTAAGAAAATGATCACTGAGAAACCCAACTATAAACCTTAGTGAGTCATAACGTTCCTAGAATCAAGACTCATTGATAGCTCAAGATTTCTAGTTTTCCTGATGATTGAATATTGAATGAGTAGAAGCTGAGGGACAAAACCTCATGATCGAACTTTAGACCACTTCTACAGAAATTTTCCCCACAAATATAGTATGGAGAGTATCTTTTTACCTCTTAAGGCCTTGCTGACTTGCTCAAAAGTTTGTTTCTGTATCCAAAGTTGCTATTTCTGAAAAAAGAAAATTAAAAAAAGTCAGGTATGTCAACATATATGGTTTGCAGAATGTTATCTTTTCACAAAATTGTCATTTGCAGCAGAGTATTTTCTAAGTCACATTTACCAGTGACAATGAAATTCAACTATCGATGAACTAAGAAACATCTGCAGATCTGGACATCTTCCAAGGAATAAGGCAGAAAAACCAAAACTCATAAGCCCTAAGAATTCAAGGTTTGGGAGCCATTGTACTTTTCTCCCCTTGTGGTAAAACACCTAAAGGAGGACAGACATTGCTCTTCTATTCAGGGCTCACTATCTCAGGAAGACAGTCATGGTCTCCTGAAAGCCACTTCAGCCTTGGACTGACCTTCTTGACCCCACAGTGGCACCCATGGAATACCCTTGTGATGCCTTTTGCTCCCACATACACATCTACAAATATTTGAGGGAAAATATAGCGTAGTTTGACTATTAACACAAGAAAATTGTCCACTATTTTATCTGAACAATTTGCTTCTTTAATCTGAGGGGGATCAGACCTTCTAGGTCTTGTGTTTGGGACTGGGGAGGATTGTTTTTGGTTTGGTCATGAATGGGAGTAAAAGAGCATTATTGTTTCCCTGTTTTCTAGGTCAGGCAAACATGCACTGCAATTGCTGTGGTTAACTGCTGTCTCAAGCTGGTTTATTTTAGGTATGCCAAGAGAGCAGGGGCAGTCCCATGTAATTAAGTAAAGAAACTGGGAGTCCTTCTTTGGAGAAAACTTACTGTTTCTTCACATCTACTGGCTGGTTAAAGAAAGCTCTCAACTCTCACGTCTCCTCTCTATCTCCAGCATGCTGTTATCCTTAGCACACTTTTCTCAGCTGGACCCCTCTGCAAGTCCTTTAGTGAGAAGGCAGCACTAGAGGTTTTTGGTTTTTGTTTTTTCAAAAGAATAAGCCCAGCTGCTCTCCCAGGCCATTAGGGAGCCCTTTTGCTTTCCTGCAGTATTTAAGTTTACCAATTCAGAAGGCTAAAGCAGAAGAAGAGCGTCTAGCTTAAAAAGCCGTATCTGTTGCCATAGCACTTCTTACTAAAACATACCTTGTGTGTGGAAATCCTGAAAAAAATCTAAACTTTCCTAGTAAAAAAATTACCTTCTTTTTGCTCATCAGAAACCCAGTGATAGCGTCTGTATTAACAGGATTCTAGTGGGCTGGAAAACAGCCCCTGGCAAGAATGAAGAGGTAAGCTTTACAGTTGGCTCTGAGGTTATCATCAAGCTTTTAACACTAAAATGTTAATTAATTCTAGCTCAAGTTATTAGTCCTACCTGCAGAATGTTTCAAAGTGGATGGTACCTTGCTAGTTTCACTGAGTGTACAAGGATTACAGAATTATATTGTTATTAAGAACCATGAGTTGCTCTGACTGCAGGGCTCACTTCAGTGATGTGTTAACAGATAACAAAATTATCTATGGCAGGCCTAGCTTTTTCTTCTTTTTGTTAAATGCTTTCTTAAGAGAAGCACAGTAGTCAGACAACTGATAAACTCTGGCTAGCTCTTCCCATCAACTGCTTTCCAAAATTAAAAAGCCCACCACACACCACTAGAAAAAAACCCAACTGAAACCAAAACCAGCCAAGCAAACAAAACAAACCAAAACCAAAAAACCAACCAACCAAAAAAAAAAAAAAAAAACCCAAGCAAAAAAACCACAGAGGAAAATAACATACAACTAGGAAATTTTGACCCTTTTTTCTGACATATTTCCAACATGTAACAAGGTCAGAATATGGAGACATTTAACTTGATCTCCTTAAGTGACTGCTTATCAGGAAAACAATTCTTGGGGTCCCTCCCCTGCCATGTAGCCCTGGGAGATGGGCCCTGGGGGGGAGACACGGGGTTTCCCTGCCCCTGGTCAGCCTCGTTCCCCATTGGTTGGTTTGGGTTCCCTGGTGTGGCCAAGGACCCTCGGGTCCCGTGACTGCGGAGTTCCTGAGCAGAGCCCCGGCCATGCGGCTGGAGAAATAAACATCTCTGAAACATCTACCACGAATCTGTCCATATATACTTTGCTTTCCACGGGACTCCTGGTTTGAAATATACTTGTTGCAGTAATCCCCACTGTAACAAACTGGTGGAGGAATGCGGGCAAGACACCCATCCCTGAGGAAGATTCGTGAGTAACATAATCACTCTAGACCTCTCTCTTCTCATCTTGGTTTGGATATTCTCTCTGGACTATGGAAGAATCGTGGGAAATGGGGCTCTCTGAGCCACAGAAAAAAATGTATCTAGAAGTAAAAGGAATCCTTGAACAACAAAACAAAAAAGTAGTGCAACCGGGAGATCTAGAACATTTCTTCATCTGGCTTTCCAAAAGGTTCTCCGATATTTCTCGAGACTTACTTTTTGATATCAAACCTCCTGTATCTTGTGAGGGGTGTTTCTGGGATGAGATATGGGATAAAGTAAGGGATCAAAGAGAAGCTTTCCGTGCATACCTTACAATCAGGGAAGCTCTTGAGGAGCATTTGTATGGTCCCATTACCCCTAAAGCAGAGGATCATACTAATCCCGTGGCCGAGACCGCGCGGCCACCATCCCGGGAGCACATGACTGCAGCCGTGCCGGCGGAGGTGCCTGCGCTGGATGCGCCCGGCCGCGAGTGAGGGAGCGATGCCGCAGGCGCCGTGGGTGCCGTGGGCCACGAGCAGCCAGGAACCGGGGGTCGGCGTGGCAGGCCGCTCTGAGCGACTGGCTCGGAGAGTCCTGTGGAGGGAGAAGCGGCGGTTTCCACAGCGCCGAGCCGGAACGGGGCCGCACCCAAAGCAGCGTGGAGTTTGTGGAGCGGAACCTCTCACAGGGCACGGAGCCAGCGGCGATGGCAACACGGGGCCGTGCAGAGCCTGGACACGCGTTGGAGCAGCGCCGCTCGGAGAGCGCGGAGCAGTCGCAACGCGGGGGCCCGGCCAAGACGTCGGAGTCAGCGAGGCAGCAGCCACGCGGGACAGGCACCCACAACGAACACGCAAGCACGTGCTAGGAGGAGTTGTAGCCACGAAAGTCACAGGAACTGTGAAATGGTACAATGTAAAAAACAACTATGGATTTATAACACGAGATGATACAGGGGAAGATCTATTCATCCATAGAACTGCCATTAAAAGGAATAACCCTAAAAATTACCTGTGAAGTGTAGGAGATGGGGAAGTTGTACAATTTGATATAGTGCAAGGAAAGAAGGGTTTACAAGCAGCGAATGTTACTGGGCCTGGAGGTATTCCAGTCAAAGGCAGCCGTTATGCACAAAATTATAAACAATATCCATCCCAGCAATTTCCCTACCCACAGCCTACTTTCCCCTTTTACCCTATACCCAATATAAACCCCTTCCTAAGTTTACCCTATCCCCAGTTTATTCCTAATCCGTTTTTCACCCCATGGCTTCCCTATACAATTCCATTTCCCTGCAATTCTTCTCTGATGCCGAGGGGGGGATGAAAAGAGGGAGGGAAGAAATTAAACCCTCTCCTGCCTCAGTTTCCCCACAGAGCATGCCCGGAGAGTTCTGTCTCCCTTCTGTCAACCCTAAGATGTTCCACAGAATCTGTTTGGACATTTAAAGACTCAGGAGGGTGGCTTGTTTTGTCTTGAAACTGTTCTTGTTATGTTTATCCAGTCGTTTTCATTCTCCTTTTATTAAAATAAAACGGGTGAGATGTTGGGGTCCCTCCCCCCTGCCATGGAGCCCTGGGAGAGGGGCCCTGGGGGGGAGACACGGGGTTTCCCTGCCCCTGGTCAGTCTCATTCCCCATTGGTTGGTTTGGGTTCCCTGATAACGCCAAGGACCCTGGGGTCCCGTGACTGGGGAGTTCCTGAGCTGAGCCCCAGCCATGCGGCTGGAGAAATAAACGTCTCTGAAACATCTACCACGAATCTGTCCATATATACTTCGTTTTCCACGGGACTCCTGGTTTGAAATATGCTTGTTGCAGTAATCCCCGCTGTAACAAACAATAAAGGAAATTATTTAGAGAACAATATTATTCAATCCTTCATCAATTTGATTGCACTCACATTTTGTTTTGAGATAACAGGTAACATAAAAACCCTGTATTTTTTTCCTTCATTCCCACAGCTTCCTACTTTATCAACCAATGGCTTCAATATTTTATGCACTTATTTTAACTCTACAGCAACATCAAGAGTTGCCTATTAATTTGGCAGATAAATCCTTACCTAGGAAAGACTTTCACTTTTCACTCTTGTTTGTAGGAAGTCTGCTTCTTCTTTCATAATTTGGCAGTGTAACCACTGATACAGTAGTTACGAACATATGCCATCAGCCATTGAAACAGAAACATCCTGTTGTTTCAGTTCTTTCATATTTCTTTGGTTTTCATACAAAGAAGTCAGAGCAGCAAAATGAGAAATACTGAAACATGCTAAAAGCACTGAGGTCTCTACTTTTTCCTCTTAGAATAACGATATCGTTAATGTAGTTCCTCATCCAATAATAAAGTCAAAACTATTATTACTAGTAAGAATCTCAGAAATCTGTACTGAAGCAATACTTACAACCTTTGAATAATTTCAATCTTTCATAAATATTTTTATATTTTTAAAAATATGTTTAAAAATATTATTACAGCGCATTTGATCTTTGCCCTTTAATCTTCAATGCTGCAATAGAAATGGTTTTCTTAAGTAACTAAGTAAAATATAATGTTAGACAATGTGAAACTCATGGAAAAAAGTTTCAAACAATATTTTTAATTTTATTTTCTTCCTGTTTGTGCAAGTCCACTTGTCTTTGTTTTCTGTAATAGGGGAAATTCTTGTAAATTATTTTTACCTAGTTGCTTAAGTCTTGTGTAATATAAACCACACAGTTTTGATATTAATTTGTGTCCAGTCTCTTCATGCAGAGACTTGGTTGCATAGCTGTGCTCTTTTGGTAGGCCAAGTTACAGCACAACAGTAGCCACAGTTATCTTTAAAAAACCCCAATGCTTTAATGTGAGCGGAACAATCTCAGATCAGCAGTGTTTCTCATCCTTTTCTCAGGTGTGTGAGAGAGGGAGTCTTGGGAAGTTTAAGAACAGATCTAAGCAACGCTGTGTTGTCAACTTCACAGAGTCAAAACAGCTATTCAGCTGCTTCTGACTTTCCAAATGCCCAATTAGTGCATCTTCAACTCTTTCCTAGTGTTTTCTGCAAGTAGCCCTCATGCATTCATATACACAGGCCACCATCTTCCAACAAAGGTGCCTGCACTCTGACTCCTTGAACACTGAAAAAAAATTGCTGCTCATGAGAAATCTGCAGCTTTAGCAAGACAGCAAACAAGTATCATCTGCCCATGCCACACTTTGTACTCCTTGCTTTGACAGCTTCCTAGGAAAACCTCTCACTGCCTTCCTAGGCTTCTCTGCTGACCTCTGTTTCATCAACTTTTTACCATACATTGTGTTCCATGTTGCAAAGAATAAATAAGAAGAAAGCAGAAGCATTATAGCTCACTGCATTTCTTTATGTGCAAAGCTGAAGAACATTTCTACAGAACAAACTTGAGGCCTGATTCAGGTACTTAATTTCATCTAAGAAATGCACATTCCCATCATTATCAATTTCACAGAAGAAAAAAAAATAAAACCAAACAACTTTATCTCTAGTCATATACAACAAAGCAAAAACTTTCAGAAATTAGGGAAACAGTAAGGTACAGTGTATTGTGAAACAGTCTTCTGGAGCAAAAGAATGTTGGAAACATTCTTCAATGAAAAAAGGGACAATAGCACTAGAAAGATTTATTGCAGTCTGAATACTGAGAAGCGTACATGACCCCAGTAAGAGTTTTCTAGTATCAATTTTTATCATTCAAGTGTTTCAAACTTCTTCACAGTAGAATTGTCCAAGTTCTACAGCTGACATGACAAGTAGCTTTGCAGGTGTTGACATAACACCTGGTATATTCTATAGCTTCTTTTTCTCCTCTAAACACATCATTTCAAGTACGTGATGTCTCCAGAAAAAGAGCAAAAGAATGCTCCTTTCAGACACAGTGGAAGCAGCAGCCCTTGAGACACTTCTCAAAATATAGCTGGGGTTCTTGGAGTCCACAGGGATGCACTTAGGGTAATGAGTTCTGCTGGGAAATACAATCATTTTAATAGCCCCAGAAAGGCTTTGCAAGTTCATGCTGGCTTTTATGCAGGCAGATTATATGTTTTTAATTTATAGTGGTTTTACTGTGGTTCTTCAGCAGAGAACGCCCTTCCCCACCATCCAGCACTTTTGTGTATCCAAACTTAAACTACATTCCCAAATTGGTGTGATATTAATTGTCATAGGACTACTGAATTGATGGCAGGGGAAATTAAGTGACTGGAAAACTAAACAACCTTTTCGCTAATTTTTACTGTTGTGGCTTATTTAAACTGCTTCACATATCACAAATCATATCGTTTCCCACCAGAGAACATAAAGCATTCCACATGCCAAAAAATTTAGGTTTAAAAAGGAAAAAAATTTTAGATTCATCAGCTATGCCTAAGATTTCCAGCCACTGGCCCTTAAATTTTAAGACTGCAACTGAATGCATGCACCTCAAATGTTGGTGATTGTCAGAATTTACAAGCTTGCACCTTTATTGTTTTCTCTGCAGACACCCTGACTGTGATTGATTTAACTGTGCTGACCTCCCAGCTGTGACAAGTGCCTGTTCCACTGTCACCTGCTAATAACAGTGGTATATTTAGCTGCATCCCCTAACTGCCTACTGGTGGGACATGTCTAATAAGTTATTCAGCCTGGATTTAGGCAAGACATCAGAGATTTTGTGTCCTAATAACATTCCCTTAAGCCATCCACCTTCTTTGCCTTTTAAGTTGTTTACTAACGAAGATAAATGAGCTTGCCTAGGCAGGACAATGACAGTAGCTGGCAGATACATTGCTCACACAGCTGACCCTATTCAATTTTAAAACAAAATAAATCTATGCTGTTTTGTTTTATGTATGCCTTATTAAATTACTGATATGGAACTTGTCTGCCCCAGATTGCAGGGCACTGCTAATGCATTGAGCTGCAGACACTACGTAGCCTTAAAAAAAAAACAAACAAAAAAGGTTTACATTAAAATTAATATGAAAAAGAGACAGGTTCAGATGGAATGACAGATGAGGTGAAAAATATTAAAAAAGTCTTGTCTAATTGCCTTCCAGGAACCCAGTATGCTATCAACTGCCATGATTTACAAAGCACCTGATGACTGGGATAGACAGCTACAGCACATTAAAGCTATTCATTTAGAAGGTGGAATCACAATGCTTCAGAAATTGCTGTATCCAAGGAGTTTTTGTTGAACATCCATAACTAGATGCACTCAGAAACATCCTGTGAAAACATTATAGTTATTGCTGATTTGAAAAAGACCCATAAAAACTATTAGTTTGAGGCTAAACATTTTTCAGCTAGAATTAGGAATTTAGGAAATCATAGAGTCATGTCATAGAAAGGCTTGGGTTTGAAGGGATCTTAAAGTCATCCAGTTCCCAATTTCCTGGGTGGCAGGAATGCCACCCAGTAGACCAGAGCCGCATCCAATCTGGTCTCGAATGTTTCCAGGGATGGGACATCCACAACTTCTCTGGGCAACCAGTTCCACTGTCTCACCTCCCTTACAGTTAAGAGCTTCTTCCTAACATCTAATCCAAATCTTGTCTTTAAGTTTAAAACCATTCCCTCTTGTCCTATTACTGTAAAAAAAGTTGCTCTTTTTGTAAAAGCTTTTTAAGTACCGAAAGGCTGCTCTAAGCTCTCCCCAGAGCCTTCTCTTCTCCACAGCTGAACAGTCACAACTTTGTCAGCCTGTTTTCATAGGAGAGGTGTTCCAGCCCTCTCACCATGTTCATGGCCCTCCTCTGGACTTTCTCCAGCAGGTCCATGTCCTTCCTGTGCTGGGGACCCCAGAGCTTCATGCAGTTCTCCAGGTGAGGTCTCACAAGGACAGAGCAGAGGGGCAGAATCCTCTCCCTTGCCCTGCTGCCCACAGTGCTTTGGATGCAGCCCAGGATGTGTTTGGCCTTCTCAGCTTCAAGCACACATTGTTGACTCAGGTCCAGCTTTTCATCCATGAGAACCCCCAAGTCTTCCTCTGCAGGGCTGCTCTCAAATGAGTTCATCTTTCAGTCTGTGCTCATGTCTGGGGTTGCCCTGGTGCAGCACCTTGCACTTGGACTTGGTGAACTTCATAAGAGCTTTGAGTTCTGTTCGCTCTTTCTTGTGAAAGGTGCAACATGCTGCTCTTAGGGTCAACAAAAAGAGACCTTGCAAACTTATATGCAACCACTATTCTAATCCAATTCATGGGGAGCTGACAAATAATAATTAGTATGAGCTCTCAAAACAACCCTAAAACTATTTAGCATCTCACTTCCAGGTGGGGTCGACATTTGGTCCAATCCTTATCACCATAGAATTTGTGTCTTTCTTTACAGCAGCTGTAAATAGAGATGGTCAGAATGCAGTCAGGGAAGGTCTATACGAAACAACGATTCATTCAGGAAAAACTGCGCAAAACAAGAAAGTGAAAAGAAGCCTTCTCAGAAAACCCTTGAAAAATACCAGCATCCAGAACACATAAAGGCACAAAACATGGACTTTTCTGAATTCTTCAAGACTTTTTTCTGCATTTATAATAAAAACCAATGAATGCCATTGTTCATTACATTATAGGAGAGTGTTCTGTAACAATGAAATTAGAGAGACTAAGAAATAACCCCTCTGTTGCTCAATATGTCAAGTAATTATCATCTACTCCCTTTAATACCAGCTAAGAAGCATGAGCCATCCCATTTGCATGGATGCAATAACTCAGTTTTTGCCTGGCATCTCCTTAATAGTAAACAAAATGGGAACCAGGCAGAAAAATAATTTGTGGAAAATAAAACACATTACTTGCAATAATTTTTAAAATTATGTTCTACATGTATTTGGCCAGGTCAGCAAGCAGCCAGTCTTAGTGAAAATTACTTCTTTCCATGTAACCAAAAGGATATTTCATTCTTTAGTCTTCAGATATTTGTTTGATTGGTTGAGGGTTTTTTCATAAAGTAAGCCCTAGTTACACATCAGATTCTGCTCCAGCCTTCCCGTACTCCCCAAATTTATTCCCTTTCCTGGTATTTTATTGTGTGCACAGACACTCTGATGCATGAAATCATCTCCATTGTTCTTCATATTCTGCTAGCAAGAATACAGAATGTTTATAAATAACTAACATATTGCATGGATAAAACGCAAGTCACCATACTAGTCAGAAAAATTGATGTGGCCTGCAGTGCTAATCCTACCTAGTGATTGCTCCCACCTCGATCCCTACCAGTTTCAGGGTAGCTTCTTAAAGCAGCACTTGAATAACACTGTAGGTACAACATAACAACAGAATTTTGTGGTGGACAAGTCTGAATAGAGTCAGGGAACTGCCAAGAGACTCTGCAGTTTCTCCATTTCCTAACAGCAAAAACATGAATAATTCTCTTAATCCCATTTTCCATCATTGGCCTCGCATGTACATTGCAAAAACCATGTAGAAAGATCCCAGATGCTTGTGCTAAAGGCAATTATAAAAGTTCAAGTACTCAGTTTTTACAGGGCAAGATGAGACATTTGGACAACTTCACTCTGGAGAAAGACAATGAATTCTGCTGCATGAGTGACCAGAGAGTTGGGGCTCAAGCATATGCTGGGGCTCTAAGAAAAAATCACAGTTGAAATCTGCAATGTGACCTCAATTACAGTCACATAATACACAAAAGTCAAAAAGGTTCCTAGTTTGTAACAAGAACCTAGCAAAAATCAGAGGGACAGGAGTTCAGCATGAGCACAATGATCAAGATCCAAAACATAATGGCAAGATGTTTTATCCACATGTAATGATATCCAGTAACACATGATTTAGCTACACCACGCTGTGCTCAGTTAAAAGAGAAAACTCTTTTTTAAAATGATGGATAATTTTTAAAATGCAGTTGCATGTTTTTAAGCAAAAAATAGAACAAATGCCAGACTCCGTCTTCTGCTGACCCTCCTCCAATATTTTAGGAGATGATCACTAACAAGAAGACACTCCACTTACCTCCTTCCTGAACTAATAGTTAATTCTGAGACACTATAGTAAATCTAATTCAACACCAGTCCAAGAAATACTGATATTCTGACACAAGACATAGTCAAGCAGAAGCTACAATGTTTAAAACTATAGAAACATATATAGAATGGAACACTTTTGATTCAGCTTTTAGTAGCTGCAGCATGCAGTTGCTGCATGTTAACACAAATCACCTCACTATTAATCTAGATTTCACTAGCCTACGTCCTAACAAATGAAATGCTACCTGCTATAACACCTGATTGAAAAAACCATTTTTTTTTTACAAATGGGAGCATAGATCCATGAGCAGATCTATTATCATATTTGATTAAAGTTTCTTTACGCATTCACATTATTTCTGAGATAAGACTGAATTGTCCATCTCATCCACCAACATCATGGCCAGTGAGAATCAGTAACATTACTTCAAACATTGCTGTTTTAGTAACAAAAAAGGACTCGTGCTGTTTGCTCTCAGTTTCATTAGAGGCCAGTCCGAGCAGAAAAAACAGCATTCTCAGCCATTTGGATACAGCAACCTGTCCTCAGCTTTGTATACCTGCAGACAAAGGTGTCAAGGTGTTTTATGAAACAAGTAAGGAAAACTCTAATGATATGCTACCAGGATTTCCAAACAGCTCTAATTCCAACAGTCCCACTTTTTTTTTTTTTCTTATTTTCACTCTCCTTGCATTTATTGTTCTGTCAACAGCACCATTCTCAGAAGCTGCCCTGCCTATCAAGTAAGTATTAAGATAGACATGGCGGTATGAACACACTGAATCATGAGACTTTAGTCACTAAATGGTCCAACTGGCTTAGCAGGAATAAAAAACATTTGTGTGGAATACAGAGAAGATAGACAATGACAGGAAAACCAGAAAGAGAAATCAAGCTTCCCACTTAAGAACTTCTTGATAAAAACTCAATTTTTAATAATAACTTCCTTTTTGTGGCTAATATAAAGTTTAAATGGACTTCAGACAAAGCCAAGTAGATTTTTCTTAATTGCCATCCAAATTATGCTCTCTGTCTTCTGCATCCTTTGATAAGCTAAAAGCTGTGTTGCTTTGTGGCAGCCTAACTGAGAACTTCACTGTTCTGTTTTTCCGTGAATGCAAACTAGTACCCTTCCAAGACCCACTTATATTACTTTATGGTTTTAGACCACTCCCACATTACAGCCCCAAATCCTAAAGCAAGTATTCTTCACTCATGGAAGTTCTGCTGCCTTAAAGAAAGTGGCCATAAAAATTACTCTGATAAGCTGAGTTTTGTGGGAAAAATGAAAGAGGAAAAAGATTGGCCTAACTAAGAAGGAATAGCATAAGAGAAAAACCAAAAATTTTTCTGACACTGCTGAACTGCATTTTATCTTTGTGAAAGACACAGCCTAACAGAATATCTTGCTTTGTTTACAGGACATATTTGATATATTCATTTCTTACATACACCATATCAGGGGTGTCTTCTGCACATTAAACAATTCCACATGCAGGAAGACTCTGCATTTGCCTGGTGTAAAAAAACCCAATATAAACTATACCTTAAAATAAAAAGTCCATTTATTCCCAAGTGAGACCTGTAGTTCAAATACACCTTTTAAAAATTAATTTTTAACTGAGTTGTGGAGATACAGTGGTCAGTACCCAGAATGAAGACTGTTTGTTAAAATGTAGCCTAAGCAGTGATAGAGTTCTCTATGTGATTCCCATTTATTCTGAAAATCCCTTCAGGTTGGACATGCAACATCGGCAAAACTCAGGGTCAATGCTTAGAACCTCCATATTCAGCTCTGAGACTGTATTAAAAAGCAAACATCTCCTGACTAGTTTTTTATTTTTAAATAATACCCACTCCCATGTATCCTTTTCTTTCAATAGCAAATGCAAAAAATTAGTTTTTGCAAGATCTCAACATCGTATCTAGTGGGTAAGACAATTCACAATCTTACAACTCCTTTCCCTTCACTCCATTCTCTCTGAACAGGCCAATAGCTCTTGTCCAGGAAGACCATCCATTATCACAGTGACAGTTATTGATTTTAATTAAAGTAGCAGAAAGAAGCTGAAAATATTAAGCCCTATTCTTTCACGTTCCAGGAATCAAAATAAATGGTACAGAGAATTTACACTGACATAAGCATGTATTTATGCCTATGTCCAAAGCTGTAGCCAATCTGCACAAGAGATGCCAAAAGAGAACTCCAAGAGATTTAATTAGTATAGAAAGCTGATTTGATGATAAGTACAACATGTAATAGTCTTGGCACCAGCAACTCACCAGGATAAGGGAGTCCCTATTGCAGTGAAAAACTTGAGGGGCAGCAGTAGGCACTTGATTTGTTTACATAACCAATCAAGCTGTTTTGCCCCTTTGTTTTTTTCCCCCCTATTGCTTATCCCATGCCTGCAAAGAAAGAAAGTGTTTGGGTTAACATCCAACAACTCACAATTACAACTTGAAATGCCTGCCAACTGCATAAATCTCAGCAGCCATGAAAAGGAAAAAGGCTTTTTCCTACAATAAGAGACCCAGGCACACATACACACACAGAAAGCAGGAGTGTAGTCTGCTCTTAAGCTTATCCCCAAGTTGCAGAAAAACATTTCAATTCCAGACTTGAGAGAAGTAAGCAGGCTCAGAAAGGCTGTGTTGCATGTAAATTTGCGAAACATGATTTTGTTGAGTGTTTGGTTTTTTTCTGGCCCATCAGAAACAGCGTCTTATAATACAGCTTTGCTGCCCTGCAAGAAGTGATGAAATGATGTTCACAAGGCACAGGGCAGACCATTGGGTAAGTGCCAGATACAAAGGACTGCTACTCTAATGATTAAAAAAAAATCTATTCATCTTTCAACCTCCACCTGATCAATGGGCTAAAATTGGTTTTAAATGTGATCCCACTATATTTTAGAATAAGCTGACTAAGGACAGACTTATGCAGTCTATCTTCACCCTTTTAAAGATTTTTTATCTCCACTGTTATGTGGATAAATGAAGAGAAATTTTTTCGTGTGTTACATTTTCTCTGTGTAATCCCTGCAGTAAAATAGTGATTTACCCAATGATTGTCATGTGTAAGTGCTTAGATATTAATCAGCAATTTTACATATCAGAGCAATTTTTCCTTCTTTCTCTCAAATACCAAAAATACAATATCAAATCCATAACAGCCTTGTTCCATCTGTAAATCCATCTGGTTTTCTTAGTATGTGCTCTTGAAATACTGATACATTTCGGGAAAAACACATTGCAAATAAACAAGTTTCATATACAGCATTTCAGTTTTGGAATGCAAGAATTCATCCTGTCTTTCAATCTGAAATTCCACTGCATTGCTGTAACAGATATCTCTGTCTTGCAGGCTGTAGCATATTGTTGTCACCTGAATGTTTATTCCTTTCTCTGTCTTTTGAACAGACCCCTCCCTTCAATAAATGAAAGATGTAATAGAGAAGCTATTTGGAAGCATGAAATTTATGCCTTTTTTTTTTTTTTTTCCTCCCTAAGGATCTGTGAATTTGACTGTTTCCTTGGTGTTCCTCTTCTGTTTGATTATCTGCATCTTATGGGCATAGAGATTTCAGGGAGTCTGGTGTGACTGTGGCTCCTTTTGGAGCAATGTGCTGAACAAGCTTTACTGCTCTCACTGGCAGAGTGACAGGCACTGAGCACAGGTGTCTCTCTGATCAGGGTCATAGAGGAGAACCAGCTACTTCTGATGTGCTCTGAAATCAAATAAAAGCAATTCCATGCTAGTCAGGAGCATCATCTGAACCAGTGACACTTTTGCCCTGACAACACTAAGTAAGAAATTCACCACGTGCAACAATCTTCTGCCACCTAGAGAGAGACTTGGCAGAAAAATGGTGTAAAATTAGCAACTGTCACTTACTCAATTTGCACAGAAAAAAAAATTTAAATTGTTTCCACTCATTTTGAGCTTTGACAAGGGAAGCAGGATGCTAATGTTTCCAGCGTGCACTGTCTGAGGTAGACTGCAGCATACACATTTATCAATCCTGAAACCAATTACTGTTCTTCTGTCCGTCAGAGCAGACACCATTTTCTCGGCATGAATATTCATTAATCAGACCACTATACACTGCAGGTGAGTCCAAAGAGGCTTTCCTCATCATGAAATGCAGGTTAAAACCTACTACAGCAAAAATACACTGTAATATACATGGTTGAATTTTGCCAGTATATCTCAATCCACTCACAGCACCACTGGAAATTCTCTAGACATGTCACTTCTTGGCTTGGACTTAGATAATGACTGAAGTAGAGGACACAAAGGATTTGGAGAAGGTGTGCAAGCATTTACCCACCAACAGATGTCCCATCAGGGAATGATCCTTGAATCATAGCATGAACAGCAGAAAAAGAGTGCTTTGAAAACCTTGTGCAACTAAGAGATGATTATATCAGTAAGTAAAGAGAATGAGGAAAAAAAATCAAATTTCTTCCCAAAGACATTAATCTTTCCAGGTTTTCAAGATCTCCATGTCTCACTCTCAGCTGACAGAATACCGTCACCTTGGGGTTATATTGAACAGAAGTAGCTATCGATTAGAAAAGTGCAGATTAGGAGCTTTGCAAAAGAGTTGCTCAGCAATCTCTATTAATTGGATATTTTCAGCACTTGAAACTTAATTTCTATCTCCATTTAAGTGGGTCAATATTGTGGAAACAGCTAGAAAACAGATCTGGCACAATAAAACTGCAGTTCTCTTCCTATTTGTTTGGATCAGTCTAGTCAAAAGCAGAACGTGTCTACCTTCAGGCTAAATAACCACTGGCCTCATGCTCCATGAAAAGGCTGTAACAGTTTCCATTTAGCACTGTACCAGGGATTCATGGATTGTACCAACTTTACAGAATCACAGCTTGTCTCAGAAGGAATCTCTGGTGACTGTCTCGTCCAAACCCCTCAGCTCAAAATACAGCAAGTTGTCCAGAATCATGGACAGCTCACAGTTGGGTTTTGAATATCTCATAGGCTGGAGACTCTACAACCTCCAGGCAGTAGAGTTTCTCTTTATTCCTGTGTTCTGACTCTCCCTGTAGCAAAATGCTTTTTTTGTGCTGGGCCTTTACTTCAAGGGTAAACCATCACAGCTCTCAGCTTTTCTCTGTATGTCCCTTTATGTACTCCCTTAAGCATCTCTGTGCCCTTTGCTCCAGCATATCCATGTCTCCTCTTGTACTTAGGAGGAAAGACGTGGACACAGAACTCTAGATGTGGCAGGCATGACTAGAGCCAAGGATCACATCTCTTGAACTGCTGGCAATGTTCTTCCTAATACAGCCTTCTTTGCCACAAGGGTGTATTACTGTCTCATGTTCAACAGTTTTGGTCCAGCAGTTCATCTTCTTTCCAGTCCATCTCCCCGTCCACTTGTCTAATGAATTGTTTCACCAGTTTGTCTACTCTTGGCCACTTTTTAGACATGAGGATCTCCAGAAAAATCAGGTTCTATTGAATTCTGTTTCTAGGAGGATGAAGCAACTAATCCTTACAGACTGTAACATGAATACTCATGAATAGGCTGTGCTGAAACAAGATGACTGGTCATTGTTGTCTTGTCAATTTTGCTCCTCAGTTCTGAAGGAAGCAGCACATCACACTGACTAAGGATGAAGAACAATTCGACCATTGAAGGAAGCCCACTGGGTTTCTGCCCTCAGAGGGTAATATCCCAATTTGACTAAAGGAGAAATACTGAGAACATTTTCTGAAAAACAACATGACCTTTAAGAGGAAAAGAAAAAAGGCTTCTTTTTCTTCTGCTATACAAAACTGAGAGCTTCTGCTTGAAATTGCAGTGAATCTGAGCCTTAAGCTAACATCTGGAGTCTTGCACATCTGTAGCTTAACTAAGGATCAGAGCATTTTTGTTAACTTTCAATATGTATGTTTTTGTAACACTGAATAGAAAGACGTAAAATTTTACAGGACTAGCAAAGGTAGGATGGAGACACCAAATGGAAATATGTCTAGTTTGAGTTCATCCATTTACTAATTCTTAAGGTTAGCCAAGTTCTTCAATTTTTACAAACACATAGAAATACCTGAACACCTCATGACAATTCCAACAAGAAAAATCATTTATAGCTCTCCTGCACCTACTTAAGAGCAGGAATAACAGATTTCCAGCAAACAAAAACAATGGACACAAACTCCCAGAATCCAAGTCTTTCTGATCATTGGTCTAACAGAGGGAGAGACACCTCTTCACATGTTTGAAAGCACCACCTGCTCACACTTGCCGAGGCGTGGAGTTCTGCAGGAACATAGACATTACCGCGTTCTTCTCTTATTCTGCATAACTGCTGTAAATGTCAGTGCTTTGCTCATCCAAGTCCCATTGTACAGAAAAAGTTACCAGTAGAAAGTATCAGTATCAAGTGAAGATAAAACTCTCCTAAAGCTTGTTTATGATGGATAATTGTGCCCTTTCTTTCCTTTGATGCATGTAACCATTTCATCCACACCCCCTACTTGCAGTGAGAAAGCCAAACTTTTTAAATGCATCTCCCCTAACTTCTTTGATCCTTTATTCTCTCAAAAAAGACTTGGTCATGCTGTTTTAGCTGTAACAATATGATGTGTGCTAATAACTTTCTGATTTGCTGTCACTAGTGTCTCAGCAATTGTTTTTTCATCATGGAGTTCTCTTTGAAGATTATTAGTCACTGTCAAGGGTGACCTGTTAGCTGTATTGTGAGTGGTTAATAAATGATTTTTCTTTACATAATTTATACCAAAAATTAAACTCTAAAGGTTGTGCTAGATGTTACCAATCCTAAAGACCAAGCCTAAAAGTGCAGGTATTAAAAAGGTGAGACACTTGAAACAGCACAGCTATTCTTGGGCAAGCATTAATAATTAGATATTACTTTGGAGAAAGGGCAATGCTTCATCTGAAGATGAAGTATTATCTTCAATAGCTCTTTGTGCAGTTGGTGGAACATTCCCACTGATTGTGCTTATAATCTCAAAATAAGTTGGCAGGTTTGCCCTTTTCTAGCTGAAATATAGTCCCTTCTGGGAAACCTTTACCAACACACCCTGACAACTGTTATGTCCTATTAAAGGTTGCTCACTGATATTTGTAGTATCTTAAATACACTCTGCATTATTGCAGGTGAATTCTACATTTGCTTAGAGTAAACATTATGCTGAAAACAAAAGCCAAACAGATTTCTAGGGGCTGCCTTGTTTAGGAAGCAGACTCATTGGTGTGCTAGACTATTGTTGTATTTTATAGAGTTGCTTCAGGAACAGCAAAGTCATTCAGGAATGAAACCAGGCAGTTGTCAGACTGCAGGAGAAATTTGGTCATTTATGATCTCCTGCTCTCTAAGAACAAGAGGGTTCCACAGACATTTTTTGATAGAAAAGGCAAAAAACCAGTATGACTGATCACTATTGCAGAGTGATATTAAAACTTACTCTCAAATACTGTTTATCTTTCCCCCAGATGTCTTTAGGAAATTCCTCTTTATGTGGCAGAAGTGTTTTTTTGTTTTGGTATAGTTTTGTTTGGTTTAAAAAAACCCAGCAAAGCTGTTGATCACATGAGAAAATACAAGTTTTCATTGCTTTTATGAAGAAGGGATGTGCATGTTAGTCTCATTTTACAGTTGGAAAGATTTACCTTGTCTTCAATCAAGTAATTAAAAAAAAAAAAAAAAAAGTATGCTTGCTTGCGATGTTGAAGAAAATATACCAGAAACTAAGGCACTCATTAAGTTATCCCTTTAGGGCTACCAAAACAGTCCACACTCCATTTTTGTCAAAAATCTACCCTGGAACATCTGATGTCAAGACAATTCAGCTTTTATGTTTGTAGTAATGTAAGGTACCCATTTGTGCTTATGAGAGTAGCAAAGGACTGCAAGTTTAAAAAATAAGAGGAAAAAAACCCCCGAAGCTTCAAATTCTTTTGAGAACTATAAGTTAGAGTTTAGTGAAATATTTCCACTAGATGAATTATTGCTAAGAGTGTTACAATATTGGTTAACAGAGAGCATACTGATAATATCCAACTGTCATAATTCAGAAAAAATACATAAAACAAAAACACATCACATTTTCTTGTGCTTCTTTTAAACTTGTGCACAAGTACCAAGAATGTAACAAAACAATTTTTCCAAGTTATTACAAATATCCATAAAAACAACTCTGCTCAAAGCTGTCACACATTCCTGGGCCGAAAGGTAAGGGTCACTGGAAGGTAATTGCATATAAAGTTCTATAGCATGTAATTATTTAATCCCTTTTATGTTAATAGCCACATTTAATCATTAAGGATGGTCAGAATGGTTCTGTCAAACATGTTTTGGCTAACTACAAACTCAATACACATATTCTGAAGGCAATGTTTGCATGAAAGGAAAGTTTTTTGCCCTTGTCTGCAATTGCATATATGGATTTAGAAACAGCACCAACCTGTCTTGAATCAGTCATATTCAGAAAACCTTATCCCATCTATTTCTCTCTGTGAGCCAACACATCCTGCTGAGGTGTGTATCTTGTGCTCGGCAGGTCTCCAGCAGAAAAAAAATCTGTGTGCTCAGGAATTCAGCAAGAAAAACAGAACAGTGGGGCATTTTTAGCTTATAGACTGATAGTCTTAAGTGCTATGCACTCAACTGCAAAATATAAAATCCCATGAGCCCATTTGTTTTGTGAAAAAAAACACCCCAACCTGACACAAGTTTAGCTTGCTTGTTTGTCACAAAAAAATATTTTCCAATATTTATTGCAAAAGACACATCCTTTATTTCTACTAGTGATACAGCCACAGCCTATAAAAATCAGCCAAAAGATTTATTCCGAAGACTTTAGAATTAAACACATGCATAGAGTATAGCCAGATTTTAAATAAGGATTAGAACTTGTGACCTTCAAGTATAAACTTATAACAGTGACATTTGTAAATTAATCTTTAAGACTAATTTAATGACATGAGTTGAACACATTGTTAACCTCAGCTGGAAAAGTATTGTCTTTATACTTTGCAAGTCCCTTTTAACCTCCCCATTTCTTTGTACATCCCTTGCATACAAAACCATACTTACTAAATGAACAATCACAGGCAGAACAATCATGGATATACACTAGTACAAGGGGTTTATTTTCCTGTGACACTTCAAGGAAATATAGTTTATTGTGTCAGATATGAGTCTGTGTGTCCTGAGAATTCCCTCAACAACAAAGTCATGTAAGAAGTCATTTGTATCATGTCTCTGAGAATACAAACATGGTTTCACATCTAAAACTTATTCTACAAAACAAATTAAATTAGACACTGCCTACTTTATGATGTAAATTGAACCAACACACCCACACAAGTGACTTCTAGCTGTATGACTATTTTAATAAATAATATTGGCTTGGTTTTGAAGGGAACTGATTTCTGACAAAATGGAAAAATCAGTCTTTGGTGTTCTTTCATTTTGTATTCTGGGGTAGAAAAAAAAAGGTGGGGAAAAAACAATGAATAACAGGTAATTTCACATTTGTGTTTCTTACGAGAAAAAATGAAAATAAATTTCAGGACTTAAAAATCCCAAAAAACTTTCAAAAAGTAGGTCTTCAATTTTATATATGTCAGACAGCTGAAACTGATGAAAAGTTGACTGGGGCTACTTAAAACCAAAAATCACATGCACAGTCCACACTGAGTTTTAGTTTGCAAAAGAAAGAAGAAGGAGAAAGTGTTCCAGGACTGTAATTACAGAATAAAGTGTAGGTGCTTTTATTGTAAAATGTGAGTCAGTCTACAATCCAATTAGGTGTGTCTCACTTCTCAGAAAAAACATTTTGCAGTAACAGTATGTACAAGGTAATTGTGCCTATGAGAGACAGGCCTACAGCGTGAGTATGACTATGCATCTCTAAAAGCTTATGAATTGAGAAGATATTTTAAAGGATTTTCTAGGCAGCTGGAATTCAGGAATCTGGTTTTGACAGCTTAATAGGGAAATGGAGAGAAAGAGAGTGCGTGTAAAAGGCAGTGTGCAAGAGGGCATGAGAAAGAGTGACTGTGAGCGAGACAGGATGACAGGGAGAGAGAGCAAGTGGGGAAGAGCATGAGGGAATGCATGAGAGCGGGCAAGAGCAACAGTGAGGGCAAGTGAGAGCAAGAAAGCAAGCACATGAGAGCCTGTAGGAGAAGGAGACCTTGTCTAAAACATTCAGTAATGTCAGCTATTAATAACAGATGTAAGAAACGATCTTGTCTCCAGTGAACTGTGTTTTGACCCACTTATTACAGAAGTCAAACATGACCTAACACAGTGGGGCTGGGAGCACTGAAGTTCAGCTACTAACACTGTGTTTAAAAGCAATATCAGTTAGTTGGATGAAAATCAATTAAAAAAAACCCAAGCAGCAGAACCCAGGAGGGGCAAGTAAAGTCTGATACAGGGTATGGGTTTCTGCTGGTGGTGATTCACACTGGCACAGTTTGTGTTGTTTCTCTGCCTCTTTTGCAAAGCACAAGCTGCAAGCACTTGTTGATTAAATGACACCATGGACTTATATAGAGACTAAACTGTTGCCCTGAAGCATTCTCACTAATCATTCCTTTTGAATTTGAGTCCAAATTCACACTAGACTGATAGAGGAACACATATATGAGCCCTAGACCATTACATGGATCAAATGAGGCAAGAGGGTGTAATCCTCTAGTCTGTTTCCCACTGTCACCCCCCAGACTCGGGTGGAAATGGACTTCTGGGACAACTTCTGAGAGCAAACAAGTAGCTCACATCAGTATTTCCCACACAGGAAGGAAATCTCTCATATTACATCCAAAATGAAAGAAAGATAAGGTGGGGAAAGAGTAGGAGAGGCTCTAGAAACACAGCTGGGAATTAGCTAGCTCCAGTACTTGCAAGAAACAGTTTGGATTTTGGTTTCACTGTGGATGAGTTTCTATACTCTGTTACATACTTTCCTGTCTATGACTTGCAGGTTTGCAAGTTTGATGTCTTTTGGAGCATATCTGTGACCTGAAAGTATATACCCTTCCTCTGTCTGTCCCATGTGATACCAGGAGTCCCACTACTCATTGCCAGAAGACTGTTTTTAATTTTACTTTAAAATCATTTTAGCTTCCTTTATAAAAGTAAGAACTGAGAATATAAGTAACTACTAATCCAAATGCTGACCAGAGTTAATGTTTCCTCACTTGTAGCTATGTTGCACATAATAACATTAACAAACCAACCCACACTGAACAGAAGTCTGCTTGTCTAGCATCCTTCCAGGAGTCTGCTTCCCAAACATTCCTCAGCCTTCTGGAAGCAGTAAAATGCTTCTGCTGAAGGCACAGAATAATTCTGAGAGAACTAAAAACAACTTTTCATAGCTCTAGGATTAATGAGCTAGGTGGCTTGTCACTATTTGCTCATTATAAAGCAAGCTCAGAACAGTAATGGCTAAAAGTCATTAACTCCTGGCAGCAGCTCAGTAACATATGGGAAGAACTGGTGGCCTCAGCTCACTTCTTAAATCGTGTAACATTTCTCATTTGTCAGTCCCAGCAGAAAGACCACAGTTTGAATGCAGACTGAAGAGCTGCTTTCTACATCCCAACTATCACATCTTATGGAATTTGGAAACTACCAGAGGAGCTGCTATGGCTGCTGGGACCTGTCTTCCCTGAGTTGCATCCATCAGTTTCAAATTAGGTAATTTCGCATCTGCTGTGGATACTGACTTTAAAGCTAAGAGATTCTTAAAATAAAGCAACTCCCAAAACACTGTATTTCTTTAACAGCCACAGGAACATATTCAAATGCACTTACTGCTCAATCACACTCTTTGTCTTAAATCATGGCTCTTCAGTTCTCTCTCTTCTATTTTGAAGAGCTGCATAAAGCCTCACAGCATTCTTTTTAATCATAACTACCTGCAAACAAGTTGGAATATACAACACTTGGGATTTACCAAGAAGTGCTAACACAAAACAGCCTTGAACTACTTAAAAAAAAAACAAAAACATGCAGGCAACTGGATAAGTTTATATTAAGTTTAGTTTGGGGTTTTTTTTCAGTCATAGGAATATGAATTCAAAAACACAGTAGTTTGAACAGAAAACCTGTAGTTTGATCAATGGTTTGATTCACCCAGTGCTGAAGTACAATTGTCCCTTCAGAGTGAGCAGGAACATTGTCAGACCTGTGACAGCCTGTGAGTTGAAAGGTGCAAAATATAGAAAGACAGAGAGGCAAACCCACACCAGAAATGCTGACAAGCTTTCAAGTATGTAATTTTTTCTTCCAGTGAGCACTGAGACAAGCAAGGTCTTGAGGATCTTTGGAAAAGCCACTACCATGTTTTATATTATTTAGGTAAAAGTGGTTGAATCCAGAATCCAACTTACAAAGCAGTCCTTGTGCAATTCCCATTTACACAAAAAAAGTCAAGCCTGTGTGTTATCTTTTTTTAGGAACAGACAAATCAAAAGTTTCATGATGACATATTGTAAGAAACTAGCCTGGCCACCAGCTTCAGCCAGTTTTGCACTGCGTTTAAAACAGCATTAAGTTGTCCTGCCCTGTACTCTACCCTGATGTTGTTTACGTGTCTGCGTTTATCCCAAGTAGGAATAAAATCTAAACCCTTAAACCCAAACAACTTAACCCAGCCACTTTGCCTTAGGGTGTGCAGTTGCTTTTCCTCAACACTTCTTCTCTAAATAGCTATGCCACTTTGACAATCAAAACAGCCAGTGACAGAAATTGCCACAACATTTTGGTCATGTTGTTTCTGTTGAACTCAAGTCAAGATTTTATGAACAAACTACATGGTTTCTTTGCTTTTTTTTCCACTATGAAATACTTGGTATAAAAAGCATGTTTCCTGCCATTGCTGTTCATTAACACCAAATCTTTTAACCACTGAGAAATTCACTGCTGCCTACACTATGACAGATAGCAAGCCTGACATAGACAACTTTGCTTCTGTGTGGTTTAATACATGGCAACTGATAATCCTGTACTCAGTCCAAGTAGTATAGGGTGAAATCAGGACAACTATTTTTCTACAAATTCAGAACCCATTGCTGAAACTTTAGGGCCGTGTTATTGTTCAGATACCAGAGAAGATATTTAGACATAATGCACTTTTACCAGCAAAATCGTATGTTCCTACAACTTTATGTTATAGAAAATGTCATCTGTATTTTAAAAGTGGAAATGAAAAAAAACTGGAAGACAAAGTGGTGGACAAACTTTAAGCCAAGGACTTAAAGCTGAAGCTTCTATTTCATTCCATTAACTGTAGTAAATACTGAGCAAAGGAAGTCAGTAGATCCAGAACATCTAGACAGGGGAAAGCAGTAGCTTAAATGACCTGCTGAAAATATGAGAATAATCTGAGATAGGATGAGCAGCCTCAAAGGACAACAGCTGGATTTTCAGCAACAGAAACAGACCTCAGTGCTGCCTCAGAAACTGGAAAGGCAAGAGCAACACCACATTTAATTAAAAGCTAATTGGAATATCATGCTGATAACCAAAAATACTGTGTTGATTTGACAGGACAGGTCACAGTCCTTTCAGCTTAAGACCATGACATGAGCTGCAGATGTTCACAGGTACAATTACAGAAATACAACTGTGCTGTTAAAAAACAAAATGAAACCCACGCTTAAAGCTGTTCTATAAAGTAACTACTCTTAAAAGAGGCAAGCATAACAGCTCACTTAAACCACCAAGTACTCATAAATGCCTCCCCTGTACAATGACGAGAATATAATTATACCCTTTGCTATGTTTTGTAGAGAGTTTATTTGTCTTTTTAATTTATGACAAAGATTTTCTCAGTTTCAGGTAAACCATAAGCCATAAAAATAAAAATCTAAAAATTGCATGCAACTCCAAGGCCTCCCCCTGGGAGGGAAATGAGGAATAATTTTTCACTAGTAGATCATGCTCAGTGTCTTGACAGCCTTCTGGGGAACTATTTTTAAATACGAGTTTCATTACCAAAATGCAAGAAGAAGGTAATCCTAACAAAGACTGTACTTATGCAAGAGCTTTGAAACATCTGTGTTTATGTGTATATATAAATGTAAACATCCAATATTTTAGAGCAGTCCCTCTCCATCCCCTCCCAAAACCATCAAGAACTTTCACTGAAGTTTGAAATTCTCTTTCCAGTGGAGAAAGACCAAAATACCTGCAAGGCCTGTTCGAATATCACACACCAGGACTCACACTGTCCCCACCAACTGCTACAGCAGATAACTAAGTCAGACAGAAGAGGGGCAGCTACTCCTGAGGACAGGAGAGTAATGAAAAAGTTAATTTCTACATTGGCAAAATGCAACAAAACACAACCACTCTGCCAAATTATTTGGAATTTTAGAAACACAGTTGTTTCAGCAACTGTCATTTAATCTCAACCAGTTCCAGCTGAGGCTTTATTCTAACATTTTTTGAAGAGGGTTGCCAACAGTCATGGATACAAAACCTCAAAGTTCTCCAATTCACCAAAAAGTGATTGCAATCTGTAACCAGAAATAAATAAGCAGTTAAAACTGTGAACTACTTTGAAGCTAATAAAAACCTTAATAATAGTAGTGAGAGATGTCCAAAAATTCTGTCAAGGAAAACAAAAGAGAAAAATAAATCATTTATTTCCTGTTGCTTGATTTTGTTTACTCATAGCTTTAGGCTTGGTGTCCCTAAATAGTGCCTGCACCCATCACATTTAGAACCTTGTTTTTAAATGAGACCTGAGACTCGAGACCCGTGATGTACTTAGCTGAGACTAAAGGCAAATATACTTAACACTTCAATTCATGATAAAAAGTGTCAGTGAGTCATGTCAAAAGTCAACCCAGGCAACATTTAAAACCCCACAGGATTTCCAACAGGACCCAGCTTTGAATCACAGTTACTGATCTAATCTGAGGACTGATTATATATCATTGCTCTCTGCCTCACATTTATTGCTCAAAAAATAGTAAAACTTACCTTTGTCCTCAGTATACTGCTGTATGCAAGTACTGTAACTGTTTGCTTTAGAGTGCAATACTAAAATACATTATAATACCTTTGGGGCATAAATCTCTAATAGAGAAACCTATTAAGATTAAACAGAAGCCAGTAAGGGCAGCATGAAGTAGACTTTATTACATTTTTAGACAAATCAAGGAGTTAATGTTAAGACAGCAGACCTGTTCTTCCCCATCTAGTGAGAAGAGCATTATTAGCTCATACTCTCAGTTTTAAAGTATCCTGTGAGACATTCTACTTCTAAAGATGAACAATTATCAAAATGGATTAATTTGCAACTCAAAATGATCTCATTCTCTTCACATTGCTCAGAATGCTTTATAAAACACTATTAAAGGAAATAAGAGTATTTTAGTGATTAGAATTAGTAGCCTACATTAAAATAATTTACATTTTGTTATGAAAAATAATAGTAGAATAACAGAAATTTTTTGAACTCTTTGGGAAATACTCCCTTTCTACAGTGAATCTTGAAAAAATTAAGCTAATTTTATTACACTATCTTTCTGCAGATATTTCTTTTTATCCAAGAATCAATGTGTTACAGGGCTTAATTGTGATCCCTCCACTAAAGCAAGCGGTAGAATTGATTTATATGTTATCAAGGGACAACACCTTTCCCTCTTAACTGCCCTCAGATTTTCTGTGGGTGAAATCCTGGTTATGAGTATACAGGAGAATGTGATATACACCCAAATTATATTCCAGTCTATACATATCCTGTGAGCTTTCAATAGGCATCACACATTGGACAGGGCAACATTTGTTACTGAGTAGTTTAGCTAAAACACATAATTTTATTTTAGTCAGCACACATTTATTCACAAGACCAAAAAGTGTTTTTCATTTAATTAAAAAAAAAGCTCAGGAATTAAATGAAATTCACAAAACAGGGATGCTATTCATCATCATGTTCTCTATAGCCAAGATTTATTTCCAACAGAAAATCTGTCAGCCAAAAATTCCCATTTTCTCAAGTTAATGATAATGCATTCAAAAACACCCAGCAAGACCCCTCATCCTGGGAACAGCCAGATACTTTTCCCTGCAATGTGACATCTACTTCTAAACAAATTAAGTTTCAAGAGATATTCACCACCCATATTTACAAAGGGAAGGAATATGGAAAAAAAAAAAAAAGGAGAGGCAGCTTCTCTAATTCTCCTCTTGGTCCATCTATTTCCTTAGACAATGACACCTAGTCACTGAGAAAACTAGAGCCCGTGCTCAAGCATCCTAGATTTTTTTCCCAGAGCTCCAGAGGGAAGTCCACAGTAACAACTTCAGTTGGAAGGCCCTGTCCGCTTCTCATCAGACTTGAAAATTTTTGTGAAATAGGTATGGGATGCTATTGATGATCCTACAGAAATGTAAAAGAGTTGTGAATGCCTTGATAGAGGCACTTCATATTTTGCTCTATCATTCAAGACAGAGAGGAACACTCAGGAAATGACATGAGTTAATCAAAGCTAGTATACTTTTATTTTACTCTGACTTTAATTTGAAACTCTGTATAAAAATGTATTTTAAAGATGAAACCTAAATCAATACTTCCTGCCAAACACACAAAAAAACAGCTCAGTGGCAAGTATTTCCAGCTGCACTACAGTTTTGACAGAATTTATCCATCCTGAGAGCTTGCCACACCACAGACAGCTTTAGTTGAAGCACTTCATTCACAAAAAGGCTTTAAAACATGTTGTATTGATGGTTTTTGTTTTCTCATTCCTTCCACTATTTCTCCTATTCCCACCAAGGCCCAGAGCCACCCCTGCCCTTGGGCATGTCACAGGTTTGGTAGTGAGCCACTGTTGTCACATTACTACCTTGGTTTTCAAACACAACAAACTTACAAGTGGCAGCATATTAGAACTGAAAATTTATAGATCTAAGAAATTATAGTTTAAGTTGCTATTCATCAACATAATTGGATGTTAATAATAGAGTTTACAGTGCTGGCATGCATATCAGGTACACATACTATACATTTATTAAGTAGAATTCATTCCACCGAAGTTCTAATAAGGGCTGCTAAATTCCATCTTAAATGTCAGAGGAGCCAGAAACCCAAGCAAAGACTGCTTTTCACAGGTGGAATTTTGCGAATAAGTCAAACAGAGCTTTTTTAGTGTTAAATGTGATTATACTTGGCTTCATCTCTGCTGACACATGTTCTCTTCCCTATTTGTATTTATTTTTCTTGCAACCCTCAACTGAAAATCAATGGAACTCAATGTTCTGTTCTGACTGCTTGTTCCAGGGATGGTCTTCATTGTATGATTGTCTTTAATGGATATATAATATATGTTTTAAAGCAGGTGGGAAAAAAGGTAATCTGCAGATTTTCAAGCATGCTTTTGAGATATTTTTGAGCTACATATTATGTGAGCTTTTTGGCTGCTTATGAACAAGCTGATACACACTTTTGAGCCATTATTCTAAATGACAAGATCACGTTAAGCACTCATTCCTGTGACAGAAAGTTCTGCCATTGGCATAAGATTAAAAAAGTAAGGGAAACTAATAAAAACTCATAACATTTGCTGATCTCTAACTGTCATCCACAATCACTGTCAGTCACTATCTCAATGCAAACTGGTTGAAAGACATACTCTTAAAAAGGAAGTACATTTATTGATCACAGAATTACTGCACCCTATCCCATGTAGAAGATCATTCCAACCATTTTCTTTGGCACATCCTACGCAGAAAATAGAGCTGGATATGGTAAGACACAGAATTACCAAGAAAGACCCAAAATATAGCAACCTTTACATCACCTGCTTTGAAGGACAAGTTTTGCATCTTTGGTGGTAAAGTTAGCACAATCAGATGACATTCTGATTATCTTCACAAAAAGCCTGGCTTCTAACTAATTTATTTCATAAATTTGGAAATTCATTTTCTGAATGAGCAAATTTACAATACTCCGTTATCACCATCGATTTCTCATGTAGCATGACCAGACACCAAAACGGTTGCTTAGAAGCAGCAATATACACTAAAAGGTAAGCATATCTATTCCTGCTAAAACCCCAGTAAGTATGTGAAGCATCCCCAAAGAAAATCCCTTTTATATAACTGCACCCTCAGACTTCGTTTTGCTCTGAGAAGAACACACCCCCTGTACAACCAAGAGGATAATTACACTGCAGGGCACCCATCTGAGGAATTATGTCAGATTTTGAAAGAAACACCAAAACACTGAGTGAGAAGCTCAGTAAAAGCTCTGGTCCCAACGTGAATTTTCTGTGTCTTGATCTGAACAACCATTCCAAAACAGAGTAAATCCATACAGACAAAAATGTCTACTTGCCAGTGAGGGAAAAAAAAACAATCCCTCAATTTGCTGGTCTTTCATTTCTGAGTGATAAATCACAGCTCTACTGGGCATTTAAAATCATAACTTAATCCTTCCTACGTAGACAAGCACTTCATCCCTTTTCCCAACAACTCTGTGCTCTACAGGTATAAAACACTACTCTGTTTCAATCAATCTCACTGCCTTCCCAGTGGAAGTCATATAGATTGTTCCCAACATGTGTTGGCTTTTGGAGCTTGTTACTACCTTTTCTGACTTGACGAGCAGCCTGTGCACCTGATAGCTTGTATGTTGTTTCCAAAGTAGTTTGTCATATTTAAAAGTGATCTGTTCTAACTTCACAGCTTATCTGTGTCATTGGCCTTAAATCATCATGTGTTCAGTAAAGCTTCCACTAGAAACCTGACACAGGGCATCCAACATGGAAGTTCAGCTTTTTGCTGTGGTGAAAAACATGTAGACAGGACAAATTCTCTTATATATTAGTTGCAGAAAACATTGAAATTTAATGTCATGGTTTTTATAATAAGCAGAATATGTATTTAGCAAAAACCTTTTTCATTGGTAAGCAAACATTACTCACATAAAGCATCCCTAATGTTTTTTGGTTGGTTTTGCTCATTTATTTTTAAAAATTTAGATTTCTATCCTACTTTATTAAAATCAGACCGTTACATAAATACACACTGTTACATGAATAATTTCTGCACGTTAGTATTTGTAAGTCATGTCACTGTGTTCACAGGGATGCAAGACTACAAGGTCTGCATTTTGGCATGTAATTTGTCTTGGGGAGAACTGATACAAAAGCTGATGAAAAATTATGCCCATTTTGCAATCATAGTAGTTGTAAATACATGCTGAGCAATCCTAGCAGGAGTTTAACAGAGCCAAGGAACAAGCCAAGGAACATGAAAAATGGCATCTTGGTAACTCTATGTGGCATCCTTATAATTAAGTGCCACACTGATTAAAAATCTAAACCATCAATTAAAAATTAATGAACTTCCTGTAAAAAAGCAAGAGGGGCTCTGACAATCTAGGGGAATGTGTGCTTTTTCATCAATATGTGTTTTGACAGCTGTTGCACAGTAGTTAACTATCATGATATTCAAGGAGCAAAGTGATTCTTCAAACGGCTGCAGCACAACTGATAGCAATGTGGCACCGATCATCTGATACATAGCTTTTCCTTGAAATTTCTACTCATTTTATGTATTCCAGATTCTTTTAAAGTAACCCTGAAAACTGTTTGTGCAGCCTGTAACATCTCTACAATTGATTTCATGCAGACATTAGATTTTTTTTTCCCTTCTGGTAATCCTACAGTTTGCAAATCTGGAAAATCCTGCTGACTCTCAGCACATGAGGTTTTAGATTTGGCTCCAAAACCAGCACTTAAACTTTTTCAAGCTATTTCTGTGTGTCACAGTCTTCTGTAATCAATCATAGGTTTTATGAAGCAGAGAAAAAAAAAAATAATCAGAAAAACTTTAAGGCTCTAATCAACATAGGGAGTTAGTTCCAGGACCTGAATCTGACACAGAAACAAAACATCCGTGTAGCAGGTGCTAGGAAAACCTGGGGCTTTTTGGTTTTGGTTTGTTGTTGGGTTTGGGTTTTTTTTTTCTGTTTTGTTTTTTCTTTCTTTTTAAATAATTAAGTTGCCAAAGAACTTTAAAACAACAAACAAAATAATGCATGAGAGGTCTTCCGAGTAGCAGTAAGAAACAAGCTGTATGACAGGCAATCCAATGGCACCAAGGCACTGCACCTTAGGTAGAAGAGAATTTAGTGTTGAGAACACATCCAGAATCCAGAATATGCTGTTGGGAGAAAATACACTGGGCTGCAAGCATGCCAGACCTGCCATCCCGTGATTACTCCTCCTTCATGCAGCAAGCAAAAAAAACCCAGAACCAGCCAAACAACCAGAGGCAGATGTGATAACTTGTTTCCAAGACTCCTGTTTAAAAAGGGTTCAGATGATGATGTGTAGATACTCCTTGAGAGCAAGCATGAGGCTCAGTGGAGCTTCAGGATGCTTCTGGGTTCATGGTATCACAGCAGGGTCAGGGCAACACAGTCCTGCCCAAGAGCTCGGCTGTGCCCTGCTGCACAGCCTGGGAGGATGAGGGCAGGACAGCTGCAAGGCCATAAAGCCAAGCCAAGGGAACTGCCGGCCCATTTACATCAAATTTACCTTACCGAATTCAGCCCCCTGGCTCTCAGTGATCTACCTTTAAGCAAAAATCCCAAGGGTTGAAAAATCAGCTATTACAAGTGTCAAAGAAAAGACACAGAACTAGGTAAACACAAACATGATACATCCAGTTCCCTAAGGCCAGATGAAAAGAATATTTTTAAGGACTATGATTTCTTCCAGTAATATTTTTTCTTGTTGTGCTCAGCAAATCAAATGGGGAGTACTGATACATCCTTAATATTTTAGTGCTTGAACACAATTAACTCCTTTAACTTTTTGTAAACACGTGATAAGAAGACAGAAGAAAGCTATTGCAGGGAACAACTGGAGCTCAATAAAACTGCAGTAAACTCAATAAACTTGTTAAGGTTCAATCAGACCACAGTTTAGCAAACCTGTGAGGAAAACAAATATGATTCTATCTCTGTGTTAAGTCAGTTTAGCAATACTCACTTTATCAGGACCACTTTTTTGAGATAATGCCTTGGTCCAGAGCAGAGTGATTCTCAATCTGGCTCACATGCTTCACAGAAGCCAATGAAATTCTGGAATTATTTGGAAGTCTAAGAGCTCTGTCACATGCCTAAATGTTACCCACAGTCTTACTCTGTAAGACTTCTCAGACAATTTACTGTTGCAGTTCTACCTTCTCAAATTTCCATTGTGTGCCAGCAAAAACCTCAGGGAGACATATTCCTTGACAGAAGCCATTCCCCCAGTGTACAGCAGACCTATCTAGCACAAAAAAGCACCTCTGCTCTCTGACCTGTAGGTCAGATGAAATGGAAAAAGTGTTCGTACTCTGGCAAAGACAAACCTGGTGCTGTGTTTTAAACTTAGTGTTTTAGAGGTGCACATGTGACAGCTGTCATACAAATAATCCTACGAGAAGAGTTTTATGTCCAGAATTGCTATCAAGAGGGAGCTTAAACTGCCAGTGACACACACTGTGTTTTATTTGAAGAATTTTGTGTTTCATTGTTTTGGGAAACTTATAGCCCAGAGGGCCATTAGCTGCAGCCAACTAAAGTGTATCAGATGCTACTAAACATCCATTCCCTAAAGGCTTAATTGCAAGTGCCATCAACCCTCTTCTGCGGGGATTCCTCTTTGGTGGAGAAAATGGCATTTCTATTTTAGATCCCTTGTCTGCTTTAAAAATTCCCTCCCTCCTTCACCCTCATTTTTTCCCCTCTTGATCCTTAGGACTTGAGTTGACAGAAAAGTTTTTCAGCTCATAGCCAGCTCTGTTATAGGTTTTTGAAAGCAGACTACTCTGATGAACAAATAATCAAATTATATCTTCATTCTACATTTCTTCCCTTAACAGTTGTCTTCTCAGAAGCTGGATCTTTGGGTCACAATAGGCCACAAGCCCAGAAAACAATTCGGTTTTCCAAATGATTCAGCGGAGTGTGAATTTGATTAAACCACTGCTGTCTGGATCCCTTAGCATCCAGGTTACTGATCAAAGCTTTGATTACTATCCAAACATGCCTTGTAAACAAAAAAATTACACTGGGAATGAAGTGGGTAAGTCTGCTTTCCTGTTATGATGATATTTTACATGGAACTGAAACATACAGTATATTTTATATTTCTAAGAAATGTCTTGAAAGGAGAGCTGAACTGTACAGAAAAGGATTGTTTAACAATATATTTTCTACAAAAAAATTAGTGGATCTCTGGTAAAAGCTTTATTTCAAAAGCTAGCAAAATAGAACAAGGAAAGCAGATCACAGAATGGTGGTTCACTTCTCCTGGCGCTCAGCCCTGTTGCTGTGGTTCTGGAAACATGACAGCTGGAGGCACTCATATGACACTTTGGGTACCGTATTCTGTGGAAATCAGACACAATATACACAACTACAAAATCATTTGAGGGATTTTAGATGACCCAAGTGTACCTATGTGTCAACATGGTTGATGCTCTTTGTTCTGCAACAACCAAGAGTAATAAATGCAGGCAGGCTGTCACACAAATATGAGTTAAAATAAGTGAACAAAGTGTTTAGCTCAGTGCTAAAATAATCAGAGTTCGAAAGAGTCTCAGTTCGAACTGAATTTCTTGGAGTCTTCTCAATTTACCATGTAATTACTCACATTTTAAGATTATATCATCTCATTTAGACACATTCTCCCCTCTAATACCTTGGTTTCTAACCTTCAACATCAAATTCTGTCAATGCCCATGATAATTCACAATAAAAATACAGTGACATTTCAAAAATCTGAAAGCATTACTGCATGTACACTATCTGTTATGCTGATAAAATAGGCACTTTCATTCTGAAGTGCAGACATTTTGACATCTTTTAGCAGAACTAAAGAGTGATGCTAAGAAAAATTAATCTCCCTTATGATGTTGAAGGTAGGAATTTATGCTTCACTGAAAAATTCCTTGTCAAGTTCTTAACAGATCAGATGTTACTATGGATAAAGGAATTTGACTGAGAAATAAAAGGAATAAAATAAACAAGGAATCTAAATTTCTGGGCTTTTAAAATCAAAACACAGCTTTACCAGCAGTTACAGAATTTATCCAGCTACAATATGTTTACATCAGATCAAACAAAAGTTAAGAGAAATATCATTATTTAATCAAATCTGACTTCCAAACAAAGTCTGGAATGTGTTTAAGACCAATGCAAAAGAATTGGTTCATACCTGTTTAAGTGGAATCTTTTTAAATTCAGTATTTCAGTTTCATTTTAAAACATGTCAGTGGCCCATATGAAACACATGAAAAAAGTTAACTCAGGCTCTGTGGAACAGGAGACAGTCCATCACACACGATATTTTTCCCCTTGTGACAAGTCTTAGCAGAAAAGAGACTGAAACAACAGCCTTATTCTCAGGGGCAGTCTCTCCAGTATAAAAAAAAAAAGTGGAAGGAACATGGCAGAAGTTTAGATCTACTGTGTGCACAATAACCCTATCACACTGGAAAATATTGTGCTCTGTAACAATTGGCGAGGGACACTTCAATGCTGCTTTGCCAGAAACATACCACCCCTGTGGAAGAATCTGGGGTAGAAACAAGCTGTGCAGCAGATTTATTTTAACCTGATCTTTATCAGATCTGAAACATGGAGGTGTGCTCCAAAATACTGCAGCTCCTAGGATGAAGGGTCTGATCAACCTTCATTAATGGAAGCTCAGTGACAAGGATTGGTGCCCATTGACTCCAACAAAATGGGAAGTATAAGGTACCACAAGAAGCACTCCCACAAAAGCTGGGAGAAGTGGCACAGGTGCCTGAATTGGCTTGGCTTTAAGAAGCTTCTTCTTAGAAGCAGATATTTAAGGCTTGTTATACAGCTTAGAGAAACATTTCCAGGCAATTATTCAAAATTTCAGAAATATTGATTTACCCTCCCAAAATGCTTCATTCTCTGGATTTTCAGAGGATAAAGACTAAGGAATCTATGATCCTAAAATTTCTACAGTAGGAAGTAAGGTTAGCATGATCAGGATTCAATTAAGAACAGAGTATTCCTATAATTCTAATCTGTAAGAAAATATAAATTATAGTAGCAGCTATTGAATTTTTTTAAAACGTGAAGGATTCATGCAGCCATGCTAAAATATCAATGAAGGAAGCAATTCATGTTATCACTGACCATGGCATACAAAAATAAAACACAATGGAATATTATTTGTGGCCAAAAGCAGCAGAGGCAGGTAAAATTAAGGGCAAAAATTAAAACATGCACTCTTTCTCCATTGGGAAATGAAACAATTCCATGTTTTCCCAGTTCTCAAAGACCAATTAAATGTTTGTAGTGCACCAAAAGAACTAGGGAATAAAGATAATAAAGAGAGGAAAACAGTGAAAGACTTTTAAGAAATATGCTTAAACATGTTCATTTTTAATGTTAAAAGTCATAGGCCTTTTCCCATATTAATCTATCAATATTAGGAACCATAGAATGAAATACTTACAGAAAAAGAAAGGAAAGCTAAGGTGTTCAAAGAGAAGTCTTGGATTTACTTCAATTCATTAAAATATTATCACAGGGGTAATATTGCACTACGGAATCTGGCTGATGTAGTGTTTAAGTGCTTTCCAGATCAAGGCACTTAAAACCTCATTCATAAAAATTAAAACTACAATTTGGCTAAAATGATGTATTTTAGTCATCAATTGATGCAACAGTAGTATATGATATTTACATACCAATTTCAATGTTTCAACTTTGAAAGGTCTGCACAAAGAGCAGTTGTATATTTCGTCTCTGAGGAAATGTATTACTCCAGCAAAAAGGAGAAAAAAGATAGAAACAGATGAAAAAAACACATAATGCAGTATTTCTCATTCCTGAGCTCTGTCCAGCCTAGAAGCTCATGCTGCTTCATAAAAATTTGTGATGAGAGGTACCAGAAACGGAACATTTTTTTGTTCAAGTCAAAGGATTCACAGATCAGAAGCACAGTGTGTTGGCTCATGATTTTTGACAGCTTGTCAGTGGTGGCAGCAGAAGTCACTGTATCCAGCTGCTTCCCCCATCCCACCCCAGCATAGCACGCCTGGATAATGCAGCAGTCCCTGCAGCGCAGCCACTGCTGTGCCAACACATTTCATAGCTGGGTGCTGTTAGCTTCAAACACCATCTATTTCAACCAGGATGTGAACTCAACAGACGAGGGGACACTGACAATCTGTGCTGCTACTAGGCAGCAAAACTCCACCAATGACAGGCAGATGGCACTTACAAGAGCCTCAGCTCCTCCCTCCTATGTGGGACCATATCACACCTCATATACATTTTAGATATCAGTGAAATCTTGCAGACTAGAAACATTAGGCACCTGGGTTGCAGGGGGAGAAATTTAAAAAGCCAAAAATATTGCTGTATATGTGGATTAGTTTTCACTTTTCTTCAAAATCTTAAAATATTGAGTGGTGTGATGAATGTGTTTAGGTCCTACAGATTCCTGGAAATATCCAGTGTTTGACAACATCCAGCCTGTAATGTACCTGTGAAATAAATATTTCTTCAAATATTCCAAGTACATTAGCAGCTTCAACTCATTCCCCTAACTTCTGAAGCTCACTGTACAAAACACGTTTCTAAAGGAAACCTGAAAACAATGGCTGGATTGAATTACAGATGCATTTCCCCCTACTCAGTCGGACTTGGGTTTAGCCAGAGATTCTCAGCACTTGCACAACATGGTGTGGAAAAAGGTCAGAGCAGGTACAGCTTTCAGGGCTCCTGTGTGACAGGATGACAGCTTTTATTGATGAAGGATACATATTGGCCTACCAGGATCACCTTAGGTTTTATTCAATGAGTTATATGCTTGAGGTAAACAAGAAAGCTGATTTTGAGGGGCAAGTCAGCGCTTGCAAATCCTTTTCCTACACAAACCCAAGATTTAATTGAACTCTTCCTGCTGCTACACAATTTCCGGACATATTGAACAGCAGTCTGGGTTCTCCTGACCATTATTTGCCCTTTGTTCCATTATGTACATCTCTCTGCAATTCCTTGCAGCCATATGAGCTCATGTAAAAATACCAAAGTCACCAACAACAGCTTTAGTTATAAATAGTCCTAGCAGAAAGTAATCTAAGTTTCAGGATGAGCAGGTGTTAAAATTACATGCATCTGGGAAAAATCAGCATTCTCTAACACCCTCTGATAAGACTGGCATGAACATTAGCAAAAACTCACCACAGCTCCTTTGGCACATTTAATTTAATTTATCACTAACAAAACTATGGAAGCTGAAAAAAAGGACAAAAACCTCCATAAGTCTAAGAACAGCTTCTCCATGCCTTTTGAGATGCATATACTACCATTTTCCCCTAAAATGGTGATCTTTGATAAAGATATCCTTTTATGCTAATATAAAACGTTATTAGTATTCAGCAGTGGAAGCTCTGGAGAGCTATTTCTAACAGTTTAAAAATAGAATTTAAAAATGTTCCTTTAAACATCACCAAGGGAAATTGCACAGTCACGAGAGAAATTGCTTACAGTTATGCACAAACCCATGGTACTTAAGGAGAAATAAAGGCCTTCAGTCACAGAGCATCCATTTGTGTCCTTGGGAACACAGGGAAAGGAGAAAGAAAACTTGAAGCTAAGCATCTGCAATGTCTTTTTGAGAGTGGATATGAAAGACACTGTGCAAAACAGTAAAAAATATATACAACTGTGGGCAAGGAATGAACAACTGATGGTCAATCCATGTTCTTTGGATGCTCAGGCAGGTCAGGAATTTCATCAGCTGTAGTCATTCAAAGAAGAAAATTATTCCCTGAAAGCATCTTTATCTTCTAGATCATAGGAAGCTTCCAGGTAACTGAAGACCATAGACCTCTCCTGAGAATCTTTCTCTTCTCTGGGCACCCTTCATTCATCCAGAAACGGTATAGCATAAAAGGTACAGGGACTTATGGCTCAAAACTCATATCCCGTGATGAACATTATCTAATGGACCACTTTTCTACCACCCTGAAAAATTTTAAAAGGCTCCTCAAGTTCCTATGAAGGTGAGAAGCAGAGCATATAGATCAAATCATGATGTGGTGGGTACTGATACCTGTGGGAACCCTCCTCCTAACTCCCCACCACAAAATCATGAGTACTTATAGACTACAATGAGCTATGTGTAGTAGCATTTTAAGAAAGAGGAGGACAGTTCTTTATAAAATAACATTTTGTCTGTATTTGCTAAGAGTGCAGGATAACTGACACTTTCCAAAGTCAAGAGAGAGGAAAATTTCTCCTTACACTCCAAAGACAGGACTCAATGGAAGCAAACACTGAATCTGGATATCATGGGATTTCCTTCCTCCCCAACCCTTTCTTTTTATTCCCTATGGCCTTAGTTCACTGTTTAGTGGCATATTACAACAATACATTTTTTTCACAAAGCCACTTAAAGGATTTATTATAGTTCCACACGATACCACGTGTTTATTTCTCTTCTGAAATTATGTTTTCTCTCTGCTAAGCTGAGGGTAATAGCTGCTGAATACTGATTAGGGTTTTCCTTATTTGATTACTGATAATTGGAGTCAAGCATGTAGTGCATCAGACAGGAGGACTGCAGATCATCGTGACACTTCAAACAGCCTGTTTAACTTCAGCAGAGCCTGCTCGAAGTTTGGGGTCAGAACAAATCTTCAGCAGAGTTGTTTATGCGTAGTTGTGTAGCATTACACAGCATGGGGTACCGGACTGTTTGGTTAATTAGTTTAAGAGCCTATCAGTGGCAGCTCACCTCCAGGTTTACCATTGGAAATTGCAATTAGCATGAAATAGTTTTCCTTTTTGGTCCAATTTCTCCCACACAAATCATTCTCACAGATGTCTCGCCTAAGAAACCCAGGACCGTAGCTGTCAGCATTCCCTCACCCTCTTCCACTAGAGTCTCCATGGGACGTCTACAGCAACATCAAAGGGCTAGGCTAATCCCAGCTGATCTTGGAAAAAGTCCAGGGTTTCCTGAGGCTTTAAGTCTGTGATTAAAGAATACACCTGTCTGCCCCAGTAATGAGGTTAGACTATCTTTGCCAACAACCGGCTGCTTTTTTCGTGTGACACAGCTCCTGGAGGAACTGTCAGAAGAAGGTGAAAGTACGAAGCAGTCAAGCAGCTATCCAGCATCAAGTAACAGTCTCTACAAAGCCACAGCTATTACAGAACTGCCCTCCCTCCCCCAAATCCCCAATCAACTCCCTCACATGGCATAGACTGCAAATGATATTTGGTGCTGAATTACTTCACAAACAAGGCTGGAAGTTGTTGATATTGTCTGGGTTGGCTGAAGGTAATGTAACCAATACACAATGTATTTTTGAAACAAAGACAACTTAAAATTTACTTAAATTCCAAAATTAAAAGTAAACACTATCTTCTTCCCTGCATACTCAGGTATATAGGCAATTAACAGTTTATCCATAACTATGCAGAAAGTCCACAAAAAAGTTTCTACTTCAGTTTATAATTAAGCAATATCTTTGTCTATATTCTCAATACTAGACAGTAATTTACCTTAGAGCCTTATCATTTGAGTTTACCAAATTACATGTGTTAAACAACTAAGCTGCTATCCTCCTTACATCAGCCAACCACGAGATATTAAAAAGAGTGAAATTGACTGGAAAGAGAAATAAATTATTTCAATCAAAAAAATAGTTTCTCACACACTACATACTAATGACTGCGTTAGTGGTCTGTTCTTTTACCTCATGTCAGCCTCACTATCTGCTCAGGTCCATCTGCTTGTGCTAATTTCAGGGTCAAGCAATTAAGACATGAGAGTCTTCCCCATATATGTGTCACAGGTATCCAGGAGAATAACTGGTGTTCATTAGTCACATATAAAATTAACTGCATTATATGCCAGGCAGAGACAGGCCATTCAGATGGTACTGAAATAACCCCCCTTTTTTTTCTTTTCAAAGGAAAACAGCATTTATTATTAAAAAATACTTAAAAAGAGATGGGATTAAAGCTGAAGACATGCTCTGGAGAAAACCATTTTAGTTACTTAAATCAGTATATCTTTTGTATATATTTAAAACTGTTTCAGCCTGTTCAGAAACTGCAGGAAATTCTGCTAATTTTTTGTATTGGCTTGGCACGGCCTGGTTTTAGGCAGCAGGGGGGCCACAAAGACGGCTCCTGTGAGGAAGCTGCTGGAAGCTTCCCACCATGTCCAGCAGAGCCAGTGGCTGATGGCTCTGAAGAGGGACATGCTGCTGGCCAAAACTGGGCCAGTTAGAGAGGTTGGTAACCTCTGTCATGACATATTTAAGAAGAAAATCGAAACAAAGTTACAAGATTTTGGATTCTAGTCAGAGAAGAGGAGGTGAGAACATGTGAGGGAAACAACATGGCGACACCAAGGTCAGTGGAGAAGGAGGGGCAGGAGGTGCTCCAGGCGCCAGAGCCGAGATTCCTCTGCAGGCCGTGGTGATGACCATGGTGAAGCAGCTGTGCCCCTGCAGCCCATGGGGATCCACGGGGGATGCAGAGATCCACCCACAGCCCGTGGGGGAGGTGCCCGTGCCGGAGCGGGTGGATGCCTGGAGGAGGCTGTGATCCAGTGGAACACCCGCTGGAGAGAGGGGGCCCCTGCTTCCAGGCTGGAGCAGCCTGTCCGTGGAGGACTGCACCCCGTGGAAAGAGAGCCACAGCGCAGCAGTTTTGGGAGGGCTGTGTGCCCGTGGGAGGGACTCACGCTGCAGCAGGGGCGGTGTGGCTGCTGCTCATGAGAGTGGGCCCACGCCGGGGAAGTTCATGGAGAACAGTCTCCCCTGGGAGGGACCCCACGGCCTCACACGGGAAGACTCCTCTCCCGGAGCAGCGGAAGGAAATCTCGGTGATGAACTGCCCAAGCCCCCATGTCCTGTCTCCCTGTGCTGTCGCTGGGAAGGAGGGAGGGGTTAGGGAGGGAAGGTGTTCTAAGGGCTTATTTTACTTCTCATTATCCTCCTCTGATTCTGTTAGTAATAAATTCACTTTGCAACTTAAGTTGAGCCTGTTTTGCCCTTTAAGTGTTTCTCTCGGTCCTTATCTCACGAAGCGTTCGTTAACATTTTTCCTTTTCCCTCCTCTGCCCAGCTGTGGCAGGGGAGGGTGAGCAAGCAGCTCTCATGGGTGCCTGCCACTGGGCCAGTGTCAAACCATGATATTTTTAAACCTCAAAAGTCAACAGGGTTTTATAATTGTGGTGCAGTTTTACCAGGGACCAGTCTCCAGCTCCCTGACAATGCTCTGGCACTAACGACATTCCCAGTGCTCTGGCAAAGGTTGACTCTGTCTCCCAGAGGGGAGTCAAAGGACCTGTCCTGAACATCAACACAGAAGGCTGACTTCCTTAGAGCATTCAGGAAGCTGCCAATGCCTGGCTGGCAGCACGTTCATAACAGGACTTCACCTAGCCCTGTCCAGAAGGGATCATGGCACGCTGCCTATCCACACATCCATGAGGGTTTAAGTAATGAAAAATGCTCTGCTTTTTTGTGGTCTTTGCAGTTTGTTAGCTAATGTATCAGTCATGTTTCATGTGCTGTTCTTAAACGTATGTCTGCAACATACTAGAAAGTCAGGTAATTTTTTTAAAAGGGTGTCATGTTTTGCTAGGCCTTAGTATGTTACACTAAATAGCTTTGGTTACTGTTCATAATATTTATAGATTTTGATCAATTAAAATACTTAACTTTCTTGATAAATATATCCATGAAGCTTTTCCAAGTTAGCTTTCTTCACTGTTTTCTTGAGACTCTTATGCCAAGAACTTAACAAAACCTCTCTTATTTCTATCTTAAATTAAAAAATTTATCCTCACATACTGATCTAATAATTTCCAAAGCAAAACTAAAAAATCCTTCACATTTTCTCCTTTTCCACAACAATTAAAACTATCAACTGCAGGACTAAAGATACTCTGCTCATCACTCTCACCTTTAGTAAATATTCTATGATTCTGCTATACCACATCATCTTCTCAAGTGCATTGCTTGGGTTTCTTTCTGGTTTTGTTAGTTATCAGTTCATTAAAATGCCCTTGATTCTGCCATGCCTGCAGTCATGGAGAGTTATTTGTGTTCTAGGAGACAGCTAAACCCCAATCTACTTGAAGACCCCAAAGCAAGGGTGAACACAGCCAGACCACTGGTAATTTGCACTTCAGACAAAGAGACATTCTGAGTGTGAGAAAGAAGGGGATGTTTCCCTTGTCCTATCATTTGCAGTAAGAGGGTGCTGGGGTGTATTGTCTGCCACCATCACGAGAACGCATGGTTTATATAGCTCTACCAAAGGCAACTTCAAAGACAACTGCTGAAATCACAGAGCATGAGCTCTGCTTTTTTTGTGTTTTGTTATAGTTTTTTTTGGTAACAATAGTTACAATTACATTTTTATGGAAAATGCATGTGGTGCATTTTTCTAATAATGCAACAAAAAGTGACTGTAAAGGAGACCGGACTTTCAATAAGCAAAGAAAATTCAAAGGGTAATATACTGCCTCTGTATATCATTTAAAGATATTAGGTGTTCCAATAATATCAGTATTTAATATAGAATTAGGGAGAAAAGATCCCTCTTTCATCAGATACCTACTTGACTACAGAACTCACACCTAATTTGCCATGAATTCAACTTTTCAATGCTTGAATCTCCAATTATGCTTTCACTGCATTTACAACAAGCATTTGAAACATTACAGAATTAATTCTAGAGAATTTTTTCAGTCATGTTTTTGTCACCATGAATGTATGAACTGTTAGCATAAGGTATTTCCTACATAACTTTGGATTATCTTTTTTGCTCCAGTCTTGGGAAGTTCTATGATCAACAGACTGAGGTAAAATATGTATTTGGGGCAATTGTGGCATAAGTTTCTTCCAGCTTATGATTAATAGCTAGCATGATGAGCCTTGCCCCTGATCCAGCTAACTGATTTTTGCAGGCTTTCCTTAGAGATGCCAGAAACAGGCAGGAGAGCAGGGCAGATGACAGGATCCTTGTAAAGTCCATCCTCCCACCCTATTGGCAGCTCCCTCTTCTTCCTATTTACCAAATTTCTTACTGCCTGCCATAACTTGTGCAGGAAATCTGTTTTAGTGCACAACATCTAGATGGCAAAAGTAGTTTTCCTAATGTCTACCTGAAACCTTCTGGCACTTCAGGACCCTATCAGTGCTGAGCAGACAACGTGCAACTCTCAGTACACACCACTGGAGATGTTTGCCTTCTCCTCATCAACATGACCATTAATTGCGTCTCAGCTTGTGACCCCACCCAGGATGATGCTGTAGGGTTGATCATTCCTCCCTCTTAAGTAGCATCTTATTTGTTACAGCCAGTTTCTTCATTTTGTAGAGATCATTTTCAGTTTTGACCTTGTCTTCTGTCATTCTTGCAGTTCATCCTAGCTTCAAATCTGGTAACACACATGCTATTCCATCATCCAGGACATTAATAAATATGTTGAATTGTATTAGAGCCTAGGCAGGTCCTTGCAGAATCCCAGTCAGTTCTTACTTTCATTTTGACAGTTGATCACCAACAGTACTGTAAATACAATTTTCAAAACAGCCTTGCACCCTCCTTATTAATTTCTTCCATGTTATGTTTCCCAAGTCTGCTAATGAGACTGTCATATAGGGCAGTGTACAAAGCCTGAGCAAATTCAGGGTCCATGACACCTACCATCTCTTTTCTAACTGCAACGCCTCTTACCCTGGGAGAATTTGAGAAGAAAATTAGATTTGTTTGACATAATTTTTCTTTTTCAACAACTCCATGCTAACTGTTAGTCATTTCCCTGTGTTCTTTTCAGGTTTGTTGACTTGAATGTTCTTGGCAAAAGTAACATAATACTGATATTAATAGCAGGATTCATCCCACACTTAATAACAAGCTTCACCCTAAATTCCTTTATTAAAATTTTACAGAATGTGAGAACTGACATCACCCAACTATTAAGAGACCATAAACACAGAAATACCCAGTTATCTGTAACTTTTAAATTGGACAAGTGTGAGGGCAAGCAAATAATAAATCTCCAGTGTATTAAAACAGACAAAATTAAATTGGAGGAAAAATTTCAGTTGTCATAATTATGAATTTAGAGTATTAAGAAAAAAGCCAAAAGACATGGTATTAAAGCATATTGCCAGTAGTTCTGAGCCTCTCACTGAAATGCTATTAAGTGAGAAAGGCTCATTCAAAGTGGACTAACAACAGTTCTGTCCTAACTATCTTTATTTGGGGCTCACTATTTAAACTTTTATTTGCTGCAGGTTTACCCAGGTTTCCAATTACCAGCAATGTCAACTAAAAGCATCACTATCTGTTTTACTTTATCAGGAGCACTCCACAGAACAGAGACCATGGATCCCAGATGGAGGCCCAGAAGGCCACTACAATATCCTACATGGCTCTGAAAAACTTTCCCATTTTTTGTACAAAGTGCATGCTCATGGAACATGTTCTGGATCCAGCCTGCAAAGAAGCTCACTCAGATCACAGCTCTCTTGTGCAGTCCTTTGGAAGTGAACAGCAGTAAGCTGTGGCTGTAAGAGCAGTTCTGGCAGTTTGGTTCCTGATGACCAGTGTCCCAAGGACCAAGATTGTCAGACCAAGACCAGGCATCATCTGTGGTATCATCTGGTACCACAAGGACCTGTGAAATCACAGCAGAGGAATGTACATGGCAAATGGAGCTATAGGGTTACATGAGCCTCTCAGTTAATGACTCTACTCTTCACATTCCTGACGTTCATTTCAGTCATGGAAAAAATGCAACCTCAATAAGGTGAAGAGATTAGCACCAGAGTACTTCCAAAATGTTCTATCGCATTTCTATCATGAAAATCTAAGTGTGTAAGTGATAACTGCACGTGTCATTTACAACCAAGGATGTATCCTCAAAGGAACCATCACACTACCAAGACAGCTTGAATTATGCATGAAAGATTGGATTGTAACCTGGCATCCAAGTGAATTTGAGGTCCTTCACAGCTGAAGTTCTATCCACTGATAATTTTACACTCACACTTTCTCATCTAGAAAGATGCTTGAGAAGAATAAACTGTTTCTGTGAATACTAAAATCCATGAAGTCCCAAAATAAAAACACCCCTATGTATAGAGGTAAGCTCTACGCTTGAGAAGAGTTTTGATTGTTTTGTGTATAAACAGAGGGACTGTGAATAGTTGAAAGACACAATCTCAGAAAGAAGACTTGATGTAAATATTAAACATAAAAGAAGGCTGCAGGGCTTTGTTTGCTTTTACATTCATAGGCACTCTCACCGTCCTTTTAAATATGTTATCAGAACAATTTGTTCCTTCACCTCTGCAGCTTCTATTGTTTCTTCCAGCTGCTATTCTAAAAAAATCTCTTGTTTGAAATCTAATCAAGCCTGAAAGTATCCAGCTCACATCTGGTGCTTTTATTGCTAGTTAGTCTAAGAAATCAAAGAAAAATGACTACGGTTTTCCCTTAAGACAGTTCTGATCTTGGAGAGTAATGAAAGGTGTTGTAGGAAGGAAGGGAGATATCACAGATGGAGATGATGACAATGAAGAAAGATGATGCTAAGGATTAAGCTGAAGTTAAGGACTGAGCTTTGAATTGTTCTCAGTTTGGAAGATATGACACTCAATAAGTCTATGTCCAAGAGACACGGAATTGAACCTGAAATCAGGCTCTGAAGTATTTAGAAAGGAATGTTGCAATCAATGATGATAGTGTGTGAGTAGGTTTGGTTCAACTGCAAGGCCAGAAATACAAGAGAATCCACTCAAAATGTGGGGAAAGATGACAACAGTACTCCTGAAAGATGTAGTGTTGAATAGAGTACTTCTGTGTTAAAGAGCTGAGACTAAAGCTTTGGGAAGGCTAGGTGGGCAGAGCTCCTCCTGATGATGAACCTACTCTTTCCCAGCATGATGGTTGCCCTGAGTCATCACACATACTGAATGGCTTCATCATCTACTGCTGCTGGCCTGAAAGTTTGTATGCCCAGCTGGGCTTCAGAGTGAATGTTTATTCCAAACCATGTGATACCTACTAATATTAATTCAGAAATAATGAGTGGACAGTAGTCTCACAATCACAAATGGGGGTGACTTGTTCATGAAACAAACAGAACAAGGACCTCTTTGAAATATAATTTAAAAATTCATGAAAAACCTCTTAGTTCCTGGCTTCATCCCTACACAAAAGAGATGCCAAGAATTTACTTATCATTTTCAGGGCTACATCCCTTGAAAGGGAAAACCCAGTCATTCTCACCAGTGCTTAATAGTTCGGGAGATTAATACCTCATAGAGATGACAAAAGGCTTGGAGAGTTGGGGTTGTTCAGCCTGGAGAACAGACGGCTCTGAGGAGACTTTATGGGGCCTTCCAGTACTTGAAGGGGTCCTATAGGAAAGATGGGGACAGACTTTTTCGTAGGGCCTGTTGTGATGGAACATGGGGTGATGGTTTGAAGGAGGGTTGATTTAGATTAATTATAAGAAAGTGATTTCTTACAATGAGAGTGGTGAAACACTGAAACAGGTTGCCCAGAGAGGTGGAAGATGCCCCTTTCCTGGTAACATTCATGGTCAGGTTGGACAGGGCTCTGATCTGCCTGGTCTAGTGGAAGGTGACCCTGCTCATTGCAGGAAATTTGGACTAGATGGCCTTCAAAGGTCCCTTTGAACTCAAACCATTCTATGATTCTGTGATTTCTGTAGGTGATTTTCATCCACGTATACAGCACCCAAGAGCTGCCACACATATTCTCAAGGTTTGTGCTAATCTGCAAGAATCTCACAGATAAGACAGTATAATGGTAACCATCAATTTCCAATGATAAAAATGACTTTGTTACAATGAGAGTGATAATTTCATAATTCCATTTCATGATGGAAAAGGGCAGAATCTCCCACAGACATAAGAAAGCAGAGCAGTATTCTCAGTTTGTGGCAGGAGGAGCCTTTGCCTGTGTGTATTAATCTTCCAGGAAAACAGATTATTTCATGGTATAGACTTTTAAGATTTTGAATTCTTCCTTTTTTTTTTTTTTTTCTTTTAAAGCCATGGCTTACTGCTTGAGCAGCTGAGGGCACAGCATAAACTTTTGCTTCAAGACAATGCAGTCCCTTTCTGAAGAAGTTCCCTTCAAGTTTGGTCAGCAGTAGACTCCTCCCCACAGGCTCCAACATGCCCTCCCTAAGCCATAAGCAGAAAGATGTTTTCAATACACACTTTGCTGCGAGGGTGCAGAGCAGAGGAGCAGGGCTGCCACAGGGGTTCATCCAGGCAGAGCCTCCCCCAGGCAGGCACAGTCCTCGAGGATCCCGAGCTGGTGCCCAGGGACCCCAGCCAAGGCAGATGGGCTGGGGTCCCTGGCTCTGCTCAGGACAGGATTAGGGCCACAGCTGAACCAAAATGTTCACCTGGGCTTCCCAGGAGAGTCTGGACTAAGAAATTAAAGCCTATGGGTGGCTTCAGAGCCCAATGGTTCCTGGCAGCCAAGACTCCAGCGACTGCTTGTCACCATGACTAAAAGGAGCCATGAACCATTTCAGTCAGACTCTGCTAGGTCTTAAACAGCTTATTTTAACCAATACTCTCTACAGTTCTCCTCTTACTAAATTTACATTTGGGAAGCAGCTTAAAGGTAAAGAACTGAATTAAAGTAAAATAAAATTCAAGATTCTCCTCCTCTAAACCAAAGCAAATTTTTGATGTGGCCTGTTAGCCAAAATTCTGAATTAATTCTGCCTTTGTTTAAGCATGAACAGGATCTTTGGGCATGATGACCAGCAGGCAATGACCCAGCAGTTCCTCCTCCAATTTAGGAAGCTTGCCCCTGACAAATGTATGAAGCCTAAGGCAGAGGTCTGAGGGAAACCCAAGTCCTTATCTCCTTATCACATGTTCCTTTTGATATGTCCTTTCCAGCAAGGTTTATGTTGACTCTTTACATTTTTGTGTCTCCTGCAGCATAAGGAGAACATTAACAAACTTTCCTCTCAAAAGACCTGACATGCTTAAATTCAATTCCCAAAGTCAGAAGGTGACCACAAGTTATCAGAGGTCAGTCTTCACTGACTGCCTTCCCAAGGTTTCAAAATGAATTCTTTAGCCAAAACTTTAAACTGCAAAGTAGGTTTCAAGTTATAAATAAAAAGTATTCACTTACTTAATAGTAATACTAAACAGCTAAATTTATTTATGCTATTTTACAAATCAAGTACTTCATATTGATCTAGAATCACAGTATATCAAATGTTGTTCTCAATAAAAAACCCTAAGTTAAGATACTTCCCTTGATGGCTGATCCTAATAAACTGATTTAAAACCTGTAATTTTATCTTAAGTGCACTTAAGAATATGACTATTTTGTAGCAGGTTATACACAAGTTTTTTTCTAAATTGACACCTCCACACAAACATAAGCAGTTAAGCTGTCATTATTCTACTAGACCTTAATTAGCTGCTCACATTAGAGACATCTTGAGATTTCTCGCAGTATAAGGGTCTGTAATTAGTGTAATTAAGATAATATTTTGATTACATGGCTTCAATCTTTTAGGCCATATAATTGGAAATGGAGCACATTTTAAAGTGACTGTCCTTTGGAAAAAAACTCAAGCAAATAAACCAAACAGTCGGATGCACTCATTTGTTCTGCATCATCACACTGGCCCCTCACTCACACCATGTTACCATTGTGCAAGCTGCACCCAGCTGCTAAAGAAAGACAAATCTGGGCCTTGCAGAAAGACCACCTTCTGTGTGGAACGGCTGGCTCACAGACAAAGGTTATGATAGATCTATTAGATCAGAACAGGAGGGTTTAGCTGACTTACAGCCTCATCCTGGGAGTTAAAAGCATTTTTGTTATTACCTTGCAGAAGGTATTTTACAGTGGGTGAAATGAGCTCCAGCTCCCCACATTTTCATTCTCAGCTATATTCTCCCTTCAAATTTTGGTCCTTATGATAAAATACCATAGCTCTTCCACTTTTATTTTTGTCTTTATCCCCAGTTTTACTAAGAAATGCAGCACACTTACAAAAACCAGAAGCAAGAGCAACCTCAGAGGAGAAATACACAATAAAGGGAGAGAGATTTGGCATCTTGCATTTGAATCAGTGTTCTTTGCCCTGACTTAAAGCTCGAACAATCCCTGGGGGAATCATCAAGGCAAAATTTTGTTCCTCCTGAGTTGATGTTTTTCTGTTTTAGACTCCTGCCCATGACTACAGGAGAGCTGCAGAAGTCTGAAGTGTGAGTTGGAGGTGACACATACCTCTTTTCTGCTCTTAATCTGAGAGATGTTTTTCTCTTTTCCACAGCTTCTTGTTTTAAGAACAACACTTCAGTCTATTGTATAAAAAGAATGCTTGACTAAAACATAAAGGCAAGTGGTAGCAAATTAATCCTCAATATTCAAAAATCGGTAGCAATGTACATATGGAATTTAGCTGTCTTCCTTACTCTGAGTGATAATTCAACACAGCATCTGTAAACACAGGTCTTTGAATGTTTACTTGTAGGCTTAACAGAACCAATAAAAAACCAAAATAATAATAATAATAGTAATAATAACAATAATAATAATAATAACAACAACAACATGTCCTTAAATCCCGCTACCTTTTAAAGCTCACAAATTCAGAAAGACCAATAAGGGAGAAATTAAGAGTCTCTAATTAAAATTCTTGGTGTTTTGAATGTTGAAAAATTAAAATTCAGCGTAAATTCTGTGGAAAAAGCAGACAGCAGTCCTTGGTATCTTGACTGGTTCAAACATTAAAGTTACAACAGCACTCATGATACAGGTTTTAGCAATCCAGAAGATCAATACTCCACAAAATCCCCTTCTATGAAATGGACTGCCTTGTTGGAGTAATAGCTTATCTTCAGATTTAAGAGTCACCATTAAAACCAGAACAGCTAAAATATTAATTCCATTGCAGTCTAAGATGCCATCTCAAATTGATGTAATCTTTCTTTTTTTCTCCAGTCCATTAGTCTAGAGATGTACAAACCAGAGTGGCTCTGGTTGAAAGAAAACTTTCTCTCTTTTTCCCATACTAAGGTCTAGGCTAACAAGCATTTTCATACATGAAACCTGCCTAGGGAAGTTTTACTTTAAGATCCCATTCTCTTAATTTTCTATAGCCTGACCCTCAGCACAGTTCTCCCAGCTCTCATCTCCAGCTCCATAAAACTACAGCTGCAAAATGCCATTATGAGAAAATCAGCATAAACTGTCAAACACTCTTAAGGATATATTAAGCTATTTCTTCTTCAGAATTTATTTATTTTAATAAAGGAGAATTTGAAAGAGTTTTTATAACTAGACCACAGCAGCAAAAATGCCTTTCTCAAACTTCTCTAATCTAAATCACTTGAAAAAGCAGTTAATCACAGCAGCCACTTCTCTACTTGCTGGCTATCCAACAATTCTTATTATAGTCTCTTGTCAAATGAGTAAACCTCTGAGAGACACTGAAATGTTAATGGTTAAGGACTCAAAAATTCAGCCATCCTCTAAATCAGTGGGTGCTTTTCTGAGGGCAGGTTTGCACCCCCAAAATGAGGGGGAGGAGGAGAGTTTTTTATGCATGGTATCAAAACCTCTGATCTGCGCAAGACAGAGGAAGTGAACATCCCTCACCAGAGAATGATCTGAAAAAAACAACATTTGCTTAGCAACAAGCTGGATTCTGAGCCAGATAAGGGAACAGTAGAGTAAAAGGCAGATCCTGCTAGGTGGGATAATGGTTTTTATCATACCAATGTCCTTCCTTACACACCTGGCTTGGGTGTAAAACTTCTCCCTGGGGAAGTACCAGGACATTCACATGTAGGCCTGAAGGTAGTTATCCCTTCTGACGGGGCATAACTGGCTCAGTGAGGCAGCTCTCACCTCTTAGAAGGGGTCATAAACCATCAAAGACCCCCAAAGTGCCCCCAGACTCCTTTCTGGGGCCTTCCACCAGAGCACTCCACATGATCCACAGTGTTGCATCAGACAGTGTAAAACTGCCCCCCCCAGGGGAGGTAGCTGGGTGTTCCCATGTAAAACTAAGCGTATATTATTGAATATAATATTGACCTTTGTGTTTCATGGGCTTCTCCCATCCCTGACAGATAAAGACTGTGAGCATCACTTCAACAAACAGGCATCAAAATTGCAACCATCAAGTCTTGTCACTGGATCCAGAGTGGTGATATCTTTCCTTTTCATTATCTACTCTTATCCTTTCTTTTTCTTTCTTTTCCTTATACATTTTCTTAAATGTTATTTTTATGCTTTGATATTACTATATTTCTGTAGATAATAACAAAACTGCTACATACCTCCTTTCCTTCACAACCAACACAAACACACACACACACATATATATATATAAGACCACCAATCACCCAGTGTCGTTTCATTCTGATCCACCCCAAGTAATGGATTAACAAGAACCTAAGTTACCCTCGCCTTCAGAGGCAGATCATAGCCAACCTCACACCATTTTTATGCTCCTGTAATGATTAATGAAATACTATCACCATATGCACTGATATCCCCCTAAAATTTGAATTATAATTCTGGATATCCCAAATTTGGGAAAAGTGAGCAGGAGAAGGCTAGTCTGGTCCTTTGCAAGCACAAAGGCTTGCTTAGTACTACACTTACAACTCATCTACCATTCTAAAAATGGAATGATTTATAGTCCATTACATCTATACACAATTAGTCCTCCCAGAGGATTGTCTCTAGTGTAAGAGGCTTAACAGGAAATGGTGGTGGAGAATTTCTGAAGGGAGACCGAATTCCTTTCACAGCTTCTTCAATGAAAGACAGGTTACCTGTAGGCAATTGAGTCTGCTTCTCCCACAGGTCTGACATTTTTCTCAGTTAGGGATAACACATTCCCTGTATTATTCAACAGAAAGAATGGTCATTGTAGGTACCTGCCTTGAGTAATTTAGCAGTGACACTCTGTCAGGCACCTCTGACATATCACAGACAAGTATTTAGTCCAGTTGTTGGGAAACCTGTGTAGCCATACTAAAGGATGTCATATAGCAGGATCCAGGGCATAAGCAAATCCTTTGAAATGGATGCCAGCTAGTATTCTGAATCTCTTCAGTAGGCTTCTCCTGAAAAGGCTTTAGCGGAGACATATAAAACCAAGAAAATTCCTTCCTCATGAAGGAATAATAATACATTTTATTCTGCAACCATTTTCCCTCAAATCTCTGGAAGCTCAAGAGGTGAGTGCAAAAGTTACAAAAGCAAAACCATCCTGCCAACAATGTCAGCAGAAGGAGGCACAATTGCAATGCAAGCAAAAGAAATATGCAGCGCACCTGGATTTACCACTCAGATTATTCATTCCTGTGCTACTTGGGCTCAGCTCTCAGACTCCAGAAGTAACCCAGGTATTTGTATATTTTAGGTGAATTGCAGTCAGCCAGGGTTCAGCATAGTGGCTTTTCAGGTAATGTTTGTCTTTGTGGATTTTTCTACCAGCAAGACTTGCCTTTCCTACAGATGAGACATACCACACGCCTTTTTTCTGCATGCCTCAGACACTGATGTTTTTGTGCCTGCCTGGCACACAGCCTGCAGTTCACTGATCTTTTCCAAACCATGCAGTGTTGTTCACTCCCTGACAGTCTACAAAACATTTTGCTACGTGAGCAACACAAACATACAACGTTAAGAAGGATTCTCATTTATCCACCAAGTATGCAAATACAAAAAGCCTTTAGTATTCCTATAGGAAGCTACTATATTCAACCCACTTGTTTGCTTCCAACCTATCTCATTATTAGCATTTATCTCCAGTACCATAATGACAGATATTAGGAGTCAACACTTGATGTCCACTCTGAATACAAAAAGATTTCATTACTGTTTCTCTTAGAGTTCTAGTTCATACCATACCTAGACGGATGCTAAAGGATTCCTAAATCTCTCATAAAAGCTGAATATTTTCCAGATGCATGAGAAAACCATTAAGAGAGAATTTGAGCTTGTGGGAATGGTTGTGCTTAAATTTTGATAAGAGAACACTATTTTAGTAGCAGTAAGATCCAAATATTATGTACCAGCAATATTACTGTACTTCTTTTACTGTCTTCAGGGCGGCAGTAAACTAAAGAGGTAGAGAGTAGTACAAGTGCCATCTCCCCTACATATCTTATTTCAAGTGGCTTCTCTATTTTGTTCTAAATCAAAGGTAAGGACTGCCTTTTTTAAGGGATAATTGTTTGCTGCTATTTTAATAACAGTGTGCTAGATATATCTGGTCTTATAAGGATTCAGGTGTGCTGAGACACTGCAAAGTCCATGATGCACTTGCTCAGCAGAACTAAACTCCTCAATAAATATGGCAATGAAGGAAAGGTGAAATCTAAGTGACTAATTGTATACACATAAATATTTATCAATTTGGATCCATTTGCAGCAGAGGTCAAAAAATGCCCCATTTTTTTCAGTTATGAATAGTGTAGATACCAGACTCTGATTTATTAGAGAGATAGCTCATGAGAAGGTAATTTTCTTTTTATTATCTCTCTCAAAGCCCAATACCTCAGACAAAGCAATAACATTTTCTTATATCCATTCAGAAGCAGAGAAGCAGTGCTTTTTCTGCTTTCATAGCCCTTAAAATGGGAAGGATGATTTAAAAAGTATGAAGGTTTAAAATCAAATGGCACAATTATATTGTTCTCTATGTTATGACCTATGCAGTTCATATTCTAGAAAATCCTTTGGGGTTAATGACACTTTAGAGATCCAATTAAAATCAAATGTTTGTTCTGCTGTCATCCACAAGGTGCCTATTGCTGTAGCGAGAGTAGATAAATTAAAGCACAAAGATTCCCCAAAATCTATACCACCTCCAAATATCTTGCATAATTTTTTTTTTTTCATTGAAAAACCAGTTGCTAAAGCACTGTCTCCTCATATAGAAACCAAAATAGCCAAGCCATTTTTTTCATTCTCTAAAGGGTTTTAAAACACCCAGGATGAACATTTGCTTCTGATCCATCCCAGCCCCTATCACTCCTGGCAGAAATAAAAAGAAAGGATGCTGTCAGGGCAAGTCTATTGACCCAAATATCTGTCCAGGGACTGGGCCTTTCTATTCTGTTCCATTAAAGAAACTCAGTCAATTGATACTGTGCTGTGGAAGAATGAATCAAGATGTACACCGGAAGGATTCCTACCCTGCCACCTTCCCCTGTGAAACTGAGGTAACAAATAATGCCAACACCTAACTCAGGCGTTACAGATACACTGAGGTTGGATGGACATAAAGTCTTTCATTACTGAATTAAAGTATGGGCTGACAAAATTGATATAAAATTACTGACTTTCTGTTCTACTTTCAAAATTATTTGAAAACTGAAATGAATCCTTTCCCAGTGAGCATTTATCATCCTATTATATTCACCCTGGGGGATGTTAATGATTTTGGACTACTGCCTCCAGCCCTTACCTCACTTCCAAGTGGGTATTATGTGATGGCAGTGCACATTTCATCAAGATGTATTGCTGATTATATTTCCATTAAAGAATACAGCCAAGTTTGACTCCTAATTTTTCCAGACTAATCCACCACTGAGAGCTTCCCTGCACAGATGAGTTCATGGCAGAGAAAGGATTCTTTTCTCCTTTTCTTGCAATTTGCATAAATACGTGTCCAGAGTATGAGACTAAGTTAATCAGTTTTGCCCACAATAATTAAAACACTGACACAACCTCTTTAGTTTAACGAAGTGTTGTTCATTCAATTACTCTTTTTGCTTCATAGTAGCTCTATGCCCATTTATAGCAAAATATCTCAAAAGAACTAAGATTTTAGACTACAGGCTTGTAGTCCCCCACAAGGCATTTAAGAATATATTTGAAAGTACTGCATTGACACAGCTGAAAAATTATAGGCTTACACCTAGTCAAAATAACAACTCTGTACTGTATATAGATTCTTCTCCTTTATTCCAGTGCTCAATTAACATGTAGAAAATACACCAGGGAATGATAATACTTTGAAAGCATCATCCTTGTAAATCGGGTACAAAATTCAAGCATGCAGTCGTTAGCACTTGCACAAGGAGAAAATTTCCTTGTCCAAATAATAGTCCTGAAAGAGAATAAGTCACTTTCAGTCTCCTGAAAGAGAATAAGCATTTCAGGTCTGATGTTCTGCTTCCCGAATGTTCTGGTACAAAATAACAGCCTGTTGAGCATCCTAGTGCCTGCAGTTTAGCTGTAAAGATAAGCTTGATTGCTCTGGGCTGTATTTATTCTCTTCCCAGATATGTATTTATATTATTTGATTATTGACTTTTATGAAGGGAAATTCAAACATGTGCTGCTTTTTTTACAAGGAATGAGGAGTATTTCCTATTGTTGGACTTAGCTAGAAGTGGCCGTACTGGGATATACGAAAGTGAGGACACACTCGAAACAGCAGACATTTCTGAACCACAATCAGAGCCAGCTGTAAATAAGGGGTGCTTATTGCACAAGTCATACTAGCTGCATATGCTGACACCTCCTGAGTTATGTTCTACTATTTGTTTTTAATTATTGATGTGTTTTGCTCTGTTGAGATTTATTTATTTATTTTCACAAATCCATAAAGCTCATCTCGCATTAGCCACACAGATTTCTTGTCAAGACTGTTTTGCACTCTCTACTGTTTGAAACATTAACAATCAGGTGAAATATTTGTGTTTGACACACATTTATAATTTTCTAAAAATGTAAATATATTACTGTAATTGCCCTCCCCAAATATCAGTGAGTCAGGGAAAAGAAACAACATTCAATGTCTTGCAATACAAAGCCAACAAGGATAGTGTGTGCAGCAGCATGGGGAACGGGCTAATTTCCACATGGGAAGACACACTGAAATCCCTTTTTTATAATATGCTTTTTTAAATATGCTTTCTCCATAGATATTTGCATGAATTCATGTTTGTCCCAAACTGGCAGAACACACCATATCAAGTCCTAAGTTATCGTTTCCTGTAAGCAAAGGTACTATGCAACATCCATGTGTAAATAATACTTCAAGAAACCAGCTGAATCTAGTGCAGGCATAGGAATAAACTAGATAACCTGGAATGTTCTTCCTAAGAACAATTCCCAGACTGGTTCACTACTGAGATCACTTTCATGGGACTCTGGAAACCTTGGTCCCCCTGTAGCTGTGTACATACCCTGCTAGATATTACTGGTCTCTACTATGCTCTGTGCCTCAATTTCCTCATTTGTAAGAGGTTGGTACTGCTCCACTCCTTATAGGGCTTTGAGCATAAAAAATTATAAAAAAGAGAATCTATATGAGAGGGATATGTATGAATTTGAGAAACGGGAGAGTATTTCTTTTGGTTTAGAAAGCCCTGAAAAGCAGAGCAATACCCTTTACAAATTAGGGCTGACACTTTGGATGGAATTGTATATTCAACTGAAGCCAGAGTAAAATACACAACAGCTGTGCTCTTCATTTTCCAAGTTATACATCATTACTAGATGATGAAAAGTGTGATTTTACTTTTCAAGCTTGTTAGAATTGCAGAGACATATAAAAGAATCATAGATTTCCAAATGGGCAGCAAAACTGTCCATTAAAAAAACAAAACAAAAACAAAACAAACCTAAACGATGTCAATTCTGAATATCCATCACATCTTCCAAGTAAGTATCATCAGTGTTTAAGAGCTGGAAGAAGGAGTATTAGTGCTGAACAATGCTACAACCCCACTATTTGTTGAGTTTTGAAGGGAAGAGATGGAGAAATGATCTGGAGCAGAGATACATAAGTCCCATTAAAAACACTCAGCACTGTAAATAATTAAAAACTATCACATTAGGGACCTGCCTTCCATTTCATTCTTCCTGGAATCATAGCATATATGATGAAGTTTGTGGTCACATGGAGCAGTCAAAGTTCTCTATATAGGTTTTGCTTTTAGAAACTGTCTCTTCTAGGGGAGAATACCACATACTGAACTGTTGAATTTAGTCTCAAGAAGGGGATTCTTTTCCCCTTAGGGACCAAAAAACAACTCAGGTACAGGAAAGGCTCGATAGAGCAGCAAAGTGATAAAACAACAGTATAGGAGAAAGTTTCACGAAGGATGTCTGGACTTCAGGCGGCTCTTTTGAAAGCTGTTTATTGCATAGGCGAAGTTACAGCATTTCAGGGAGTGGGTATGCAGAGCCAGCCCTACAGCTGCCAGCTCCAGCTGTGGGCATACCTGAAGCCGCTTTCTATTCAAGTTACAAAGCATTATATACTTTTCTTTGCAGAGTATCTTAATACATAACAACCAATAAGCACCATACACAATACCTTTACATTTGCCTATAGCCTATCATAACTACTACCATCACCATATTATAGTCATTATTATCCAATCACAAGAGTAAGTAAGTTACAATTTAAGCTTACCACGGAGAATTCTCAGACCTCTCTTTTTCTTGCTACATCAACATTTCTTGTTGGCCTGCCATATCTCTCTTTTTGGTAAAGACATGTTTTCTATTTACTTATGCTCTTCTTGAGACTTATTTACTTGGTGAAAAACATGTCTTTGTTTGTAGTCACATACCTTTGTCCTGCTCCTAAAAATCTCCTTCCAACTCATCTCCAACCTTTGCCTTCTCAGTTACTCATCGATCACTGTTTCAGCAAAACATCTTTTATTCTATATCAAAACTTGCTTTCATTTCTATCTCATCCCCAGTTTCTACATTCACAGATCTTTCTGCCAAGCCTACATACCTGTGAAACTTTCTTACCAAACTTTCATCCTCCCCAACACAACAGGCACTCAAAAAACCTCCAATGAAAAAAGATAGAAAAAATTTTTCAAGGATTAATTTTTTATCTTCCTGATCAGGAGAGGAACATCACATAACTGAAAACCAAAGAAAACCAACCTGCTTCTATTCTGCTACTAAGCAGTGACTGAAATCCTACATTAAAAAAAAAAGAGAGGACCAAAAGATAGACTTTTATAAATTGAATAATAAATTATGAGGTTTAAGAACTGACTCACTTTTTGAAAAAAGTAAATGAAGATAATGAAAGAATAATAATTTAAGGGTTTTTTTAAGGTTTTGCTAGTGCTGCAAACAATACAATGCAGTTTACCAATGCTTTTAAAAGGGTCACTCTGTAACACTGCACTTCCGGGATCTTTTATTGACTTCTCAAGCTTTTCCGAGGGTTCTAAAGTAGGTAATGTTTTTACATTAAAGTCTGGATTTGGGAAAGCAGTAACATGCTTAACTGCATATGATCTAGATTTGCCTATGTATACAAACACTAGGCTGATCAAAGAAAACTCATCCTTTTCACTGGTTTGACTGAAAAGCTGAAAACAGTTTGCTCTAAGACAAGAACAGCATCCAGCATAATTAGGTCACTCTTTGCGCAGGCATCTGCTTAACTTTAATGTTCATGTTTCACTCATCCAGCTAAATCTTGGGAGTCAATTTAACTTCAGCAGGTTAGTGCTATGGAATCATCACAGCATTTTCCTAGGACTAGAATACCAATAAAATATAACCTGGCTAGTTACAAAGTGTGTTAAAAGGATGGATCACTTTTTCTAGGCCCATTTTTACTGGCTGGAATACACGATAGATCTCAGATGGATTTCCTGTGTGTATCATTTTTAAACTGATTCCTTAAGATATGCCCATTCACTAGTACACAGATAACGTTTGAGAAGTGTTATTCTTTTACAGTTTGCAGATCCTTAAACAAGGCTGAATCTATTTAAAAGAATCTTTAACTTAAAGAGAAAAGGAAACACTAAAAAAACTATTTCAGAGTGGTTTTTTTGTAACAGCTTAATGAAGAATGAATCAATAAATGGGACACATTTCACTCTTGAAGGAGAGAAGGAATGAGAAACAAAACACTGTACTGACAATTCACAGGAGCACCCTCTCTCAGCTAGGAAAAAACTGACTAGGGAATTTTTAAAAGAAATAACCAGTAGTTCAGATAGGCAACTCTTTAAAATTCTGATCTAATTTTTATTAATGAGAGCTAGTTAACCCTAACACAAAAGCTAGAAAAGGAGACTTACTGGCCAGCCTTTTCCTACTGTCATTAAAAGCTACATCTCTGAACTCAAAGAGTTAGAGGACTAACACAAGATCCCACCACAAGCACATCTAGAAATCATGTCTAGCCCTGCATCCCAATCTCTTTTTGGCGTTCCACAAAGACAACACCAATGAAACGGAGCTGTTGTAAATTGTTCTTTCTCCAGATAATATAATTCCTCTCCTGCATCTAGGGGAAGAATGTGTTATTCTCGATCAATAACACTCTACTGCTGTCTATTAAACAAGATGGGCAGCATGTGCTGGAAGAATAACAGTCAGGAGCTTGATGCCTATTTTCCAGTCTTCTTCAATCCCAGTCACCACTGTGAGTTTTTTAGGGTATGGAGGAGAAGGTCACTAGATTCAGACCACTGGGCCATATGACCAACATGGGGAAGACATTCCCACTTCATGAACTGTAAACTGCAAAATAACATCTGCAGAAGATTTTCCATGCAGATTTCTTCCATGTGGACAGAAATACTACAAACGTTTGGGTACAAAAGAGCTCCATTGTGAGGCTCTGCATCACATCTTCAGCAGCCTGTTGATACCCGCAGTATTTTTCTTTAGCACAGATTTTCTACAGACTGCAACCTCTAGCTCATCCCTCTAGGAAGCACTGCCAGCACCAAGAAAGCAGCCCCTGAGGGTACACCCTCATAACACAGACAACTTTGGGCAGTTGACAGCTCCTTGTCAGTCAAAAGCAGAGGCTGGCTTTTATTTGTCTTTTTGTAACTTCAGTTAATGGGGGCAGAAAAAGTTTTGACACCTATTGTCTAGTGTACATCAGAACTTTTCAGAGACTTCAGAAAAATCAACAATATCACACATACCCAAGCCTTCCAGCTCATGGTTTTGATTCTCAAGCAGGTGCAACTCTTCTGTTTCCCGGCTCAGGAGAATGATCCCTTTGGCTAGCTGAAAACCATATTAAAATATGCCAGTACCCTAGGAAACTAGAAAACTTGCTCTGATCTACAGGAAAATTGCTTCCAAAAGTACACAGTGTCTGACAATTAGAATACCTTCATTAATTTACACACAAACATAGAAGCCAATATTTTTTTGCCGTGGCTAGCCTAAAAAACTCAGCATGTGTTGCAGCCGGGTTTCTGCAGGCAAGTAAAGTGATACAGGTCTAGACTGTCAGAGAACTTTGCTGTGTCAGAGCAATACCATGAGCTAAGGAACACAGAGCTCCCTCTACTTTCTGTTGTGTAGACTTTTAAGCCTCTGAGTGAGGCTCCTTCTGCTACAGACATTTATTTCTTATTAGTTTTATTTGCTTCCACTGCAGGGAAGTAATACTTAAACAACATAGAGATACTTTTTTTTTCCAGTGAGCTGTTCACAATATGTACAGCTGCCATCTTTTGTCAGTATTTCTTAAAATACTTAGAGAAAAATTGGTTCCAACAAATAAAATTTAACCTAGAAAAGAGTTTGTTGATTTAGAGATTTATTGACTTATTGAGATGAATGTGGTTTTGGTCACAAAAGAGTCCTGCGATTTTGTTTTGAAATAAGTTTTCAAATCCTTTCAAGAAAGTGTTCGTTTTCCTTAGACAAGAGCCCTGATAACTCAGGAACATTCCAAAGTCAATGTGAAAGTCTTAGTGCAGTTTGTCATTAACGCAGCACATCTTTCCAACTAAAAAATAAAAGCTGTATATTCTCCATAGGTGGTAATAAAAGTAAAGCCCAAGCAGGGGATTCACTTAAGTATCTCAATAGAAAATATGATTTGCTTATTCATTTTTAAAAAGTGGTTTTGTCTAAAGCTTGCCCTTATCAAATGTTCAACAGCAAATTTTGGGAATACAGCATTAAGCACTTATGGCAGTAACTTTGGTGCTGCTACAGAACCATTGAGGTTAAGATGAGATTTGCATTGATTCAGGCTGAGAAATGTGAAAAATAACACAGAAGGCTGGAAGAACCAAAGAGGTTATATCAGAGTATCTAAACACTGGACTGAAATATCAACTAAGCTATTAGCAAATGTTAACGTATTAATTGTTCATGGCAAAGGGCATTGGGTTTGGAAAAGGACACTTTTCTTCAAAAGAAAAATATGTGGCTGGACTACCAAGTGCTTTAAGAGAAGCTTTTGCTGTGACCATAACTACCACACATTTCAAGTCTACGACTTATATTTAGTCGAACCAAACAAAACCCAAATAACAGGCAAACAAATGACAACTAAGAAACATTTCTTCATTTTCCTTGAGTGGTGCATTTGGCAGGTGTCCTAGCTATACTAAGATTAGTCTTTGTTGGCATAAGGCAAAATGTGATGAACTTTTAAAATATTATCTTTTGCTGTTCAAGTGAACTGCAATCCAGATTAATATGCAAATGTCTATTTGCTTAGGATCAGTTTTTATAGACAGAATAGATAACATGACAAAACTTATGCCAATACAGATACAGTGAGGTTTTTTGGGTTTCCTTGGGCATATGGATCAGCTTAATCTTGTTGCTATTTACATAACATGCTGTTTCCTCCAAAGGTAAGCTTATATTTAGAACTTGATCCTTGATTTAAAATTTGCCCATGACTTTCCATTCTGCAACAGTGCCTCAGACACCAGGTTTCAGTAGTATCTCACAAATAAGTTGGTTTAAAATCAGGTTTTCTACTCTAACTAACAAAGAAGCTGGAAACTTCACTTCTTTAGCATGATATGAGAATGTTCTATAGCTCTGAGGAGCCACTTGGTTGGCTTAGAGTGAGCCCAGGCAGGCTCTGTTGATTATATGGAACCAAAGATGGCAAAAATAAAAAGTACATTTCCAGTTGGAAAATCCAAGGGAAATTACAAGTTGTGCTTCCTTTTTCTGTGTTCAGCCCTCTTTCCAAAGCTGTCTGATTAGGTGAGAGCACAGATTATAGAGGTGATATGATGTCTCTACTATCATGCTCAAACACATTGGGAACCAAAAGGATGTTTTCCCTCAGTTCCTGCAACAAATGTTTGCCTCTGCCCAGCCTTTGAGAAAAAGGCACACAATTGTCAGAGACTAAAGGGCAGTTACTACATAAGGCAATCCACAGAAATAATCACACAGAACCAAACCAGTGTTCCTACCGTTTTTGCATGACAGAAAAAGAGCTATTTCTGTGCAGTCTTCAGGTATTAAGTACCATGCCACTGGTATCTGCAACACAGTAATTGGCAGGGATCACACCAGTAAACAAACCTTTTAAATATAGACAGCAAAATGTTCATTTCAACTCTTAATAGGTGGTAGGGCTATTTTATAATCCATGTATCTTATTCATGTATTCATTTCTTGTCTTCTCTTATCCTCCCAGACTGCAATACTGGAGCAAACATATAGGCTAGTTATTTTATGCAAGCTCAGTAGTAATGTTAAAATAAATTGAAGAAAATATAAATAGGCCATCAGAGTATTATCTCAGTCACATGATGATTATTATTATGGTGCAAAAGAGTTAATTCTGCAGGAAACCAAGCTCCCTTAAAAAAACCCCATCAAATTCCAGCTTAGCAAAATAGTGAAGTTAACAAGATCAAAAAGGTGTGTTACACTTACAGGATAAAAAAGTGTGCAAATAGCAGAATCTCTGACTACATATCTTCTGCTGCCAAACTTTATGCTTGTTGCTGCCATAGACAAACACATTTTATATGTGTTCACAGTTGCAGCTGAAATGTGAAAGCCCTGATCTTCCTTCAAACAAAACAATAATTCTAAGTGCAAGAAACCTTGCTTGTGTGTCACAATGTGTTAGTCTTGTCAACTAAAAGCAAGCTCAGTTGGATGAGATTTTTCAAGTAGATGTAAGAGCTTCACAGAAATAACAGGAGGGAGCAAAAATAATTCAATCAAAACACAGTCTGTATCATACCCCTTTAAAGGGGGTTCCTTGTGTTTTGTTTCCTTAGCACCTTTTTTCTCTTACTAGCTTTTCTGTGTTAATGTCTGAGTCAATCAAGTAATGTTTACCTATGGCAGATAACATTAAACTAAACACTAAGTCACTTGTCATTTTAATAATTGAAAAATAAGAAAAAAACCCAAAGGAACAACCAGATAAAATCACCTCACGCCAGCAGGAAAGAGGTCTCAAGTGTGACTGGCATTGTGCAGCAAGCAATAACGTGAATGAGACTTTATAGCATCAGAGTCAGATATCAAAGTTCAGAGCTTTTTATAGTTGCTACACATTGCTGTCTCTTTTGTATGATAGCAGCTCTATAGTACAGACTCCTTGACTGAGACATCTCTCTTTTCTTCTGTGTGTAAAGAGGCGCCTGAAATCTGCCATTTTGCTTCAATTTATGGTCCCAAGCAAGGTCTTTTGTCTGTAGAGTCTAATGGAAAGCAATTAATCCCTGGCAATATAAACCTTTAATCATATGAAAAATGCCTAATCACTGTGTTTATAATCCCTTGGAGCAGAATCTAATGCTGAAATTCAGTCCTCAAACCCTAACTTTCCTTTTTAATGAATGTCAAATCCTGGCTTCCTTTAAAGTTTAAGGCCCGTGTTAATTTTAACACACATGCTCCTGTGAAATGCCTAGTTAGGACTTCCATTGAGACAAACACTGTAAAGTCAATGGGATTATACTTTTGATTACAGGTTGCTGACTAAGTCAGTGAACTGCCATGCTGCAAGTCTTGCAAGGATATGTGTATTGTCCCTAATGAGACATTCAGCATTATAAGTTCAGGGAAAGGCTCAGTATTTTTTGCCCGTTTTCTGATTTATCAGCTATTTGACATAGTAGCAAGATTTTTAGCAATAATGTTCTAAAACCCACTAGAGTTATACACACAAGAGGGAATTTGTACAGTACTTATAGCTTGAAAGTTTGCTTTTGAGTTTAACCATGAATCTCTGAGAACTTCAAATAAGATCTGGACTCCCACGCTCACCAGCTGAAGTTGTATTTCTTCACAGAAGCAGTTTTACTTCTGAAGTGACAAAACAATATTCTGTGATACCATGTCAGCTGGTCCTCTATTTCCTTGCCATTCTAAATAGCAAGAACAATCATGCACAGGAGAATATACAGCTCTGGGTACGTCTCTTAAATTTGCATACAACACCCCTGAACATCAGTGGTTTTTTCATCATGCAGACAACTGTTCATCAGCAAGTGGACTGAAATAACCAGCCTTGGTCTCAGGTGACATAAAATGCACAACTGAACAGACAATAGCTGAATAGTTTTCAGCTCCTGTTGGGGTAATCTATTTGAAACAGATGGGCTCATTAAATAACAACAAATTTCTCATCCATGCTCTTACAGTATTCTATCACAAAGGAATCAGCTTCAGCATTTACTTGACAATTGTAGCTCTAGATCATCAGTTTTGTCCAGTCATATTGAGGAAGGCTGAGTTCATTTGGATGACTGCATTCACTTTCAACAATTGTATTGTATTTGTGTGGCAAGCTTTTGGAGTGGGGAAGGCTTCTCTTTTGTGAGAAGACGACAGAAACTTCAAGCATGTCTGATAAAACCAGTGCCAGCCTGCTGCAAGACAGACTGCTGGGCAAGGCTGAGCCCACAGCAACAAAGGTATTGACTCTGGGGTAATGTATTTAAGAAGGGTAAAATAATCCCTGTGCAAAAACAAACACAGAAAGGAGAGAGAATACATGAGAGTAACAGCTCTATAGACACCAACGTCAATGAAGAAGGAGGGAGAGGAGGTGCTCCGGGGGCCAGAGCCAATATCACACTGCAGCCCATGGTGAAGACTATGGTGAGGCAGGAGGCGTCCCTGCAGTGCATGGAGGACCTCACACACAGCAGGTGGATGCCCAAAGGAAGCCGTGACCCTGTGGCACTGGAGCAGGCTCCTGGCAGGACCTGTGGAGCCATGGAAAGAGGAGGAGCAGGTTTGCTGGCAGGACTTGTGATCCTGTGTGAGATCCATGCTGGAACAGCCTTTTCCTGAAGAACTGCAGCCTGTGGAAAGATGTTCTCACTGGAGCAGTTCATGAAGAGCTACAGCCTGTGAAAAAGACTGCTATTGGAGAAGTTTATGGGGGACTGTCTCCTGTGAGAAGGACCACACACTGAAGCAGGGAAAGAGTGTGAGGAGGAAGCAACAACAGAGATGTTTGATGAACTGGCCATGGCCCTACTCCCCATCTTCCTGTGCCACTTGGAGAGAGGAGGTAGAGAAAAACTGGGATTAAGTTGAATCCAGGAAGAAGGAAGAAATGGGTGGAAGGTGTTTTATGTTTTGTTTTTATTTCTCAGTATCCTAGTCTTATTTGATTGGAAATAAATGCAATTAATTTCACCAAGCTGAGTCTGTTTTGCCTGCGATGGTACTTGGTGAGTGACCTCCCTGTCCTTATCTCAGCCATGATGTTGTCTTTTGTCTCCCCAGTCCAGCTGAGGAGGGGAGTGATAGGGTGCCTTTGGAAGGCACCTGGCATCCAGCCAGAGTCAAAACATCACATCAATGTATTCCTTTCACTAACATTCACTGCCTTTTTTTATATTCCCTACGTTTTAAACATCTCCAGATTCAGTTGAAATAATGAGATAAGACAGATTGCAAAGAAAATTATTCTCTTATACATGTTTGCTCTTCTATCAAGAGTAACTGGGAGATCTCACTAGAAAGAGGCCTTCAAAATGGTCAGTGATGCAGACCTGGAAGAATGATTCTGTACTAGTCAGGAATTTTAACATGTCAGCCACAAACAGCCCAATCCCAGGCACCAAATCTAGATGTTAAATATAACACAACTCCACTAGTGTTTTAACTGAAAAGGAAGGCAATAGCCAATTTTGTTCTTCCTACAGCTGACAGTTTTATGTGCTCTCCAGTTTTTGATGAACAGCAGAATTTCCTTTTTTCCTCCTTTCATCTCTATTCATATGTCAACTTCTTTAGCTCAATGCTGAAAAATGTCACTTGTCATATCCAGACTCTAGTAATACTTTCTTATTGACTTCAGGCAGTTATAGCAATGCCGTTTAAATGCATATTGACTTACCTGTAACACAGACACAGCCTTCAGTTTCTCCACAGTTTTGCACTCTCTGATGATACTTTTCACTGCTTACAGTCCTAAGTCATCTCTCAAAGGCTACATTACACATACATGGCAGAGCCAAAGATGGATGTTTACTGCAAAAATCCCTTTGTCTGAATAGTGTTTTTCATTTTAAAATCTCAAGCTGCTGTATCATATATTAAATGGATTAGGCAATAAGAAAAAATATCTCCCCATGTTTTACTATTTTGAAAATTTTCAACACATATTCTGATACTGAAACTATGTCACCCATTTTTTCAGGGTAACTACTCATCATACTCTTCCTCATATTGTCCTACCCTTTTTTTCTGACTGACAACAGGCTACATATAGGATGGATACTCCATTAAACTACCATTGCTTCAGAGATACTGAGATTCCTGAAGGAAATCTCTCTCACTGAAATACCTGTGTCAGCTTCAGCAGCACTCATGCTTGCAGCTTTAGAGTGGGTTGTTGTTGTTGGTTGTTTTTTGGGTTTTTTTGCTTCCAGTAAGTAAGTTTCTTTGGGAAGTTTGCTTTTGACACTATCATTCAGGTTTTCTATTCTCTTTTAACAAAAGTAGAATATGCCATTTCATTTCCGTTGCTTTTGTACAAAGCACTCAGCTAGTGAAGTTCACAGTTGAGCTGACAACTGTATTATTCTTCTTCCTCACCACACCATTTGGTCTTAACAGTGGTCTCCAAAAGTTAAGACTGTGCTGTTAAGTGTCAGTTAAGTAAACTTCATCTTTGGAGACGAGAAATTTCAGGACAATAGCCGGTAGCCAATAGCAAAGACAACTTTCTCAGACATCTGCAGACTAAGCACACACTGTGCCTTTGTACAGAGGTACCTGCACGTCAGGAGGCACTACACTGCTTGCCAGTATTTCCTTCCACTCCACCCCTCTGCACCAATTAATATCATCATGCAATCTGCAGCACTAACTATTTCAGGTTTATAATTAAGGTTCCTGAAAACATTTGTGAGAACAATCTGTAAAAAGTCATTTGAGCCATATTTTGTTTGCTCCATAAAGCTCCATAAATCTGTACATCCATAAAGCTCCACTCTTTTGATAGATAATAAAAGTATCACTATCTATCTATCTAAAGTGGACAGAATAAAAAATTAAATATTTCCACATGGTGATATCTCCAAACTATACTGTTTCAGTCAGTCACAAGGATCTTTCTTTAGTCTAATAGTCTCAAATAATTAGTCTTTTCATGACTCAAAGTGTCACTAAATGTCATTTCAAGATTATAGGTGACTTTTTTTTTTTTGCTGAGCATTTATACTGTCCAAAAATAATAAATATTACCACCCACACTCAGACATTACTTTCTAAACCAGAATAGCATCTTCACCAATTTTACTATTCCCCATTTTGTAAGTAAAATGTGGTGTTCAACTATATTACTTCTTACATCATCATGCGAACATGTATTTCAGAAGTGTCATGTAGATTACTCGTGCTTTTAATTAAAGCTGAATAAAGTTTACTGTGCAAAAATGCCTCTTGCTTAATTGGAATAAAACTTGATATCCTCAGAGGATGGTTCTTGTCCCTAGGTCACTGTGACTACATACAGGCCAATTGGCTTTGGATATATATTAAATCTCTTCCCTGATCAGTCTTTAATTGTATAATTAAATACAACTCTTTGCTGTATAAATTTGTTTCTGAGATAACCTCCTCAAAAACTTATTTCTGCATTTTTGTAAAGCAGTGGCCAATTTTGATTACAACGACAACCTTTGCAAAACTACAAGGTCATCTTGTACAGTCAGATTCAAACCATAAATTGTTCCTAAGTTAAATCCTTCAGGTCCTACTGCTGTAAGATCCTTTGATTAACTTCAATGGCAATTTTTCACAGTTTGAGATTTTGTTACAACAATTGCTTATGCTAATAAAAAAAAAGGTCCATATGCCTTTCCAGCTAATTCAGCAGTGCTCCTGGCACAAGAAAAATATGCTGGAAGGGCTGCCCCTGCTGCCATTACATCTTTGAATGCTCCTGGGCTTTTCAGGCAGTAACAGTTCCCATACTGACAATTACTAATGACATCTTGAAGAATTCTACAACTATTCCATTAGGGAAAATCAAGTATCATCAAAGGATTGCCAATTATTCCTCTTCTTCTATTATACAAAAAAAGCCTGTCAGTGGGTGCCAAGGGGGATACATTTAGGTCTTTTACAGTCAGATGACAGGACTTCATATAGGGACATCTTTATAATGAGGGGAGAAAGGGAATCAGAAAGAGGTTGGGCAGATTTTTCATTTTGTTCTGTGTTAACCACTACAAAAAGAATACTTTTTTTTCCCCTTTTTTCTTTTTACTAAAGGAGAGAAAAACATATAAATGCCATAAATCTCAATAAGGTGTTTATACTTTCTCTGTCAGTTCTAGCATCTACCTTTGTCAGCCTGAAGATTATCTTTTTCTAAAATTTCCTCATGAATTGCTGAAGGTACAAAGTGGGAGGAACAAAGAGCAAATAGAATACCAGGACAAGGTGATTATGACCAGGGAAGATGTCAGAAGGATCTCTCTTATCTTCCTTTTCCCCTTATTTACCTACTCATACTGCAACGATTTCCCTATTGATGAGCTTGTCTCCTTCATATCCAAGTTAAACCATACGGAATACTGTAACTCACAGAATACAGGTGCTGCAAACCTGGCTTTGATATGGAGGAGTCCCAGGCTATACTTATATATCATATATATATGTGTGTATATATATATATATATATATAACTTATCTATAACTTAAGACATTATTTACTTAAATATAAGCAGTTTAATTTTGAGGACAGATATGCAGTATTTTTGAGCATAAATATCAAGTTCTTACATAGTATTATAACTTAAAAGTTTCCTGGTTCAAGTTACTCAAAAATATGAGAGTAATAATACAATTGACTGAAAAAATCTCTCTGAATGATTTTTATAAAAATTATTTACCCTTTTCACAAATCAGTTTGAGACTGTTCATTCTATTCTTTTATAGATACCACCTGTTTCTAAAATGAAAAAAAAAAGTCTTCATCCTTAGCAATACAAAATGTAAATTATCCCTTTGTTCCTTAAATCCAGTCTGTCAAAACCACTGTGCAAACAGAGGACATTATTTGGCTTTTCCATAAGTGGAGTTAATTTTTTTCATCCCAGCATATTTTCACCTGTCTTCTAACTCAGCTGAATTTTTTCAGGGGTGGGGAAGAACAAAATTGGTCTAGCTACAGGAAAGGAGAAGTACCAATGTGCAACTTTTTCATCCTCTCATTTAAGAAAACAAGGTAGAAAAATATGAGCTCTTATAAAGCTTGTTTTTTCCATGGAATTTTCAGGCACAGGGCAAGTAATCAGGTTGCAGAGTAAAGAGTTCTGCCCAGAAACCCCAGTGCATCAGCAGTCTCCCAATTGTAGGCATACCAAAAGGAGTCAAGATTAGATCTTCTGTGATGATTTTCAAGATCATCGATTTTGTCTAGGAGGGAATGGTTATTTTGTGTTGCTGTCAGCACTGTCTGCTGAAAAGTAGTTTAGATTGTCCTTGGCTTTTTTAATTCTTTCCTCTCTTGCAGTTACTCTTGCCACTCTATCAGCCAAGGTCATGTAAACTGTTTACACATCTGCTTTAATTGAATGCACAAGACACATTAAATGGGAGACATTACTTGCTTTTGACACAGCTAAGATCACTGGAAGGGCCATGTTTTTGATTTAGTCTTTTCTTAGGTTAATTTCTAAGCTGCTGAGTGTATTAAGATCACTGCTGATGCAAACACTCCATACCTGAAAGAAAATATCCAAAAAACAACATCTGAGGTCTGCAATCGATTCTCAGGATGAGAACCTCAATGCTGAGTATAAGGCAAGTGGTTGATTATTAGATCCCTATAGAAATAGTACATGCAGCTCTTTCCTCCCCATTTGCGCACATGAATGGTACCTAAGAGCACATCAATACACAGACATAGTGTGATAAACACAAACTGCACCAAGAATTTTGACAGCCATGGACATGTGATGGCAGCATGCCATAACACCATCTTCTCCTGGCATAGTATGCTCTAGTTTTTCCATTATGTTATCCCATGTGAGAAAGAAACTGCACATGCTTCTATTTTGTTATTTCAACAAAAGACTCAATAAGTTGAGTTAAATAAAGCAGTTAAAGTAATTAAGAACTAAAGATACAATTAGACATCTATGATTTTTCAAAATAAGTTGGTTAAAATTTCACACTACTCTTGCCAGAGACTTCATCTCTGAAATAAAAAAATGGTAAAAAAACCTTTCAGTAGAAAGGACAAACTTAAAAACTGTGGTGCATTCCACTTGTAAACAGACAAACCCGGAGTTTACCATGTTTTATCCTAAACTGATATGCCCGTGTTGTCCTAGTGGTGAATATTTCAAAGTGTAAAGAGCATATTATATCAGAAAAAAAAAAGGCAGAGAGTAAAGCTGTGACTGCCATGGAACCAGATATACCAGAGCCATGGAAATGGTGTCCTACTGCAGGCACACACTGGAGCATGATATTCCCAGAGCCAGCTATACTCCATACAGCTTTGTGTTTGCCTTCCAGAGCACCTTTAAGTTCCAAGAAAATCTACCTGTGCACAGTGGCAGCACCTCTTCTCTGGGTGTGTGCCTATCAGTGGTGAGGTGTGCTCATGAGCACAGCTCTCGAGCGAATAATCCAGACAGTGGCAGCAGCCTTGTGCTGATCCGTGTGGAGCTCAGCAGGCACCGAGAAACCCTCCTGAGAATCAAGGTAACACTGGCACAGCTCACCTCTGCCAAGGTCCTGCTAACAGATCCATGCTGCTGCTGCTGCTGCTTCACAACCTGCTGCAGCCTCTGCTCTGAGATGTGGTTGTATTTTCTCTACATCTTTATCTGAAAACTAATCACTGTCTTTAAGTTTCATAGGAGGGTGTATATCACATCTACATGTACACGTACTGACCACTTTTTCCTCAAAATTTATTATGAGTCAACTTATGAACATCACAGAACTGTTTGGGTTGGGAGGGACTTTTAAAGGTCATCTAGTCCAACTCTCCTGCAACGGCCAAGGACATCTTCAACTACATCAAGCTGCTCCAACCTGACCATGAATATTTCTGCAAATAGGGCCTCTACCACCTCTCTAAGCATCCTATTCCATCACAAAACATTAGTGTTTCTATCTAATCTGAATCTAACCTCTTCAATTTTAAAACCAATACCCCTTGTTGTAGTGCCACAGGACCTGTTAAAAGATCTGGTCCCATCTTTCTTGTAAGCCTCCTTTAAGTACTGAAAGGTGAACCCAGAGCATTCTCTTCTCCAGTTTGAACCACCTCAACTCACACCTCCACAGCCTTTCCTTATAGGAAAGCTGTTCCAGCTCTCTATAATTTCTGTGGCCCTCCTCTGGATCCACTGTAACAGGTCCGTGTCTTTCTTGTACTGAGGAATCCAGAACTGGACATAGGACTTCAGGTGGAGTCTCATCAGAGTGAAGTAGGGGCACCTCCCTCACCCTGCTGGCCACGCTGCTTTTGATGCAGCCCAGGATACTTTTGGATTTCTGGGCAGTGAGCACACTTTGCTGAGTCATGGACAGATTATCATCCATTAGCATCCTCAAGTCTTTCTCAGCAGGGTTGCTCTCAGTCTCTTCATCCTTCAGCCTGTACTGAGGGGTAACAAGCTGGGATTTGAAGGCTTTTGTGGTGAACCTCAAGAGTCAGCTGAAATGAGTGTGCCTGCTTATTTCAACTATTTTTTTCCTGGTTCATTTCTCCAGTCATTCCTAGTCTGAACACAGAGAAGCATCAAGAAAAGTAGAAATATGGTTAAGGATATTAAGACAGAAATATGGAGTTTAAAGCTTAAGTACAGGAAACAAGAATTTTGCTTCATAAGCTCGCCTTAATATGGAATAGGGGCACAAGGGATGTTCCTGATCAGGCTTCAGCAATTTCTCCATCCTAGAACAGACTGTGATGGTGATGGAGCAAAGCGTGACTCTTGTTCTATCTAACACATTTTAGCCCCTGGATGCCACTCTAAACTGCTACATAGATCCACTGCTTTACTGTAGATTTGCTAATGCATAAGTGGTAACACATCAATTGGTCCAAGGGTTAACTGATTTCTCATTCTCAGTAGGTAGTACACAGTTTTGTCAGTATAAACAAAGCTAAGGTCTCATAAGATAAAAATTTGGCTTGGCTTTATTCAAGCTGGCGTACTTAATCAGCATCACCTCAAGGCATTCAGGATGTAGAACTTGCTGTGCTGGAAGACTTTGGCACAGTATTTACTGTGTGGGAAGGGTTATGCCTGCAGACAAGAGATCTGGATGGAAGAAACTCAGGTCATTGACAAAGAAGGATGGTTTGACACAGCGTGAAGAACAGAAGTACACAACCTTGAGAAAAAGATGCTGAGGGTTGTTGAGAGTGTCTTTGCTGGGAGAAGCAAAACAAAGTTTGGGGAAGGAAAATTCATCCCGTATGTGAAAAAACTACACCTCTATTATCTCTTCAGAAGCAATGACAACTGTGATCTGATGGAATAGTGCAGGAAAGCACCCACTCAGATAACCCTGTGTACTGGGTTTGAGTGGCAAGGTTTTGGAGTGTTGGGAAGGGCACAGGGTTGGCTTGTGCAAGAATATACCAGAAGTTTCCTCCACGTTTGATAGAGCCACACCAGGTAGCTCCAAAGAGACCCACTGCTGGCCAAGACTGAGCCCATCAGCAACAATGGCAGCACCTCTGGGATAATGTACACAAGAAGAGGGAAAAACTGTTATTGCACAAGAGAAACTGAAGCCAGAGAAGAGAAAAATTAGCACGTGAAAAAAACAGCTCTGCAGTCACCAGGGTCAGGGGAGAATGAGGGGCAGGGGGTGCTCCAGCTGCTGGAGCAGGGATTCCCCTGAAGCCCACAGTGCAGCCCATGGTGAGGCAGCTGTGCCCCCGCAGCCCATGGAGGTCCATGATGGAGCAAATGTCCACCTTTAGCCCATGGAAAAAGCCATGTCAGAGCAGGTGGGTGCCCAAAGGAAGCTGTGACTCCATGGGAAGCTCATGCTGCAGCAGACTTCTGTCAGGACCTGTGGACCTGCAGGGATCCCATGTTGGAACAATCTGTTCCTAAAGGACTGTACCCCATGGCAGGGACCCTCAATAGAGAGGTTCATGAAGAACTGCAGCATGTGGGAAGGACATATGTTGAAGAAGTTTGTGGAGAACTGTGTGAGGAGTAGGAGAAGTGTGCTGGAGTAGAGGAAGAGTGTGAGAAGGAGGGAGCAGCAGAGACAATGTGTGACTGCAGCCCGCATCCAGCATGCCCCTGTGTCACTAAGGGGGTAAGGTAGAAAACTGGGGAGTTCAGTCAAGTCCAGGAAAAAGGAAGGGGTGGAGAAGGTGTTTTAAGAATCTGTTTTATTTCTTATTATCGTAATCTTATTGGTAACAAATTCAATTAATTTCCCCAGGTTGAGTTTGTTTTGCTCAAGATGGTAACTGGTGTGTGATCTCTTCCTGTCCTTATATTGACCCAAAGCCTTTCATTTTATCTTCTCTCCCCTGTCCAGCTGAGGAGGGAAGCGACAGAGCAGCTTGGTAGGCACCTGGTGTCCAGCCAGGATCAACTCACCACACCATGTAGGGGCAAAAGCTACACGGTAGATCAGACTGGTGTCAGAACTCATCACCAACTCCCACACGCTTCTCTCCACTTTGTGTAGAACAAGCAGTTTTAGAGGAATATTTTGCAACCACCCCCATAAACATGCAGATGATCATTTTACCTGAGGGAAAGTCCCTTTCCAGGCCCAAACTCTAAAGTCAAACAGAGTCCAGAGCACAGAGCTCTGAGTATGTGTTTTTCTTGGTTTTTTTTAAAAGGGCCTTAATAACTCAAGCTGTAGGTATATTTTTAAGACTGCACCGTTCACTGGGTACTACAAACATTTCTATTAGCAACAGGATTCACACATACAGTATAGATTGAATAGATCAAGTTTTTTAGTTATTAATTCATTTTGCTTTGACACAGATGACCCATCTTTTATATTTATGTGTAAGAATAAACATGAAGCCTTGGCTGGCCTTACTGCTGTTATAAAAATTTACTGAGGTGAAGGTCACAAAGTGCTTTGCAAAACATACATTCTACTGGTATTTTTTTAGTGAGACATGGGGACTTCTGGCCTCCAGCAGACCTTTTAGCCTCTCCACCTTTGCTGTATGATTTGTTTATCATGAAAAAAATAATTGTAACACTCAATGGTAACTCAGAAGGCTTGTTTTAGACTTTCATAGACCAAGTGAAGCAAGCAATTGCTGTTAAAATAGTTTGGTTTCCTTCATTTTAGATACTGGCACTTGTCCTGTACCATATCCCAGCATGTTGCTTGAGCTATTTGCCAAGAGTAACTTCTGGAAAGATCCTCCACTATGCCAACTCAGTTGTCTCTTTCCTTTTGCTCTTTACCAGTACTGGAACTCTGGTTAGGAATTACAGCAAAGCCTGGTGAGATCTGCTCTGTGGACATGTGTTCAGCAATTAGATATTAGTAGTGGCTTACAAACTGCTTCCTCATCTGCCACAGCAGTATTTCAGCTGGTCCTTTGCAACTGTGCCAGGATATTCCTGGACTGAGCTGCCACAGATGTCTCTGCTGAACCTTCAGTGTTATTGCCTCTGCTAAGATGTATCTCTCAATAACAACTCATACTGGAGCCAAACATTTCCACGAATTCCCTCTTTCCTAGACTGTCTTTCTTACTGCTGTTTGACCTCAATTAGGGTGATGAGTAGCTTTTGCAGGAAGGAGAAATGATTGTTACCACTAGTAATTTCTGTATATTTTATCAGCTGTGGGATCTAAAAATTCTCTATAGTTCCAGTGTTTCAGAAACACAACATCATGCATCCAATTTCCTCCTCATTCATAGATTTCTGAAACTTCTGAAGCTGGGAACAAGTTTTTCTCAGATTGGTTTTTGCTTACAGTTAGTTCCATCCTCCAACATTGAATGAAAACATACATCAGCTTTAAGGAAGTGCTGTCATATTAAATCTCATATTTCTGCTTATATTGGAGCAATAGTAATTTAATATGGAGGCATGCAACTGTCCCCTTATACTATGTGTTATCCAAGCAAACTGGAAAACAACACCTTAAACAACTGTACTGGACATTTAGGTGGACTGTTGGATAGAGGACAAGAAAAGACCATAGTCATTCAGCAGATCTGCGGCAAGTTCATGAGCAAGCAGAACTTGGATTCTTTGCTCACCATGCAGTGCCCTCTGCAACAAAAGCCCTGTGAATACACTGAAGAATCCCCCTAAGCATTTTCTTCTAAAGTTCCACATTCTTCTGTATTAAAAATGTCAGCACATGATGTTTAGTTCCCATTTCTCTGTGACAAACCTTTCTCTCATCCTCATCATTGCTCTTACCACCTACACTAGTGTGGCCTCACTACAGTCCTAGAAAATGGTTCCACTTTACAACAGAAGGGGCAAATACCAAAACAATCAGGCATAACCATTCTCCAGGTAAAGCATCTCATGAGAGCTCAATCTTTTCCCAAATTTGGCTCATTGCCTTTAAATGAATCTACTTTCTATGAGGCATAAACTGTTTTAATCCCAGTTCTTCACCACTGATGATAATATTTAATTTGGTGCTATATTTTAAGTTCCATATTCTACAGTTCCTTCTAATATTAAACATCTCTTTTACATTGATGTAGCTGGGACCAACCCTGGCATAAGTTTTTCTAATACACAGATTTTACTCTTTGCATTGGATCTGAGATTCATCATAACACCAATCTGGAATTCACAGTTCAATTAATTTTTCTTTTTTTTTAATGACCTTTCTGGAAAGCAACTGACTAGCATTTGTTTTATTATTATTATAATCTTCCATTGCTTGGCTTCCCCAATCAAAACACATTACAAGACAATTTATTCTCTCTTCATGATTTAGATATGGTTTAATGGCAATAAATGAAACATTATATTATGAGAGAAATCCTTCTCAATCAACAGATTAAATTATTAGAGATCCAGAGCCAGAAGGCATTTTCAACTCTATCTCTTAATTTAACACCTCCACATTCATAGAAGGCTCCACTTGCAATAAAATCTGTGTCATACATGAAAACAGTCAAATATAGTTGCATACATCAGTAGGAGAGCATTCTTGTGAGCACAGAATTGGAAAAGCAGAATTTCACCATACCTTACTTTCTTTAGCTTGCCAGGCATTATTTAGGAATGAAACTTTCCCTCCCCAAAAGAAAGTGTCTACATACCAATCTGGAATTGTTGGAGATAAACCCCTGACTTACTGGGAGGCTATTCTGTTTTCAATAACCTCCACCCACAAAACCTGGTTTTGCGTATTTTAAAGGGGTGTTATCTATTTAGAATGAATGATTGAAATGCAAAGATGAGACTAAAGTAAAAATCCTGCAATTTCAAAATACACAGTACAAGGACATCCAGAATCTACTCTAACTCTGTGCAGCTTGAGGCCCTCTTGGATCTCAAGGCAACAAGTAGTTGTGCATTTATCTAGGGAATGCAAACCCCCACTTTACAGCATCTGAAGTTACATTGATACTGAAGTATCAATGGCTATTAATCACCCAGGTTGGGCTGATGGAGTCAGTAATATTTGGCTTGCACAGCTGCAATGTGATATCCAGCAGGACTAGACCAAGACAACAGCCATCCATAGATCAAGTAGCTCTCAGACAGCACAGGAGAGGACCATAGTCTGATTCCTCTTGACAAGATTGCTTGACGATTGCAAAGTACTTTGTATGCTTGCTGTCTTCTAAAAGACATTGAGAACACTTAATAAATAATGCATGTACAAGTACAACAGCAGTCTAGCCCTTTCCAAACAGCACTGTCCTTACTGCAGCTGTGATAAAAGATAAAAATATTTAAATCAGAAATGATTGAATGAAAGAGCTCCTATGGAATGAAATATATAGATATATATATACACAAATGTGTAGGGTTTATGGTAGCTTGTAGCCAATTAACTAGTAAGGTTAATAAAAAGGCAATAAAACCGTCCCTAAAATGCTTTATAGAATTGGCAAAGATTGATGCACCCTTGAGTAAGAGACACTGCCAAGCCACTTGAAGCATACTTGAACATGTATGTGTGTAATAGCTGTAATGAAAGGGCACCACCTCCCCACCTATCACTCACTTTAGAGAATGGATTCTAGCTCCTAAAGCACTTGCCGGACAGACTTAAAACTCAAGAAAACTTAATGTTTATAACTATTCATATTTGCCCCAGCATTGCCAGACTGTTAACAGAAACATCACAAGAACCTAACCCAGGGAACTCTCCTCTGCTGCTGTGAGCATGCACAGCACGACTGACTCCTCACCTTCCTCCTGCTGTGCCTTCCTCAAACACCACCTATTCCACTTGTTTTCTCCAGGTGAAACCAAAAAGATCTGAGTGTTAGCTAGGAGTTCTGAATAAGTCCTCTTACACAGGCAGGTATTAATTTGTTCAAATTAAGGAGTATCAAGACATTAGAATATCCTGGCTTGTTTTCACTATAGTTTCACTACAGAAAAGCTGAGTCTAAATTCTCTAATTTTGCTCTTAAGCTCTTGCTATGTAGCTTTTCAACTACATATTTTCCCTCAGCTTTGAGATGCTATTGGAGCAAATGAGCCAGAAAACAAATCTGAGAGGATTTATCTCCAGCTACAGGGTCAGCACAACTTTATCTACACCTGACATTTCAATCCCCAGTTAAACATGAACCTGAACAGAAAATAAACCTAATTGCCCAAACTAACTTCCATCCACAGACATCAGGGAAGAAACTGTAAGCAGATCACACTCGCAGCTGTGCACCACATGTTTATGTCTAGATTTCTTTTTATCTGTATGTCAAGTACCATAGCAAGATCAAACATGAAAGTTCCTCTTTAGTATCAGTCCCCAGGCCCGAAAAGTTCATAGAGCAAGTAGCCCTTTGTTTCCTACCTGCAGAAAACATCTCTCTCAAATATAGCTACTTTTAAGGTGTTTTACATAGAACTTCATGTGTAATGATGTGGGGTAACCCCACATCCTCCTCCCTCAAGGGGCATCCACTGTAGGTTTGGTGGTTTTGTTGAAGGACTAGGAATTATACATGAATACATAAGACTTGTGATGAATATAAGGGTTAATTGTATATAAACAGGTCAAGAGAGTTTGCTTTGACCAATTTGGTAGAGAATTGAAGGTGGAGGGTATTTTCCAGTTTTATCAGAGCTAACACACAGATCAATATACCTTTTACCCAAGTATTTTTTACTCCTGTCACATTCAATGATTATCTAAGGTAACAGATTTTAAAGACAGATCTTCTGATCCTGGTGAACTTTCCAGTCTTGACTTTTCAAAGAAGCTGTAATGAAGGGTTCAATTTCTACAGTAGCATATGCTGAGGTTAAAACACAGCATTGCAACATCATTATACTCTAAAGTATAAATAACAGAATGTACATTGAAGGAATGAAGTCTTCAGAGATTTAGTTTGCATGTTAAAAATGAATATAACTAAACAGAAAAGTACAGTATATTGCTCTGTGTATAGTTTCTCCCTGAAAGCCATGACCTAATAGGTTTTTCATGAGGTAGAAAGTGAATACAAATGAATAAACAGCAATGCTGTAAAATAACATAGGGGAACTAGAAAGTACTTTGGTACTACTGGTATTGGAGAAACTCCAAAGTGATCGACATTGTGATGGTCAGTGAAAACTATGCTTTCATTAGCAGTTGCACATTTCCTGATGTTTGAGAAGGGCTGAGTGTCTGACAATCATACCTACCACTCCACTTGGGGTACCCTGATGTAATGTCAATCCATAGATTAAAAAGAGATACAAGGCAATACAGGACATAATTGCTACTAGTATGATAAAATTTGTTAGGTTAGATCATCAATTCTCAGTTTGGACCACTGCAGAGAGCAGAGACCACCTTCATTTTGAGCAAAGAACACCGTCAGTATTGCCTTAAGGGCCTTCTTCCATAAAACCCAAAAACAGACCTTCTCATTCTTATACAGATCCATTTTTTTTGTTCTTGTTTGTTTGTTTGCTTTAAATAAATCCATTTAATCTTACCCGACTAATCAAGTAGAAGAAAAGCCCAAAAGTAAAACCTGAATGTAAATCAAAAAAGTCATTAATTCAGGAAAAATCCTGCAGGGGTGCTTAGAAAAAAGAACGACTCCTTGTCACAGGGATTCTGAAGCTTGCTTTGAAAGCATTTTTTCATGTTTATGGTACTTCCATGTTATTTGCTAGGCAGGTGTTACAAAGAAAAATAATGATTTCCTCATACAAGCATCTAAATGTGGCTCAAGAATATGCCACAGAATACTGCTTGGTATTAACATTTATCTCACTGACTTCTATGTTTACACACTATTCCAAGTGGAAATATGAATGTGACTAGGGTAATAATTCCCTATATAAGAGTTAGTTTCATCCTTTTGGGAAAACATCACCATGATTTTCACAAAATTGCTGAGTTTTGTTGGCAAGGCTAATTCAAATTCCAGTTTTACCCAGAGCAATGGATGCTCTTTTTTCATATGGTGACAAACAAAAGCAAAAACATGGTACTATTATTAAGCAATTTACTGACATGAAAATCAGTTTTATTTCTACCTATACAAAACTATATTATTTGTTCGTAGTAGAGTCGCATAAAGAAAAATAAATACAAAACCCACTGCAGCAGAGAGACAAATGCCTTACAAAGATACAGTTGTATCTAATCTTATTAGGCACACATACACTATGTTAGTAATTACATTAACAGATGTACAAAATACAGTCTGCTAGAACACTATTCATTTTGTCTGCTATGTTCTCTTCCTCACCTTCAAGGAGGATTTTAATTTTTCTTTCTGGAAATAATTGTTTCCTTAAATAAACACCTTTTCCTTGCTACACTACTGTCTGATGAGGGACTCCAAGCCAACATATTACCTCTGTCTCCAGAGCTTACTTTCCAAAGGAAGGTGTTCATCATGTCAAATAATCAGTATATAAAAAAATAGTTATGCATTTAATAGAATATTTAAGTGTATATAAAAGAAAGCCTGCAGCAATGACACAACAGCACATAAAGTATCTTTACAGATTTTCTGTTTTCGGATATATCCAATTTCAGAACCTGTCTCAGAAACATGGACAATAAATTATTTTATTCTGCTCTGTCCACACTTAAAGATTTTTTCTCATTTAAATCAAATTAAACTCAAAATCTAATTCAACCATTCCAGACGAATTATTACACAATATAAATGCCAAATTACCAAACACACACAGGCTGTGCCTTGTCTCCCACAGAATAAAAATACCTCCACTGATAAGCTGGCTTTTATTAACCTTCAGTCTATATATTCATTGTTCAAGGCAATCATTCAAGGAGAGCAATGAAAACAGAAAAGAGTGAATTTGATTCAAAGCTAAACAAGTTTAGTTATCTTGGCAAAAGCAATACTAGCACAGCTTCTGAAGGAATACTGAGTACTCTACATGTTACAGCTTAAATTTATTTATTCTGATGACTCTGTAAAAAGATCATTACTTCATGATACACAAACAAATAATATTAAATAACTAAACCCAAGAACTGTTTTATACTGGTCCCAGTAAAGTGATATTCTTCATGCTTCAGTGTTGTAATGCTAGACTTAGCTTAGCAAGCTTCAGCTTTCCCTGAGAGCTCAGCGGGGATGCTCAGGGCAGTGGAACAATTGTCGCGCTCCCATAGCCCATTTCGGACGGCTCCGCAGTTTTGCTCCAGCAGCTTTACAACCCAGTGACGGCGAAGGAGGAGAGAAGGGTCTCTCCACGAGGGTTTGAGAGGACTTTAATCACATCTTCTCCCCACCATCCCCAGAGGCAGAGAGACCTCGAAATCTGGGCGCAGGGGAATTTTCTCGGGGTCTCCAGGGTGGTACATGGGCGGGGTTGGGGTATAGGAACCAATAGGGAGGGCCCGAGGGAGTGGCCAGGGCTAGGGGCAAGGAACAGGGCAGGAAGCAGTGTTGGATTGGAAAAGCAATGGGTGAACAGATCGCCACACTTCAGAAATACAAAGGAATTAATCATAGAACTGGTAGTTGGCGTTGCTGGGTTTAAAGCACCCACCCAATCAGTAAAAACTAACTTCTCTTGAATGACAATAAAATAAGCTAGTAGCAAATGCAATAAAGAAGTTTAATCAAGCAGTAGTCCCATATAGATGGTAGAAAAAATTCAGTTTGGTGAATAAATGGAGAGGGAAGGTAAATAGAGGAATAAATGCCCTAAACTTTCATATGTAGCTCCGGAAGAAAAGCATAAGCCAAATACAATGAAAATCCATAAAGTTTAATCTACTTGCCTTGGTTGCTTTTATTTTTATCTATTTCTATTCTGTTATCTAGTATCTATTATCTATTAGATTCTCGTATCTATTTCTATCTATTTTAAAACATGTAAACATCTCTTGATGACTGTTGAGCCATAGCACATACTGCTGAATTTGATTGAAGTATTTCTATTGAGAAATTACATCCCCTATAGCATCATTCAACTGATGCTTGCATTTCTACTGGATCAGAAGAAGCAAGTACAGTTCCTATGCCATGTCAGCATCAGTTCTGCCACAGGACAGCTAAATTCATTACCAGTCAGAGCAAAACAACAAAGATGGAAAAACCCTAGAGAACAATAATCTTCCTAGTGACAGAGCTGCTCTGCCTTCATCGAAAGCTGGTAGTAGGATGGCCTGAGAAGAAAAACACATCCTTTCTGCCTCCAGAACTTATCATGCATAATAGGAGAGACCTTCCGAATGAGTCCAGTAAACACAGACCCTGTTCAGCCACAGGAGTAAAGTGCAATGGCAAATGACAGAGCTACATCAGTTTACACCATCACTTGAAAGCACAGTTTTAAGGCACCACTTTCAGGCACTCAGATGCAAGTTAAGCAAATGCCAGCAGCTGGTAATTATAACTGTACATAAAATAGTGCTGGCTCCACTATGTAAGGCTGCATAATTTTTGCATCTTCTTCTCAGCTTTTGCTTTTGATTTGTCAGAAGATTTTAATACATGCTCAAATCAATCAAAGTAAATTCAGCATATCCGATGTAAGAGTAAGTTTCAGGATAATATATTCATTTACACTTGTTAAATTTGAATGTTTGAAGTCTTGATTTATCTCTTAGTGCCAACTAGTTGACGGTGGTGTTAGGTCACAGATTGGACTCAATGATCTCTAAGGTCTTTTCAAACCTAATTGGTTCTTTGATCTACTGTTGCAAATTGCTCTTGTATCCCTGTACTCATCCTGAGAGCAAAAAGGGTGCTTCGTTTTAATGATCTAAGCTTTACTGCATCATTATCCTATGACCATGAAGATACACTGGGTTTGATTAGCAAGAAAATACTTGTATCAAAACATCAACAGTTAACAGGCTTCCATAACATTCGGGTTTGGGTGCTCCGATAATTTTCTTACCCTTCTGTTAATCACATGGAATTCAGCTCTTCATTCTCTTGGATACACCACCCTATACTTTGAATTCCTTTTCCTGTTATCCTCTGTCCTGATTTCAGCTGGAATAGATTTAATTTTTCTTTTAGTAGGCTGATAAAGTGCCATGTTTTGGATTTAGTATGAGAATAATGGTGATAACTCTCTGATGTTTTGGTTGCTGCTGAGTAGTGCTTCCTCTAAATCAAGTACTTTTCAGTTTCCCATGCTCTGCCCATAGGCAGGTGCACAAGAAGCTAGGAGGGAGCACAGCCAGGACAGCTGAGCCTAACTTGCCAAAGGGATATTTCACACCTCAGAACATCATACTTAGTATATATCCTGGGGGGAGTTGGCTGTAAACAACCATTTAGTGCTCATGGATGGGCTGGACATCAGTCAGAGGATGGTGAGCAATTGTAGTGTGCATCACTTGTTTCTCTCAGGTGTATTTCTCTTTTCCTATCATTACGCTTTTTATTAGTAGTAATATTAGTACACTTTATTTTGTTTCAATTATTAAACTGGTTTTATCACAACCACAAGGTTTACTTTTTCCCTCATTTCTCCTCCCCACTTGAGCAGGGGCAAAGTGAGTGAGCAGCTGCACGGTACTTAGTTGCCAAGGGGGTTTAGACCACACCACCTTCCCTTTTTCCTTGTTCCCAAGTCTCACCTTCTCACAAAACAAACATCTGTTCTACACAGGCTTATGTTCCATGTCAAATGGCTGCCCTTCAGATAGGATATGGGAGAGGCAGAGATGTACCTCTGACTTGGATCAAAAATAAGGAATAAAAAGCCAGATCCTAAATTCAGATTATGCAAGATTGAGGAACTACTGTGATTCAAGTAAGAAACAATACTGTGAGGCAACATGTTAAAGGATCTATATAAAATTTAGAAAGATGCACAGAAAACTGCCTCAAAGAGGCTTCATCCAAATTAAGAGATACAAAAACCCAATCAAACATACAAAAAACCACAGTCCCCACCCCTCCAACCAAACCCAGATTAAGTGTTAAATCCTAAAACTGGCCTAGAGTGCCAGAGAATAACAAAGGTTTGTTGTGCTCCAAGTGAAACATAATAGGCTCAAGAATGATTGAAAAATGGATGCCAGTTAGAGAAGGCTGTCATCAGGTGCATTACATTTTAAATATGGACAACTTCCTGGTATTCTTCCTGATATTTCAGATTTTTGCAATGCATGTGATAGTTGACTTCACAAAATGAGGGCAGCACAGAACTCAGTTTACACACACAGTCAAGGTCAGAATGAACTACATGGGAATGAATACTTCTCAATAAAATGAGCATACAGTATCTCAGATTCCTGTAAAACTCAAAGCATTAGGTAAAATTTAGTATGCCACTGACAGGAAAGTGGTACAAATTAACAAACACATGGAGAACAATCATCACAGACTAGAGAGAAAACAGAGCAGAATTTATGGCAGAATGAAACAATGCCAGGAGCAGTGAATAAGAAACAGAGCTAGATACCCAGCTATCCAGGAGAAAATATCAGGACATGAAAGAAGCCCTTAAAAAGTTAATTACTGACAAACTATCTTTGTGGGATTTCCCTCTCCACTAAAACAAATCACTTTTTTCTTGTGATACAACACATAACTGTTTGCACAGTAGCAATATTGGCATGTCATCACTGCGGTCCATCAGGGGACGTGCAAAGCTGAGCCTTAAAGCTCTTTAGCAAGCATAAGTGGGAAGAAAACAAGCTCAAATCCCTGGAAACAGAGGAACACCTTAATTTATACCGGTAAGACTCTAGAAGCTATAAGGCCAGTCTGAAATACGTGATTATTGAACAATATAATTTCTTCTAATCTTTCTTGTAGGACTTTTGTGCTCTTAGTTATTATATGTGTTACTTCTTACCCCATCAACATATCTTTACTTAATGCTTTATTTACCTTGGTTTCTCAAGACATGCGTACAAACAGCTTGATTCTTCATCCTCAGATGTGGTATTTCTCCAAGTATCCAGTCCCAAATAAAACATCAGATTTGCATCCACTTGACTCTCAACCAACAAATTATCATGCAGACCAGAAAGACAATAATCCAGGAAAAAAATACTCTTGATCTCATGAAAACCCATCCCTCCTATGTGGTTTATTCATGTAATTCAGGCAAAATAAGGGTAGGATTCAGAAAAATTTAAGCAGCATTAGTCAACATCAAAGTATGATTGATAAGTAGAATTCTGAATGGTGAGATAAAATGATAAATGAGTAGGGATCAACTAAAACTGTAGAAAATTTAAAACTTAGGTAGAAATCTAGCACACAGCCTTTACAAATATGATCATTTGTGAGTGCATGTTAGACAGCAGGGTACCTAAGCAAGGTTCTAAACTTAGTATTTTTCAAGCAATTTCACATCCAGTAGTTCTGTTTGGACTCAACTCAATGTGACTCCAGCAAATAGTTGCTCCTAATGTTAGCAATTAGCTATCACCAATCCTCCTGCCCTCAGTTAGCTTTGGAGAAGATCCACTAGGGATCAGTTTGGCCCCAGAACTTTGATAATGAGCCTGTGAAATCACTACATGCAAGAAGCACAAAAAAAGAGCTCTAAAAACAAGATCAAACAATGAATCATTAATGCTCGTAGAGAAATGTGTTAGAAATATCTACCAGAAGAGTTTTTAGCAGATGTCACAATGATGACCAGTAAAATCACAGGATTAAACCAATCTACAAATTTTATAATATCAAGCACTGAATTTCAATAGGCAGCTGTTCAAGTTGTCACTTTTTTTTTCACTCTCTGCATAATTTCTATGGCTCAGAACCAGAAAGCATATACAACTAAAAACTGCCAGTCACATTTATACTAGCTGATGTGCTACTACCATTAATTTTCCTTATCTCAGGTTATTTCTCAGTACACAATGTTAAAGCTGTCAAGATATATTTTCCTGGCTCTCGTCCTGTTACCGTAGTAATTCATATACATGACAGACCAGCTTTCATGGCTGTGGCAGAGAGACTGAAGCTGTACTTCTAAAAAATATATTTCTTGCAAAAAAAGTGGGCGTGCTAGAAGTTGCTGTATAAAACTCACAGAAAAAAAACATTTCTAGAAAAAAAAAAAGAAGAATGTAAAGAAGGAAAAACAGCATGTCATTCTCTTGTTAAATTCTGCTACATCCTTAAAGTCACATTCAAATCCTACCCTATTTATGGCCACTTTTGAGCAAGTGAATGAAGTGGTTTTTGTAGAGAGTTAACTGGCTTGTGTTTTATCCCTGTTCTCAAACCCCCCCACCCTGAGCACTGCTTATAGAAGAAAGCAAGGCTTTGAAACAGCAAAAAAAAAGGAGCTTTTGTGGTGTATTTCAATTTTGATGGCTCTGCTAAAATTCCTTCCTTCAACTTCCTAAGAAAATCTCTACTCTTAAGAGATTCAGTGTTTGGCTGCAAGAGGCCCCTTGTGTAGATTTGTAAATTCAAGCTCTATGTCAATCCCCTTTATGTTTATTAAAATGGTCTTCAGTCATGTCAGGAATACTCTACCTTTAGTTTTCTTTACTTTAGTACAGCTCTAGGAGCAACAGCAGTCTTTTTCTAGTCATACAGTTTTGTGTTTCTTAAAACAATGTCAAGGGAAATGAAGGCAGAACTGGGAGGAGGAGACAGAATCCTTCAGCAAAGCCTCTTGAATTGTGAGATTCCTCCTTGTCAGCATCCACCAGTGTGCATGACTTTTCCATCCAATGCCATTCATTACATTCTGCTATTCCTCTGGTTGTGTTTAAACCATCCCATCACTGTTTGTGGCAGTTCCCTCCATTAGTTTCCTTCAGCCATCTGAAAAGCAGGAGAACTCTACTCCTTGTTTCCAGTTTTCGTCAGCTCCAGAGGACTGTCCAGACAGCCCAAATGAAAGATACCACATTAAGTATTATATTCAAGTGCACTTTAAGGAGAAAAACCTCCAAGAACAATCCTTCAATAGCCTGATACTTTTGTTAGGACTATTTTTTGGACAACGGGTAATGTATTTATTTCTTACTTTTAGGTCAGAAATATTGCATTATCCATTAGAAAACCACTTTAGCTTATGCTTAAACTATTACCAAATAAAATGCTTCTGAAGAGAACTTCAAGCAGTAATCACATTTACTTAATTTGCTCCAGCCTTCCACATATAATTTTATTTGCTTCAAAAGCAGCATCACAGTTATCATTCAAAATCAATGACTTACAGAGTAACATATTTAAAAAATCAAATGTATGTAAGCTTTACCACATATCATTGATTTTCTTATTCACTACTTTAAACAGCCACAGTGTCACCTAAAGACCTTTCCAGCTGTCAGTGTCAGGTGTCTCTTAACCATGCCATTTTAAAATCACGTTTATACCTCAGTACCCTTCAGAGCTATGAGCTGTCATTGCATTCTGAGACTGACAGGAAACGCTGTCATTGAACCCCAGAATTTCAGCATCCCACTGCAATTTTTTCAGGAGCCTGCAACCCTAGCGTCCCACAGGTGCTTATGCTACTGCAACAATCCAATGAATATTTTCACATCCTTTCAGAGAAGAAACAGAGAAAACAACATAATGGTAATCAGCTCATTTATCACATTAATGGTATTTTAGATGCTGGTTAATTTATACTAACTTTTTTGCATGCATCTGCCTAAGAATGTGGCTATTACAGCTACCAGAGAAGGGAAACACTGGAGCTGTTGGGCACCTGCCAGGTTGGTGCTCAAACACCAAGGAGCCCCAAATTGCCAGGCAAGGGTTGAAACTGGCCTGACTGGTGGTTCCTGCACTGCCAGCTGCTGCAAAGTCACAGTGGAAACAGCCAAATTCTCAGCTACCTGCTGATTGGCTTTTGTTAGTGAATTGGGGGAACTGGTTCTGGAGGGAAGTCTACACACTGGCTTGTCTCCAGACCTGCCAAGACACAAAGCATTTCTGGGAGTCCTTGTTCTTGCAAAATAAAGTGATATTTCCCTGCCCACTGTGCTTTCTGATGTGAAGATACATTAGAAAAGCATTTAAAAACAAAAATCACATATGGAAATAAGGTGACAGTAAAAAAATCCAGTTTAATTAATTTTTCTCAGTTTTGTACACTCCTCTGCTTACATCACCCTTCTGTAAACTCTTTCTAGTGAAAGAGTTTATTAAAAACTGAGGAGATTTCAGTCTTTTCTAGAAGCAGTGGAAATTGATGTTCCACTTGATGGAAGACAGAGTAGACGGTGAAAGGAAATGGGTTGTGCTTGGTTTTGACCATGTTTTCTGATCTATTTGTTAAATTGCATTTAACTGGTTTATTTAGTTTTCTATTCTTAAGGCAATCATTCTGCTTTCTTTACACAGCCTATGAGAAGGTCCAGTAAAGAAGAGACTAAGGTAACAATTAATATAAAAATATGCCTTGTTGGAAACAAAGATTCATTGAAGACAAATAGGAAGAATTATTTTTGGAAAAAAACAGTGCAGCATCTGCTGTCATTGTTGCAGTTCACATGGGCAAACTGACAGTGAGTGACTGCATCCTCTTGAACACAACTTTAGCAAATGAGCTTGAAATCTAGGATCAACAATTGAATTTTATCCCAAATATTTGATCAAATAAGTAAATAAACTCAGACACTTTGTAAATTCTTTTCTAGCACTAAAAATCTACCTATCTTCTTCCTTTCCAGAGGAAATTACTGACCATTCTTCTCAACTGTCTTCTAGAAACAGGGGGGATCATGCCGACTATTTTAAAACAGCAAGTCCTCTGGAAAATATTAACATCTCTTACACTGATGCAGAACACAAACTCAGTTTACTGTGAAATTGTGCTGTTTGTAAGCTATTTTCACTGGCTGACTGTACCAGTCCCTGGATAAGGGAGAGGCAACAGAGAGCTATTCAAAAGCAGTTTAGCTCCCTGCTCTTGGAAAACATGAAAGCCCCAGCTACCTGCCCAGCTTACTTGAACAGGAAACAAATAGGAGATGCCCCTTCTTGGATCTCATTCCTGGCTGGTCTGTCTGCTTGTAAGGTGCTCTGAGGAGCACTGGAGCTCTGCACTTGACACACTCAATATGCCAAAGCTCAAACGCCAGCCTCAGGCTCTGAGGCTTGACATGTAGAGGTGACACAGCCTAAAAGCACTTCCAAAAACTCAGTGGTGGAAATACTGCCACAGTACACCATATTTTCATTAAAAAACAAACAGAAAATACTGAATTACAGATATCACAGTGCTCCTACTCATTTAACTCACCTCAGTTGAAATTACTTTGTTTAGTACATGTGTTTAAAAATGTGTAAAAAAAAATAATCCCTACTTAAATAATTTCTCAAGTGCTTGGCATAAGTGTCTCCATTGATAGCTTGTGCCTTCAGTTTGGTCCAGGCTTGATACTCACTGCCAGTCACTGCAGTTAAGACATGCCCATCTCCTCCTCCAAATGTCCCCTTATTGCCCAACCCTGTGCATGAAGAGCGATTTCTCTGGATGACATGGCTACATCTGCACAACATCACATTTTGTTGCAAGAACAGGTGGATTTAATCTCATTTTGTTCACCGCTTTTAACACAGATTTGTACAGTTAAATCATGCTGATAGACCAAGAACTTAGCATATGCACGTGTGGACTGAAATGCACTGCTTTTGGGAGAACGGAGGGATGGAAAGGAAACTACATCAGCCCTACACTCCTTCTAGTATCTGTCCTCCCTGGTTCTTATCTCAGGCTTACAGTCCTTTTCACAGGCTAACGTAGCCTCCTTATGCTGTAGTATTCCAGAAGTCATTTCATTGACAGAAAAAGCATCAGCATCATATGAATGAGTAAAGATTAGTAACGTTAATAAAAGCAGTGAAAGGACAGCATTCTACTCTTTCATTAGACTAGAAGTATATTAAATTATCCTGCTAACTGAATTTAATATGTTCTTATAATCCTTCCTTAATTCTCATTGCATATTCAATTTTCCCAATACAGTTGTAAGTTTCCTGGAAGAAATCCAACTATTTCATTCAGTTCTGATTTATTTTACTTTTGCGGCTCTGTCACATGAACAACAAATTTCTTTGGGGCAAGTATTTTCAGCTAAATGCTAGGAACATTCTTTCTGTAAATTTGGCTTCCCAAATGGAAACAGCCCCTGTTTATTAAATATATATACAATTAACTTGGATATCAGTTTTATTTCTATGAGGTATGTTCTAAGCTTGTTGGTACCTAAATACCAAAGCTGATCTTTAACTCACTTCACATTCATATTTTTGAAGCTAGAAATCTAAACTTCAGTACCAAAATGACCAATGCTTGACAACTCCAGGCCAGAGGCAGAGCAGGGAGAGGCTCAACAGATTAAAGAAACAATAACACCACCACCACCACAAACAAACAAACAAAAACCAACCAAAAAAAAAACCAATAAGGAAACTATTCTCTGTCATCTCCCAGTTGTTAGCTGCCTCAGCTTAGTAGACTCTTAATCTTTTGATGCTTCTAGAAAGGTTATTTTCAAAATGCATGAAAAAACACATTATGCAACAAACAATGAGAAAAAATTAAGTAAAAACTTCAACTTCTGCCAGCACCTGGGTTAGTTTAAATAAGTAGTAACTTAATTGCAATTATATTTGTAATATTACCTGAAAAGCTTTTTTAGTAATTCCACCAGAAGGCTGTATTCATAACAGTGGTTTAATGGGAACCCTTGAGCCCAGCCAGATTTATAGTAAAAAGGAAACAAACAAGCCTCATGAACCCTCTGGGGAGTTTTTCAAAGTAAAATGCATTTATAGTACTGATGCATATAAACATCATTCCCAAAAGCCAGTCCTTTTTACAGTCAATGAGTCTTTTGTTTTCTGCAGCTGAATTCAAAGGTTTTGCATTTCCAAGTGATATTTGGATTCATCTATCTGCTTTGGTAAGTTGGCATCCTCTAACTATGTTTTAACTAAATAATTGTACAAGATAATACGCAGTGCACAGAGTGCTGTATGAGTAAAGTATGAATGAATTATTGTCTGACAATACCTAGAGCAATATTTTAAAGGCCTAAGAGAAAGAGAAAAATCAGAAGCTAGTATCAGACACAGACCAAACAAAAATCAGAAAGCCTAAAATAAAATTATGAACAAAATTCTAAGGGATTTACTGGCACTCCTATTAGTAAAATCTTTCAGTATTTCTCACAAAAGAATATACAGCAAAACAAGAGGGGTAAAGATGAACTCTTGCATGTTTTCCACTCATGGTGAAATGTTAGTTACAATGTTTTGCACTTGTGTTCAAACTGATATGGGCATTCTTGATTGTGGAGTAGACAGGGGTCAAGTGTTTAAAGTATTTTTTAATTACTTTTTACATGGTGAACTCTTCAGTATTTAAAACAAACAAAACCCCACAAAACAATCACGAAAAACCCAAATCCACAAAACCAAACACCAACAGAAAACAAACCAAAACATATGCTTCTACTCAAAGCATATCAGACATGGAGATCCTATTATAAGCACAGTGTTAAATTTTGTTCTGCTGAGGTGATTGTCTCACTGCCCCAGCTAAGGGCTCATCTTTTTTCAGAGGTGTGTCACCAACAGAGAGCTAATATCATAACAAAAATAACAACATGAATAATGTGAAATAAAGAACATAATTTTTTTTTCTTTAAACCCTTTGTAAAGCTGGATAATGTGCTCACTCTGATGATTTACATTCTTAATTGCACAGTCCTATATCAGGCTACTTATCACCATACCCAAATATGAGAATTAGATCCTAAGATGCTTGATATCAATATATGAAACAAAAATTTAGGCAACAACGTCCTAAATTAGGTGCATGGAGACAGCCAAAAAATTATGTCCTGCTGATTTTACAGTCACTAACCGCCAGCTTAGTCACCATGCCGGCTCACAATTACACTTCCATATATAAATAACATGTACTTAATAAAATTTTTAAAATGTAGGAAATAATAACACAGGAGATTTTTGGTTGAGTGGGTTTTCTTGCTATTAGCTTTTACACTGAGGCTGGAAATGCATTTAAGTTTACAACCATGCTGGGCTATGGGAATGCACACAGTTACTTAAGGTGTCAGCTGGAAGATGGTAGCTTGGGAAACCGTTTAAGAGTCATGTTCTGCCACACATCCATGCAAGTGCCTGAATAATCAAAGCAAACAGTAGGGTAACCACACTACCAATGACAATGTCCAAACATGCTAACTCACAAAAAATAAAGACAATACATAATGAAAAAGAAAAAAGCATTAAAACCCACCCACAGTTTACATCTCTGTAATTATTGCAAAAATCATCAATTTGTTTACATATCTTGTACTTAGGCATCTGCAGCTCTCTAGTGAAGATATGGCTGCAGGCAGATATTTAGCCTGTGAAGTCAGGAGCTGCCATCCATTCTGACACATTAGTTCTTGCACTCCTCATATCTGAAAACTTCTCTCAGTTCACAGTGCTGCAAGGAAATCTCAAATCTCTCCTTTTACTGGTCAGATAGAAGATAAAACTACAAGCACTTAATAAAATGTGGGTTACATCTAGATGCAGAGAAGCAGCAGAAATATACATTTCTCTGCCTTGCAAAATCACAGAAAGTGCAGCTGAGAAGTTTACTTGACATCACTCAGAGCATCTGATCCTTTTGTAAATTAACTTTAAGCTTTTTATCTCCTGGAAGCCCACTGTAATTATCCAAAGAAACACCTTGCCAGCTTTCTGCATTTCTCCAGTGTCTGTAAGAAGTTTCCAACCTCTTCTTCTCTATTTCCTTACATCCGTACAGCCTATCTCCTCCATGTAGCTCTGGCTCCTAGAGACTGTCTCTCCTTGGCTTCTTGGCCTTTGTCTCACTCAAGGCCAGCAGAGTGCAGAATGCTCAGTGTGGAGGGGTCAGCTTCCACGGTCATACCTTTTCTGTTATCTTTGAAAGATGTACCAATTTTTTTTGCTGAGACTAATCTATAAACTTATCTTTAGTCTTTTCACTGTGAAACCATGGAAAGTGACAATATTCATAAGAAAACACTTTACTGATTTATCACTGGTGCATCCTGAGGTATCTGAATAGCTTACTTCAAAACATGAAATGCACTGAAGTGCAAGAAATGAACCTACTATCTGAAAAAATAACACCCTCAAGTAGAAATACTTGAGTTGGTATCTGAAAAATACCAGTTCCTAGTAAAAGTATCATTTTAGAAAAACCAAACAGCTTTTGCCGTCTAGGGAAGACACCAAGTTCTAAGAGGACCTACTCTAACTCTCAAAGGTTTTTACAAGATTTGACAAGATCAAGGGCAGAGGTTCTGCCTGTGTTACTCAAAGTTCAACAAAGAATAGCGTATATGTCTTATGATAAGCAGTGGTAGTGAAGCTTCAGTTAAAAATAAACTAAAATTAAAAATCAACCACCTTCAATTGCCTGTCATCAGAAACAATTTGCCAAAACAGGGAACTTCAGTTGTACAGAGATGATGATAGTGAGGTTTGATCACTCCTTCTAAACATTCAAAGGCAGCTTTGCTCTGCAGACACAGAAAACTAATATCTGATACCTGCTGAGCAGGTCCTACCTTTTTCTCACAGGATCTCAGAGCTATTGAATGAAAATACATAACAGGAACAGAAGTCTTCACCCAATGCAGTTAATAACTCATGCCTTGAATAAATCCCTTTCCCAAGCATCAGAGGAAACTAAACAGAACAGTGATGGTTTTACTTCTCTATCTCTTCTCATGCACTCCAAAACACATTAAGACCTCACAGTAACTCTACGAAAAATTTAGAAACTCAATCCTCCTCTCTTCCCATGTTTACTTGGTGACTGTATTTTGGGATAACAGATGTCTAAAATATTGCTGGGTTTGATTTCAATCCAATTCCACACATTTATAATTGTCTTCATTTGTCATACACAGACAGCTGCCATTACTTGAAAACTCAAGTTCAGGGAAAGAAGAGAGACACAAATAAATGAAATGGTGGCCCAAATTCAGATCACTGAGCCCACAGACTCTTCAGTTTCAGAGTATAATTCAGGTCTCATCTAATCAGTTAGCATACTGAAAACCTAAATTCAAACGTCACTGTACAGAAGCCTAGAAATATTTTTGGGGACTGAAATAATCTTTCCAAGAACAGAAACTGTTGCATTTTGATCTTCCAGGTCTATTGATCTGCCATTTAGATTTTCAGCATATATTGCACTAGGAAACAACAAAATCACGAGATTTAACATCTTGCTTCTTTACCTCTAGGTTAGTATTTGGGTTTTTAAAGGGACCCTGAAGATAATCTACCCTCCCCCTCTGTTTTATACAGTGGGGTTTGGCAGTTTTGTAGGGCATGTACAGCAGAGCTCCAAATTTAAGTTTTTAGTCGTGACAGCTGAAGATCCCACTCTCCAACATGCACATCCTACAAAGATTCACGGGTCATGTGAAACTCCTTTGCCTTGTTTGGGGTCTGTAATGAGGTACCGCCCATCCCCACATGCAATGGTTTAAATGCAGAAAGGCTGCATTATTTTAAGCTGTATTTTCTGGCTATGTTTTACTAAATGTTTTCATACTTCTCCTTAACAAAAAAACAAAACAAAAAAAGCAGAAGTGCACACTAGTTCAATGGCACACATAATGAAATACAACCAGTCATTTCAATGAGCTCAGTTTTACATAACATACAGTGAAGCAGGTGATTTGGGGTTTGAAATACTAAAATTTGGGGGTGTATTTTTAGGCATAAAATTTAGTTGTAAAGTTACAGTGTGAACACCTATTCCTAGGAGATCAGAGGGAACTTTGACTAGATACATAAAGTTTGGAACCATTTTGAATATAACATGCAGCAGTTCATATTGAATGGGGTTTTTATCTGCAATGTATTGTGACAGACATTCTTCTCTCAGCTTGTTTATACATAGTAGGAAGTAGTCCACAAGGACTTCATGTTGTGCTTTTCCTTTTCTAATTCTACTTATCCTTCACTATCTTTGCAATCACAACTTTACCCTGATTAAGCTTTAAGACAGAAGACTGGAGGACTATGAAGAGGGATCCAAATGGGCTAAGAGCAAAGGCCACTGGGGAATACACAAGCACACTGATGTATAAACAAACACACAAAAATATACTGATGGCATGCACCTGAGCAGGCATTCCAATATAGCTGTTTTGTTCTAATTCAAGACCATTTATTCTTAGTCAGTATCACTTTCCTGTCCAAACCCCAGTCCTCAGTTCATACAGAAAGCACTACATACTTGCTTTAGTGTTCCTAAACAGACAAAGAAAGTAGCAGGAGAAACTGAGTGACAAATTTGTCTTCACCTCCTACTTGTGTTACTCTCTTCGTTCCTTCCACTCACAGAAGGAGGCTGTGCAGGCATCAGTTTATGGCAAAAAGCAGGTGTGCCAGATGAACAGAGCACTGCCAATACTTGAGCTGCCTGAACAGTGACATCTCTAATTAAAGCAAGAGACTTGAGATGGCAGGTCAATCACTGAATTTTAAAAGGTAGATTTTACAGAGATGATTAAGAGGAAAATATTCATAAATTTGAGCCTTTTTAATTTCTTGCTTAAATCTATTATTGATCCACATAAAACTGAAAGGGAAAAAAGGACTAGCTGGTCAAACAAAAAAAATTTGGCAACAAGAACAGTTCTCTTGTGGCACCTTGTGCACTGAAAAAGCATCAGAGAACCAGCTTTCCTTTTTCTTTCAATTGCTCATTTCCCGTAAGTGTCCATTCCTACACCCCTGTCATGAAGGGAAAATCCTGATCTCTCAAACCCCTGCAACCCACCTTCATTCTGTTTCTGTCCCCTGAGACCAGTAAACCTTGGACCTGAAGTCAAGCTCAATGAAAACGGCTGCCATTGTGGAAACTGAGGCACCTCCCTACAGCTTTAATATTGTATTCCCAAATTCCTTGCCCACGCACTTCACTAGAAAGCAACCGTATATCTGGTTGCTGGCAGCCACATCACACAGCACAGTTGTCTGCCCGATTCTGCACTGAGCAAAGAGCCTGACCCCTGATGCACTAGAGTGAGTAATGCCCCAAGACTACAGAAAACAAATAAGTCAAAGTCTAAAGTAAATTGGAAACTTCAATTTAAAGAGCTGTGGTGATGTTGCATTCAATACACGAACAAACAGATCAGATTCTGTTAGCAGCTGAGGGCAAAATGTAATGATGGTAACTGCAGTAAAACCCATTAGGAACAACAAAAAGCACAGCCTAATTTCAAGTTAAAACAAACCTGCCGGAGTTACTCTATCTGTAGGTAACTCTGGACTGACCGAAGGCAAGTCATTGATTGCAACAAAGCTATCTCCTGGCTTAGCACCATCCCAAGTTCCCAGCATTTCTAGAACTGGACTGATAGCTTAGCTCATGAGCACACAGACCTAGCACAAGGGAAATGTTTCATACATGCCATGAGACTTGAGATGGGCTCTGGTGTTCTGATGGAGAACCAAGATCTTAGGACACTCTGCTGACTTAATACATGAAATATCACAATAGCACTGTGAGAACATATAGTTAACATACAGAGGAGACTGGGTCAGCTATAGATTGTGTATGGTTAGGTCAGTCATTCACAGCACACTGTGCAAAAATGTACATCGATATTTACAGGTTACTGGGTCATCTATAACTCGTGGCTGGGAAAGCAAATCATCCATAGCGTGTTGTATGCCAAGGCATGTTGAAATCTGTCATTTCAGTATTCCTAGCAAACTACATCCACAGACTGACAGGACCTATGGCTGGCTGCTACTTCCATCTGTCAATTATATCACCTTCAAAAGTATTAAAATGCAGAGTGTTTCAGAGATTATGTAAACCAATGTTAAGGTAACACATTTCCTATTAGTCATATATCATCGAAATATAAAAATGAACCTCAAATAACCACATTTGTAAGAAGAGAAATTAGCATTCTCCTCAATGAAAAGTAAAATATCATGCTCTTTTCTACCTGTTTTCAGAATAGACCAAAGGCTTCTTCACCTACATCAAAAGCAGTATTTTATAGAGAGCTTAGGAGTGTTATAGACTCCCTTGCTTATTTAAGTGGTTTCTCAATAATCTACTAGCAGTAATTAGCTTTCAATAAGGTCATCAAATCAAGTTCTCTTTCACAAGACTTAGAAAGAAAAACTGTAGGCATCACAATGTATCAATCCAGCTTAATCCAAATATGTTTCTAAATGAAAAGAAAATTGAAAATTTAAAAGAAGATATATAAATAAGTCCCAAGCTCCCATGAAAATAGACCTTGTTTAATTTCATCCCTTCTCTGACATCTTCAAATCTATAGCTTAAAATCTACCCTAAGAGAGTTTTGTTAAGAAACTAATCCTGGCAAGAAACAAATAGTGTCTCGTAACCAGCAGAAATGCTAAGAAAAGCAGCAAAATACTGAGAAATCACTAGACAGTAATGAACAGAGGGAACAGTGACTATTTGGAGATATTAACTTGAGAATTTATGACATAATATCCTGCACCATAAACCTGACAGTCTCTTAAATTAATGAGGAAATGTATCTATAAGAGAATGTATTGCCATTTATTCTTCATAGAAGAAGTTAATATTTTACAGGAAAATGTTAGCAGACTTGACCAGAATTTTTGTCTGTACTAGCACAAAGTTTACACCATCTCTATTATAATCACAGAGCTAGCAAAACTTCTTTTTTGCCTAAACAAATACTTTTAAGTGCCCTTGCATGCTATTACAAAGCACAGCTTCCCATAGCCAAAACCTTCGCTGCAAAATGTTATTTCAGTGGGTGGTCCAAAAGTCCATCACTAACCATTATGCTGTAGAATAAAAATCACCAAAGCAGTTTCAGTCATATAAAAATGAGCTTATGTAGCAAGAAAAACCCCTAACTGCATTTTCTCTCAGTAACTTCTCTGATACTTGATCAATTAAATCTTTGAGACAGGATAGATTTGCTTATTTGTATAAATAAGTACTGTGTATGGCACCAGACAGAACTGCATTCAGATTTATTAAGGAAATTTCCAACTGTAAAGACAGTTTTGTTTACCCTTTTTTTTCACTATATTACTATCAATTTCAATCACCTTTAAAAAAGTCCGTTTAGGCATAACAAAATTAACTTTTTGAATTTAGAGGTTTAAAGGACATCTCTGTGAATAACATTTCTTAAAAAAGAAATTTTTGCTCAAGCAAAGCACAATTAATTTCAACTAATTTTTAGTATTTTTTCCAATACTGACATGGTGCTAAATAACAAGTTGGCAAAAGAGTAAACCATTTAAAAGGCAAATCTGATTTACAAATAGGAAACTGTTTCTTGTTCACTCATCATCAGAATTACCTAAACTGCAAGTCTCTGTTTCTGTGTGAAATGTTACTGAGGAACAAATAACACAATGAATATTCATTTAAAGCTGTAATATCCACATTCCTTTTGTCTGCTTTTTACAAATGGAAAGAATGTCAAGCACCCCCAGAGTATAGTTCATGAAAACGGACTGCTGCTTTCTGTGTATGAATTCCTAGGGAAGACGTCATTTTCCAAAAACTGTATATGCACTACTCTTCCCTGCAGGAGACTTTTAAACAATCTTTTTCATTGTATGAGGCAAGAATAGTACAGAAACCTCACTTGAGTGTCACAGGTAATAGTTGAAATTTGAAGAACATCTTATCTGTGAAATTCTGCTTTTAACAATTGCCTGTTCAACAAACTCAATCAGCTGAGGACGATATGAGCTGTTTGTACACAGATCTAGCAAGACAAGATAAAAGAAGAATTTTTTTTCTGCAAGTTGTATTATTTTCTAAAATGAAAGGAGAGAATACCCAGCTGTAATCTTAACCCTTGAGAGAGATGAGTGAGATAATAACTGAGTTTTGCAAGACACAAAAAATCGGACAGTGACTATTTATGATTTATAAACAATTCCACAGTAGACAGCTAGCTCAACACAAAGGGGGGGGGGAGGGGTGATTAAAACTCCCTAATCACCTTGATTTGCTCATCAGCATTTCTTATCATTAGAAGCACCTTTGACTTTTATGGCTTTTGTTTCTCCGAGAAGAAACAGTTTTGCAAGTTGAGTTAAAGCAGGGGCTGTGGCTGTGGAGCTGAGGTAAAGCCCTGATAAAAGCGTGGCTGGTCAGCATCACTGCAGGATACTGGGCTACTTCCCTGTGCTGACAGGACACTGCTGGCTCCAGACTTGAACTGGCTCTCCACAGCCCTGCCAAGCCAAAAAGCATGACTGAACCACAGACAGTGATCTCCAGAACCATACTGTATAATGCAACTCTGAAAAGCAAAAGAAAGAAGTGCCCCAAAAGTGAGCTAATTGTTTATCCAAAACCCAAAGATATTAGAAGATTAATTTTAAATTAGTCCAGAGGTAAAATGGAAAGAAAAATTGTTTATGGTTGGAAACCAGCAAACAGAAATTCTAGAAAAGAAAGTCACAAGTCCTTTCTCTGGTTGTTTCCTGACCAAAGTTAGGCTTAGGCTAGCAGCTGAATAGCTTGGGAGAAATACAACCAATTTTCTCCCCTTTTGTTCATGATGATTTGTGGATGACCAGAGCCAAAGCATTCCTTACAGCAGCAGCCATTGGGTGCAACTCTCCCATATAAGGACCCAATCCAGACTCTTTGCAGAGACCATACTGACACACAGCTGTACATCATTATTTCTGAAACCACCATTTTTGCTTCTTCTTTGTTTTAGGACAACAGAAATGCTAATTTAGGTCAATAACCCAGATATGCTGGAACAAAGTCTCAATAGGCCAAAATCTACCAGATGCATAATTTTATGCAAATAGCATGACAAAACTGTGATAACATGTATCCATTTCCTTTTAACTTCTTTAGCTTTTTAAAACATCAGCCTTTACCAACTTCTTGAACCAAGTGTTACCTACCTACATTTAATTTCCAACGTCTTTCCACGTTGCTTGCAGCCACAAACTATTTTAGTGGAAAACACCAACTGATATGTTTGAAGTCTTTACCAAATGTGCTGATGAAATGTGTGCAAGTACAAGCACACACACTGTAAAGTACAACAACCCGTCCTAGAGCATCCTTACCACAGGATGTCTAATGAGCAAGAGAAGTATTCCATGGTCCAGAAATGCCTTTTCCATATTCCAGCAATGTAACGCTGATAACTGAGAACACACAGCCCTGACTCTAGGATGGCACAGCGACTGCCTCTTCCTCCCCCAGGAGATTTTCACTTAACGCGCTGTCAGCCATCTAAATCCAAAAGGCTTGAAACTGTGAACCAGAAGGTTTAATTCTACATTATGGAGTAAATCCAAACACACAGCTAAGGACAGTCCAACCACCCACTAAGCACCTCAGCCTGCTGCTCCTGGCATGTGCCACAGACACCATGGTAGCCCTCAGCAACAGGATGGATGTTCACAGTTTCAAGAGCAATCCTAGCAGGAGCAAACCACTGCCTCATCTGGCTCAGCCACACCCCAGGCTGCTCCTTTTCTGAGGGGTTTTTGCACACACTGACCATGTAACACTAACACGAGACATTTTAAAATGGAAGAACAAACTTCACTTCTAAATGAGTAAGGTGAAAAAACCTTAAGTTTTAGGACTGGTGTTTTATCCTTTGCTTGGGCTATGAACAAATAAGGCAGTACACTACAGAATATTTGGAGGTAGTGTTTTGAACATCATTGAGCAAGGCTGGCCAATTCCACCTTTCCTTTCCCTCATGTTTAAGACTTGTCTGCTGTATGCACATGAAAATATTTAGGAGGGGTGCTTTTGACATCTGACAGAGGACACATCAGTATGTGCTGGACACTTTTTCCCCTGACAACATTCCTTTTCTCTTAGCAACAAAAAGAAGAGCGAAGCTTTTTCAGAGAGGAAAGAGTACAGACATGAAAAGTGAAAACAGCATTGCTCAGTGTCAGTAGATCCTTTATTCTGGATGATGAAAAAAATAGATCTTAAACAGCAAACGCGAGTTTTATAGTACAGCTCCAAGAGTGATGGCTGCTTTAGATCTCTACAGCACTGGCAATGTAGGAACCCCTAGCTGAGTTGGTTTGTGGACATCAACATAAAAAGAATGTTTAAAATAAACTTACAGCTAACCATTTAATTAGTGCATTTTATCTGCAGCTCTAATGAGCCTTTGATTTCAGGAATGGTTGCATGTGTCATAAATACTTATCCTGGGCATTTGAAATGTCCATGGGGAAAAAAAAGAAAGTTGTTATTTTTCCCGTTTCTCTGATCCCAAAAGTTCTAATACTGCATCTGTGTGACAGCTCTGAAGAAATTGTTTTCTGGGTCCAAGCAAAACTCTTTAAACACACACTGCTAATTTTAGAATTACTTTTTAAACAAAAGTATAAATTATAAAGAAAACTGGAACCATGTTTCCCCCAGTTTTCCTCCCCAGTGCCAGTCATCCATCCCTTCGTTACATCTTGCTTCGTCTTATAACACTCTAGCCAGGACTGGGTGCAAAATTTTCTGCACTGGATTCCTGGGATGTTCATGCCAGCAAAACAGCACTACCCCTTCCTGTTCCATATGCATTGTCACAGTTAAGCGACTCAGGGCACCCAGGTTTTGGGCTGAGCTTCACCTGTTTATTTTAATTTGTGTACTAATTAACTGTGCTCCTGCAGTGTTATGGAATACTGCAGCTTTATTTAGGTGATTTGCAAGGGGGACCTCAGGATCTGTCAACGGGCTCATTTATCCAGCTGTCCTTCAGCCCTGTCCTGGAGATCATTAGAGCAACCTGCTAAAATCCTGAAATGCTGTGCAGCCTTTCAAAAGAGCAGAAGAGGATTCAGGAGCTGCCCCCAAGACATGTAGGTGATGGGGAATGGGGTAGAGCAAAAAAATCCTTCTCCCAAGCATAGGACAAGGGGGATTGGCTTTAAATTGGAGGGTATGTTTAGATTAGATATTAGGAAGAAATTCTTGACCGTGAGGGTGATGAGCTCCTGAAACAGGTCATCCAGAGAAGTTGTGGATGCCCCATCCCTGGAAGTGTTCAAGGCCAGGTTGCATAGTGCTCTCAGCAACCTCATCTAGTAGGTGTTCTTGCCCATGGGAAGTTGGAAGGAGATGATGTTTAAGGGTCCCTTAAGACCCACACCATTTTATGATTATGAGACAAATCAAACCTTTTTAAGCCTAGCCCCTTTGAAACTAATGCCTAGGCAGTAAGGCTGCCCCTGTGTTTCTCTCCAAAGACATTTCTAACTTCATTGCTAAATTTTATTCCAACTGATAAAATAACTTTTACCACAAGTAAACCATTATATTCCTACAGCTTTTTACAAAGTAGGTACCTAAGCAGTGAAAAGAGATTTCACAGACTAAAGCAGAATATCAACTTTTCCATGGTACCAGAAATATTATTTGAAAGTCAGAGGAAAATGCTTCAGTCAGAAAATGCCTTCTCAGACAACAGAAAAATCTATCCACAAGATACAAGTACATGGGAAACCAAGATACACCGCACTTGGAATGACGTTTTTGAAGATAATTTTTACTACACAGATGCATCACAAATACTTTGGAAAACCAAAATACAAGTAGCATTTTGGTTAAGTTCATTAATTTTAATTAGTATTTTGGTTAACATCTGGTAAATGCCAGAAGAAAATCTAGAAAAACACAGAGATACAAACACTGGTCAATATCAGAGGCAAAGGACCTCTAAGATGAGGAGAAAAGAAAAAAAAGTAATTTTAAATCTCTCTGTAAATTAAATCTCTCTTCTTTGCAATTGGAATGAAGTGGCTAGCACTGCAATGTGTTGTCCCTGGCATTTTTTTCCTTCTGTCCAATGGCTCATACAAATTCTGAGGGTGTAAATGAGCTACCAGCTAAAAATTACCTGCCACTCCATTACTCATGCCTTGTAATAGACACAAAAATGTGGCCTCACAGATCAGACTTTTTAGCAAGACTCTGACTGTTTTTACAACTTTACTTTCCCACCTATTCTGTGGATGTAATCTCTACAGCTAGGTCACTTCGTCAGCCAAAACTGGCAGAAATACCTGAAAGCACATTGTACTTCATCCAACTGGAATCCGATTTTAGATTTACCACTATCATGTATATTCTACAGACTTGTATTTTCCCTTATGTGTCCCAGCTGCACAACAAGTAAGGGAATGTCTTGGTTTGAAAGACAGGTGTCTGCTAAGGAAGGCAGGAGCCTCCCTTGGAATAGCAGATGCGACCCCCTCTTCCCTCTGAGTTATTTTAATTTTGAAATCTAGGGGCTTTTAGGCAAAGATATGGGAAATAGGAATAACAGTTCTTTACTATTATATATCTATATGTGTATAACCAGTCAAACAAACAACAATAACTATGGCAGTAACAGCAAACAATCACAAACCCAGTCCCAGCCTTCTCGGCTGTCGGGCCCTTTCCCCTCGGCTGCAGTTCCGCTCGCAGCCGGCAGGGGCGCTGGCGGCTCCCGGTGAGCAGGGCAGGTGCGATGGTTCCCCCGCGGCTGCAGGGGGCGCTCCGGAGCGAGCTCGGGGAGCACGCGGCACTGGCGGCCTGGGATCCCGGGAAGGGATGGAACAAAGGCTTCACAAACCCCTGGGCAGCTGATCCCGGTGTCCAGCTGGACCCTCGGGAACAGCAGGCTGGAACGGCAGGGACAAGCACAAATCCTGGGTGGCAGACGAGATGTATCCAAACTGCGAAGCTGTGGTGGGAACCCCCCGGAGGTCTGGGGTGGCAGGTCGAGCAGGGCTACAACGTAGTGAAGACTTGAAGCAACGGCAGGGGCAGGGCAGCCACGGCCCAGCTTCCAACAGGGCAGGGAAGGTGGGCTTGGGATCCCAGGGTCTCTCCGGTAGAAGGAAGGCAGCTGAAGAAGCAGCCTCTCTCTCCGTCCAAACGCCGGGAACTCACTGCCCACCAACCCAAGTGAAAAAGAGTAATCAGATGCACCCCACCCCTATAGTCAGGTCTTTTGTTTTTCTGAAGTACCCAGAAATTTGTCCCCCTAGCAACACGTATGGGTAAAATTCCTTTAACAGAAAAAAAAAAAGGAGAACTCCTAAAACCCCAACAGGGAAGCACTTGCATAGTAAAGAAGAGTGAGTTAGAGGACAAGGATGAGCACCACTGCCCTCTCCAGAAAAGCCAGCAGCAGATGACATGCTGACGATGCACTGGGGTTAGCTGTCAGAAGAAAACAAGAGAGGGGAGAGACATTTTGTTTCTTGAACTGCAGATTTCTGCAAGTGTTAACTTGATTTTAAACAAACTTTTCTTATTTGTACGTAGCAGAGATTTAGGAGGCAGAGCTTTCAAACTGTTGCATGTCAAGTCGGATGAACTTAGGTAACACCAGCAGTGGAAACACCAGGACATTCTGACCTGAAAGGCATCCTGCTTACACTTAAGCATCTTTTTTACTTATCTGGTGTTTCATTTATGGATTTCACCAACCCCCTTTAGTGCCTTAATATTAGCTCAGGATCTGCTTTTAAACAGGGGCTATGGACCTTTGGCATTGGGCTGCAAATCACATCAACATTTGTCTTACGTGTTAAGGGCTTTTATCTTTCCTCATGCAAGATGAAGTGAAAAGGACAGAAAAAGCAATTCAGAAGATATGCAAGTAGAAATATGAACAAATACAAATTTGCATCTTAATAACTTTGAGATACGGAGCTCAGCATAACTGTTTGCATTATTTCCTCTGTATAAGTCCTTGCTTTATGCCCCTTACCCACTTGATTAAAATCCATTTTCAGATACAGAAAGGTAACTGGGGAAATATTTTCTAAGGACTTAGATTTAACAATTTCTATAAGACATTTCGCAAGTTTTTATGTATCAATAATGTGTCTGGGCCAAAAGATAAAACAGATAAAGGTTTTCTGCATGATATGATGACAAAAAACCCTATGCAAATAAACAAACAAACCAACCAAATCCCCAAACTTCTTGTGATGAGAGAATTAGAGGTGTAGATAGTGACCTTCACAGAAAATATACACAGGATGTATTATCTCTGCAAACAGACATGCACATGTGCTGTCCATGTCAAGGCCTCTCTATTGAAAACACAGGGAGAAAATTAGGAAACATTTGTACGTGCAACAGAAATTCAAAGGCAAAAGAAAACCTGCTTAAGAAGGGAGCAGAAACAAGATATAGAAAGACAGCTTGACTAAACTGGGTGAATTTATATCCTCTGAATATAAATGTGCAAACAGCGTTATTCAGAGTGGGAAGATAAATTTTGGGAAGATAAGGAATTCACTTTGCCTTCAGTTTCCCCACTTGTTTCTTAAAAAATCAAGTTTTGAAATAAAAACTATTTCACATGCTTGTTTTCACCCACAACAAAAAGATGCTTTTTACTAAGTTATATTACAACTTCTTCACACTAAAAGAGAATGCAGAATGCAGCTCAGTACAAGAAACAGAAATTCATTATCAAATAAATTTAAAGAGCTATCCCTAACCTTCAAAAATTTCAAAAATACTCCTTTTGCCTTATTGAAGCACTACAAAGAGATCTGTAAAGCAGATCTTATCTGTTTCATTCTGCTGTTTTTCATCAAATCTGTTTGCTTTATCAGATCAGCAAACTGCAGGACATTTTCTATCTTATCTCTCATGATAAAGATTACAGACATGGCATGAATTAATGTCAGCCTAAAAATTGCCCAGCTTCTGCTTAAGGAATATCACAGTTCTGTAAGTGAGATTTTATTGGTTTTAGTCATTAAATTTTTGGCACTAAGTAAAAGAATTAATCTACCTTTTATTTAGAAACATGCAGGTATATATCTTCCGATATAGGATATTTTCTAAGAAAGGTCTTGCTAAATAAGAAAAAAGTAGTCTTTAGAAAATACCCTAAGTAATCATCTGCTTAATATAGAAATCCATAATTTATTACTTCAAAGTTATATTTTGAGAGTTTCAATCAAGAGAATGGACTTTTACATCAATGAGTTTCCATGAATTTTAAAAGTTTATATCTTTTTTTTCTAGTTTATAACTGGACAAACTCCATTCGTAATATATTTAAACCAACCTTCAAACATAAATAACTTGAAACCATTATGGTTTTTTTTTAGCTTACAGAGAATTTTCATAGTTGTTCAGCTGCCTTAGAGGATTAAGAACACAATCAAAACAGAATCAAGCTCTTTCTCTTTATGAAACATAATGGGATAATTTAACCTATCATGAAAATGGATGGTGGCTATCAAATGAAAAACACAACCTACACTGTATTTTCACATGCAATAAAAAGCAGTACTTTGTAATGCTTGCCAAAGCAGCATCTGGTAAACTAATGACAAAACTGATAAGGGAAAAAGCCTTTTATGTCCAACAGCGGGAAGTAGGAACCAAAACCAAGAAACAACCTCCAAAAAGCTTAAAAAAAAAATAATAAAAAAAAACCAAAACAGAAAATCTGCCTCCATAATTGCAGCAATCCTTTGAAATTTTATCAGGTGTTTTCTTAAGGGCATTTTTATGTTATTTCAAATTAATTGATGAGGCATGTCATCTGTGTGCAATGCTTATAAAAATGTGGAATAAAAGACAAAGGGAGGTGATTTTTATATGCAAATGACTCACTGATATGTTCTATTTGCCAATTAATCAATATCTCTGCAATGCCTCCATCTGGTGGCCAGGTGAGAGAGAGCTTTTCCTCACCCAGGTAAGCGATGCAGATGGGGCAGTATACATATATCTGTACAGAAGTGCCCTTATTCCCTATTTTTCTATCTAAAAGCCTTTTAAAAACATGATTAAGCAAAGAGTTTTCACAACTCAATCTACCTGTGAACCACCCAGTTCCTTCCCAAAACACTCACTCACTCCTATCTGCCACAGGTTTCAAGAGGAGACGGAAAAGAATAGAATAGAATAGAATAGAATAGAATAGAATAGAATAGAATAG